>NW_017306335.1:220155-288158 GCF_000935625.1 Nanorana parkeri
GAGGTGCCACCCCGACCATGCCGCCAGCGCGAGTTGTCCTTGAAGTAGCAGGAGATCTATTAATCATTAATATCTGTTCCTGGATATAGGCCGGACTCTGGAGGGACTGCGAGGACAAACAGCAACACGGCACAAGTACTATACAAGGAAGACATTGGTCCCACATGAACATCTTGCATTAGGGGTGCAGCATTCCTAATGAGCAACTCCGATATCCAAATTCTGCTTTTTATGCAGATTACGGTCCTAACTCAGCATTGTGCTACGTTTTCCAGTGATGGGACCCATCAAATGTATGAGAAATCTCGAGGCACCCTAGTCTAAATGTTAAAATATGATGTGTGGTCCCTCCAAAATCCATAGATAAAGGTCTGGTGTGGATTTTAAAGGAGCACCCTCCTTTCACATCAGGAGCACCCCCTCTCACGCTAGGAGCACCCCCTCTCACGCTAGGAGCATCCCTTCACATCAGACTGCTCAGTCCCCTCTCCACATGCGAGTCCTACCATCAAACCAGCAGCATGGCCCAGTATCCCACCCTTCCTGGATTGGCATCATACTTTCCTATCAAGCTGGCAGCTTGGTTGAGAAAGGCTGTCCTAACTAAATCCCTATGGATTTTTCTGAAATAATAAATCTGACCCTGAGAAAGTAAAGCCATTGTGGTTCCCGGGTTCCAGCACCCTCTACAGTTCTGAAACACCAAAAATTGGATAGGCACAGAACAATGTGAAAAGAGGCTGTAGTCCTACCAAGATGCGTTGGGAAAAGCTTGATGGCGATCTCCAGACATGACCCAAATGAACACCAACCCTCCTTCACTCTCCCACATGTCACGGCATCATTTTTATTTCTGTCACCTTGCTCCTGTAGCAAGAAACCACTTTTATTACTCTGACATCACCAGGCTTGTAAAATTCTCGCACAGGAAGCTGGTGGAAACTCAGTCCCTATTGATGTAGGGACACCCCCAGAAGTGGCACAAACCACCCAGAAGCACTGTAAAAGGCCTGCTAAGCCCAGCTGTGATGGGTTCTATTAAAAGGAAACTAAAAAGGTGAACTCTGGATTTTCATAACTCCGAAGCGTTCAGCTTTATCCTTCTGCTGGGACTTTCTGGCCTGGAGCTGCTTTTGAAAAATGTGTGAAGGGCAGAAGTGTAGCACAGAGAGGACTCTGAATGATGTACAATGCTGTGAAGATTGGCTGGATCCTATAAGAGGTCATTCTTATTACACGCGATATTTAAGACACAAATCATTTTTTAATTATAAGACAAAAACAGAGATGCCAACGGCCACCTGAGGCAGAAAACCAGAACGTTTCCAATTCCTGCCCAGAATTAGCAGATGTGGCTGCAGACATATCATTAAGATTCAAGCATATCCATCATGAGGGCGGCCTGTTCTGGCCAGCTTCTGAAAATACTAGTTACCCGGCTTTAATACTTGAGGGCCACAGACGTCAAACAAACGTGCAAAAAAATACTTGTTCCTGGGTTGGGAAGTAATGACACCAAAGCTTCAGAGCTTGTTCACACCAATGCGGTGCGTTAACGGAATGGCTGCGTACAATTCATGCACGCTACCGCATGATATAATGGTAAACTTTCCCCTATGGCCCCTTGTGGGAGGTGCGGTGCATTGCCATTCAATTGCGGTACTGGCCGTCGCGGCTTGGTCGAACGCATTGCAGGCCGGAGGAGCCTTTGGGGTACCATTCAAATAAATGGCAACGCACTGCACCTCTCGCGCTGCAGGTGCATTGCACAGTAGCCCCACGAGGGGCCTTGGGGGAAAGTTTACCATAATGTCACTTCATGACAACAGCCCAAGGGGGACCAAACCATAACTTGGACTTTGAGCCCATGATGATATGACAGGTCTGCTTTAATATCACCGATTTTAAAGATTTTTTCAATCTTGCCACCAGTTTAACAAGATGGAGGCGGATCGCCTTGTGACACGCCAAATCAAGTTTAGAGGAAATGTACAAAAAACGACCAGAGTGTTCCGGGAAAGCAATTCTAGAAAGCGAAGGTAGAGAATTCTAGAGATGCGACTACGCTTGGCTTGTAGGAGGATCCATACGGCTTCAATGTGTCGTGTACAAATCATCGAGGAGCTGGCAGTGCTTGGAAGAAATATTTCGTCATCTACATACAACAGCTCGAAGTTATCATAGTCACATCAGTACAAAGCTGCATCATCCGCGCAGAACTACAAGCGCCCCATGACCATGTCACAACGACCTTGAAAAAGAAAACGCTACTTTAAAAACCATTTTTTCCAGTAAATCCTCCCTTCTACTTTCACAGCACTTTACTAAAGGAGCGCCCTCCTCAATCTTGTATGGTCTTTCACAGGCCAGCACATATCTGCTTTGTTGCTGAATGTAACCAGAATTCAGACCCAGCGGTCACAAATGCCGAGAATGAGGAGTGGTCAGATAAGGAACCTTATCGTTTAATGTAGACCTGGGAAACATTTTTCACGTTACGCGCAGCACGCACGTCCATACCACTTTGGAGTTAATTTATAAAGGTTTGATGCCGTTCGCATGGCACTACCGCCCCCAGATGGCGCCACCGAGTGTAGGGAATTTCTATACTCGTCATAAATTAACCCCTATGGTCTTACCTCGCACAGCGATCACATTACTCCCTCTGGCAATGCCGTCATCTGATTTTCTGTCCAGAAAAATGAAGCCATCCATTCTCAGGCATCATCTACTTCCTGGACCCAGATGTCAAAATGAGGTCAATCCCGGTTCTTGTGCAGTTCCTAAGCCCTGGTGCACACCTAGGAGTTTTTGAGCAGTTGGAAAAGCGCTTTTAAAAAGGACGACTATGAGGTGAGTGCTTTTCACTCACCTCATAGTTCTAGCCGACCTGTGACAATGAGACGGTCACAGGTCGGCTCAGTAGATCGGTAGGTGAGCGAACACATACCGGCGTTCGCTCACCTCTCGATCCTGTCACGGCTCTCTGCCGTGACAGGGGAGGGGCTGGATTCCCCCCTGCGGTCCATCAGCGCTGACTGGCGGAACGGACGGGGCGGGTACAGCTGGCTCTGCCTCTAGATAGGCAGAGCCAGCTGTCAGTCACGCAGCTGGGCGGATCCCGGCACAATTGTTGTTGTGATCCGCTTCAGCGTCTCAGTATACTGCGGTCTCGAGCTGCTGCTCGCGGTATACTGCGGCATCTCAGTATACTGAGCCTAGGGTGACGGGAGGACGCTAGTTTGTGTTCTCCCGTTACCCTAAGGAGAACTATGGTGAAAAGCCTTAACCCCATAGTTCTCCTTTAACTGCCCAACACAAGAAATCCCATGAATTTCAATGGCCCTGGTTCACACCTGTGCAGAAAGACGCCAGCAGAAAACCAGCGAAAAGATACAGCAGCTTCTTAGGGCAGTTAAAAGCGCTTTTCTTCACCATAAACTTCATTGGAAATGCCCAAAAACACGCAACAGAAGCATGTTGCACATTTTCGTGAATGTTTTTGCGCGTCTATACAATGTTTTCTATATAATGTTTTTGCGCGTTCTTACATTGCAAACAATCGTTTATGAGCTGCCAATCAAAATGCAGCATCTTTGTGTACACATACAAAAGTGCACAATGCGCATAAACCGCATGCTGTTAATGCGCATAGAAACGCGCAAAAATGGTGCAGCCTGGGTGTGAACCCGGCCCGTGTTCACAAATGTCTGATACAGATCAGCCCCTGCTGCAGCCTCTCACCTTAATACAAAGTTGCAATGTACAGTCTGCTCACGGGGTGGAGAGGAGACTAAGAAACTGCTTCCTCCGGCCTGCAGCAGAATGGTCTCAGTCTATGCAAAACACATGTAAACCCTTTAAAACAGGCAGCTACGTTTTTTATTGTGTTGCCATCTATTGAGCTACATAGAAAACTAGCCGACAGACAACACAAAGAAATCTGGAATTAAACCTGAACCATGACATCTCCGAGCAGATGTAGGCCGACGCGTTGCCCCGTCTGGCTATAGAAGCTGTGAATGTGGGTCATGAAACCGGCCACAGAACATCACTTCACAGACAAGCGGAGCACATGGTGTGCGTCCAAGGAAGAAGATTTAGTATCGGCTCACTATTTGCCTGGCTGGGTCAGAAGGAACTGTGAGATTGTCCAGTCAGCAACAGTAACCGCAGCCAGCTCGTCTGTTGACAACAGAACAATGGCCTGAAAGGACCACAGGACACGCGGTGCTATGTAGGCAGATACGAAACTAGGAGAGGATCCCTACATGGAGGACAGGGCACCAAAAATGTCATATATTGCCTTAGATGTAGAGGCTGTATTAAAGAACAACTCCGGGCAATGTTTTCCTTGACTCTTGCAGTGGCGCTACCCTGGCATTGCAAAGGGTTAACTGATAAATTTTGGTCTAAGTGCTACAATGAAACAAGTTACACTCACCTGATCCTCGGAGTCAGCTGGCTCTTTATCCGGTCTTTCCTGCATCTCTCCCCCTCCGCTCCAGTGGTTTAAGGATCATGGAGTCATCACGGCCAAAACACACAGGGGGGAATTTATCAAAACTGGAGCAGAGAGCATTTGGAGCAGTTGCCCATGATAACCAATCAGCTTCTCTTTTCAGTTTGTTCAGTTAGGATTTGAAAATGAAAGAAAGAAGCTGATTGGTTGCCATGCACAGCAGCTCCAAATTCGATAAATCCCCCTCGGTGTATAGGACGGGAGGACGCCAAGAGACATACCACCACTGCAGAAGAGGAGGAGACTGGATGAAGGGAGCGCAGTCGCAGCCGGCCAGCTCTGAGGGTTAGGTGGGTATAACTTAGTTTTGTACAGGAGAATTATGAGGCGAGTGCTTTTCACTCACCTCATAGGTTTTAGCCGACTTGTGACAATGAGACTGTCACAGGTCGGCTCAGTAGATCGGGAGGTGAGCGAACACATACCGGCGTTTACTCACCTCTCGATCCTGTCACGGCTCTCTGCCGTGACAGGGGAGCGGCAATGTGTAACATTTTGGTTTCTTGGTTTAGATACGCCATGTGTATAGTCTTCATTTCCTTGTTGGTGATTTTGTTTGCTCAGAGTGGCCTTTGTATGGAGAGTAAACGATCAGTATTATTGCCCGCAATATTCTGACATTTATTGCCCAACCATTATCAGAGGCCCGTGCGCCAGGCAGCGACAGCCATGGATTCTAATCCCTTAACGATTCAAGTTTAATAAGCCATAAAAGATAAGTGGTTGCGTGTGGGCTTCAGCAGTCACCGGACACAGATTATGTCATTCCCACACCCTGAATCTTGTGACTTCGGGCGGGATGAGGAATTGGCCAGGACTGGCGATGTCTTGTACCAGTTGGGGGCTGCGAATACTGAATACAACAATGCAAATATTGTCACAAGGCAATGGCAGCGGTTCCAGGACTTGTCCCCAAATCTCTGAATCCAGAAGGACAGGACCCACTGTTCAACACGAACCGTGCCGATGTGGACTCTGGAGATATCTTTCCACAGAAGGAAGGAAATTGGGCAGGATGCCATGGCGAGGTCAGGACAGACAAACAGCCTCTGTGCTGGTGGTAAACATGGTTGTTTATCCGCAGGGCTGGGCACTGCCAGGCCGAGTGATATTCACATATTCTTTAAAGCAGAACATGTGCAGAATGAGACCAGCCCTGAAGATCCGAAAATTATAGAAAAAGATTGTCTTTTAAAGTGCATCTAAAGCCAGAACTGTATTGTTTACATTTTAGATGTTATGTGGAAGGGTTTTCATTGCCGTCTGTGTCCCTGTTGGGGAGATCACACTCTTCATATGTTCTGAATATTCTTGTTCCCGGGACCATTCCCCCTCATCAACATGCTAATGAAACTTTTAAATGAAATGTTCTGTTTTTTCTGTTACATACTCTATTTTAGACCCAGTGACATCATTGGGTCTCTGTGATTCTCAATGCAATGCAGGCAGATCACAGCTGGTGGGAGGGGCCGAAAAAGTGCTATACAAGGAATTATGCAGATCAAAAACACCTTCATGGGCAGATGTCAGTCTGGAGGAGCAGGTATTCATAGACTATTTGCATGAAGACCGCCCGAGGGAATGCCCACAGTAATGCTGAACCTCCATGACTGAAAGGAATACATGTCAATGAAAGGGGCGGGCCAGGGACATTCAGGCTGGGGAGGAAAGTGCTAGATGATGCTTGATCTCCCCTCCAGCCAGGAAATGAGGAGGACTCTCTGACTTCTAATGCACATTATGAGAAGCTCACAGTGTGCAGTGAAATCAGAGTAATAGAGGAGAGTAGATTGAGGGTCGGTGCACACCTAAGCGACACCTCACTGCGCGGCAATCGTGCACAATTCCGCACTGATTGCCACGCGGTCAGGAGTCGCCAAGGTGTGAACCGATCACGCTGTGGGTGCCATTACTTTCTAATGGCACCCCAGTCGCGACGGGCGGATCGCAAGGTTTCCAGACGCGATTCCGCTGTGCTTCCCAACACTATCGCGACTAAAACAGCTGCGCGTTGTGTATCGCAAAAAAAAACAACAAGGTACATGTACCGTTTTCCTGCGATTGCCACGCGGATGTGTGGCAATCACTGCCTGCATTGTGCATCACCGCGCGATCCCGGAGGTCTGCACCAGGCCTAAAGGGAAGGCCGGAGTTCAGATTTAATATGGAAACAAATTTTCCAGATCTTAAAATAAATAAAATCATTTGTCCCCAGTCTGTTCTGACTCTGTAGCTGCATGGAGTGAGCTCTGGACACTGCGGCTGATGAGCTCATACTCCTTGAATGAATTCAGCATTACATTGTACTATTCATCTGGATACAAATGTAAAAGATTACAATGAAACAAATGGATCCCGGCTGAGCTATTGAGGCAGGAAAATTGTATGACACAGGCACCCGGCATAGATGGGGGGGGGGTTATATTGGCCAGTCACTGGTGGCCATATAAGATGAGGCAAAGAAGGGCACCTTGAGCTCTCATTGATGGCAGCACAGAGATGTGACCGTTCCACACGCAGCAGAGGTAGGAGTGTGGGGGAGTGGGGGAGTGGAGGTAAACACCGAAGTGTTCACAAGGACGGGGACGGACCTCTCCAATATCACATCCTTCCTCTGGAGATCTGGGGAAATATTACACTAATATGGCGCTGGCCTACGGTGTCCTCAGACGTTCAAGCATAGTGGCCAATATTGTGTAATGATTTCATGATGAACTTGTGCCCTGAAGCCATGCAGCTCCTTATGTTGCCTCCGAGGAGTGCGGCGGAACGCTGGAGTCCCATTGTGGAATATTTCCTCCATCTTTAATGTAGTTCTTCACAAATCACCTGAAAATCCAAATGATCACCAAGAATAAAATCATAAAACTTTACACATTCCAATACAACCGCATCTCCCCGGTCACATCCCCCAGGACTGTCCCAGCTATGGCCATCACAATGTCCCCAATCATCGCTACACCCCATTAGTTCCATCGCACATGCCTACGTCCCGACGCATGCCTGAACTTTGCACGCTCCCAAAATGCTTCTGTGCTCTTCTCTCGTACTTGAAACACGAAACTACCAGAGCTTTAGTTACCACAATCAGGTAAAGCTGGCTATACACGGATAGATTGTCATCCTACAGAGTTCACCGTCTACACTAAACAGCACTGATGGAGGAATCTCAAGCTGCAGCTACTGCGGCCATGCCGTGGTCACAGTACCTACCGTGGTCAGGGCTACCTACTGAACAAATGGCCACATTTTGCTCCGCGTATGGCAGAATTTGAGAACTGCCCTTGAGAACTTGATTTTAAAAAGGTGAAAGGCCCCAAAGTGGGCCCCAGAGTGGGCATGCCAGCCATAGTGGGCCCCAGAGCAGGTCTGTGAACCATAGTGGCTCCAGAGTGGTCACCTGAGCCAAGCTTAAGACTTGGGACAAGCCTGCACAATATAAGCGAAGGTAAATCTTACTCAGTTTTACAATTTCAATAGTAAACATTCTGCCTTAGAAGCAGCGAGGGCCCTTCTCTAATCCGCTTTTATTTTTACCAATTTCTGACTTCATGAGAAAAGGCCGGCACGTACAGCTCAGTGCTGCGTGCACGGCCGTATAGGGCCTCTCCCGGGAAGGACAGGTGCTGTGTGTGATTAGTACGCAGCCCCTGTCCTTCTCTATGGGAGTACGCGGCCGTACGCCACCCTACGCTCAGCCGCCCTGCACGTCCATGCGGGTGTCCGTACGTGTACGCTGACGGGATGGATCCCGTCTGTGTCAGAGCCAGGAAACAAACACCCGTACAGACCTGCACTTGGGGTGAGTGTACGGCGGCGCACCTGTCCTTCCCGGGAGCTGCCCGATACGGCCGAGCACGCAGCACGGAGCTGTACGTGCCGGCCTTTTCTCATGTGAATGAGGCCTAAAAGGGATTTTACTAGTAAGCTTCGATTGGATTATCAGAAACAACTCTAGTATGTGTTCCTATTACAATGCTGATGTTATAACAGGAGAGGATACGCTGGGACTTTACAACTCCTTTAAGTAGTGTCATCGACCCGACTGTGGAGGAGCTGTGTAAATCTCAGGACCGGATGGGCAGAAATGCAAATCTGTTGGCAGGCAAATCAGCTCCCTCATTAGGTACGTCATCTCTGCATTTGGCTGAAGGTTTGGAGTTCAGCTTTAAATACATTACATAAAACCCCCCAAATTTCTATATCTGCACCAAACACAAATCAAACCGCCGTTTTGCAGCAGTTAAAGGAGATGGATAACGATTGGTGTTATCATCCCCCCAGAGGGCCGGGTATAGAACCAGCACGCCGTTTTCTGCAGGAACGCCGCATTGCCTAATAGTCTATTTCAGGCTGAACGCGGAAAGGAATTGAAAATCAGATCTTTTGTGTGTGCAGATTGCAGCCTCGTTCCCTTCAGCGCTCCTCGGGCTACGCTCCTTCTGCACGACACATGGCATCTTTTGTCCGCTGTCGCCATGAATGCGCTTCCCCTAACACAACGCGTATCGCTCTTTCTCCATCAGCGGCTGGATTTTAGCCCTCGGGGCAAACTTTTTATTGCTCCCTTTTTACAAACAGCTTTGTCAGGAATACAGTTTGAAGACATCAAATGGTAGACAGCTGAGCACCACGGCTCAGTTTTCAGATGGTGCACGTTCTGGTAACTTGATGACCAGGGAAGAAAAAAACCCAACGGTGCAATCTACTGTAAACCTTCCACACCTGATACTCTTCCCCTGCACAACAGCTGAAATATAAAGAAAGGCTGGCAGTGGGAGTGTCCATACAAAAAAAAAAATAAAGAGGAGCAGAGAACATGAAGTGTACATCCATCGTTCACAGAGAACCGAGGCTCAACACAGTTCCATGTTTTATGCTCTGGAACTGTTTAAGCAGCACAATGGCATGTTTGGGGGGGGGGGCAATTAAAGAAATAACGGAATACAGGATAATTAAACTGAGCTTAAATCACCTAAATACATTTCAGGGGCATCAAATCAAAGTGCGTGCAAAGACTTGCAGTTCATTGTCTTTAAGCAGCCACAGCCCAAGTACAAAAGCCTGTCCCCTGCCAGCATGCTGCAGAGAAGGAACCTTGCTCTCTGCATGGAAGCAGTGGTCTCTCTGCAAATATCTGACATACCCCATACAAAGTCAGACCTATAGTGTTGTCATTAGCAAAGCTCAAACTCAGCAAAACGTGTGTCTGCAGAGAGACCACTGCTTCCACACAGAGAGCCAGGGTCCTTCTGTTCACCATGCTGACAGAGGTCAGGCTTTCCTACTCAAGCTGTGGCTGCTTTCTAAATAAGACAAACTGTCAGACATTAAACACCTTTTACTTTGATGCATCTGGAATGTATGTAACTGGGCTTTAAACATAATATAGGGGGTCCTCATCTCCCCAACTCTAGGGAGCTCATGTATAAACCTCCCACCTAGTGTAAAGCTGAGCGAAAGCCATTTGCACATTACCGCCACTAGATGGCACATGGGAGCAGAGAAAATTCCTATGCTGCTCGGCACCATCTAGTGGCGGTAATGCTGTGTGAATGACATTTGCCCAGTTTATACTGGGGGGGGGATTTATTCGTGAGAAGTGAAAGTAAATCAATAATGAGAGCGAGTGTACCCACAAGCTGCTGAATTCATGGAAGTCACAGACATCAGGAGCGAGCGACAAAAGATCACGACTAGTCTTTCCCATGTACACTCAGTGGATCATTAGCGGCTGAAGGATATGCATAGGTTACGCTCCATTGGTCACAAGTCTGGCATAACTCAGGATGTGAAACTTGCTGCAGAAATAACAGCAGGCTGATTTTTTATTACAGGTATTTACATAGCGCTGACAATTTTTACACAGTGCACAGTCACATCAGTCCCTGCCCTCAAGAAGCTTACAATCAAAGGTCCCTTTTGCAATATACATACGAGGGCCAATTTACCTTGCAGCATGTCTCTGGAGTGTGGGAGGAAACCCACACAGGCATGGGGAGCACATGCAGACAGAGCTGCAAGACAGAAGTGGTAACCACTAAGCCGCTGTGCTGCCCAGGTTCAGGAAATGGAAGTCTCCCTCAATATTCAAAGCAGGACGGGAGACGCTGTCAGAAGCAAGGACTGGTGGTGCAAAAAAGAAAAAACCAACACCAAGGCCTGTATACTTCTCACACATTCCAAATTCTATTTTTACTATAATTACCAGTTCATATACAGTATATTGCCTGAAGGAAACAGAAGATCATTCCAGTGACACCTCAACATCTGACCCGAGCGATCAAAACCAATTAACTGCTGTGACCCATCAAATCACAGGAAAGGGTTGAATACAATAAATTAACATTCACAGTGGGAAGTTATTGCTAGAATAGGATACAAGAACGTACACACATATAAACAACAACATTTGGGTTGGTCAGCTGTCACAGTTGCAAAGTTTTTAACAACTGTACTGGGTGTGATCATCGTAAACATTTACTGAGACTTCAATTAAAAAAGAGTCATCAAAGTAAAAAAAAAAAAAAAAAACAGAGCAAAGCTAACCTATTAAAAAAATCAAGTATAAATCAAATGAATAAAAGCTGATCACTTTGAGCACCCCCAGCAGTGTTATATGGTGATACAAATATGTAATGCGACACACACACACGGACACACACGCTGCTTATTTATTACTATTGACAAATTAAATAATCTTGTATTTTCCATTTACTGACCAACTGTCACTATAATTGGTTCTTGTAACTGCTGTAGCAGAAATCCTTCCAAACTATGCGCAGCGATCTACTACATTATGCTGATTGACAGCTGACCCGGGACTGCTCAGCTATGACATGTCAGAGGGATGAAGCAGCCACAGGCAGGACAAGGCACGCATCCCTCCCGGTAATATGATCAAGGGACAACAGGAGGTACAGTTTGTTCAGCACACAGAGAACATGCGACAGATAAGCATGACATAAATTCACACTCTGTATTCTGACCTGTCCCTGCTCTGTACTTTGTCCTACACGGAGGACTCAAAGTTTATATGAACATGAAAGCCATGATTACTTTCACAGAAACAAGATTCCCATCTCCAAAGCCTTGCAGTACCAGGACTGTAAATGCTGGCAACAACAACAACAGTACAGGAAAGTTACGTCAACGAGTAAAGGAAGCGTAAAGGAGTAATGAGCAGCAACTAGAAGTAACCAATCAAAAAGCAGCTTTCAAAAGTCTGACCAGACAAAAAGTGATGCATGGCCTGTTGGGCACACATGGCTCAGCTTATTCAAGTGAAACACTGATCACAAACATGGAAACTGCCACTGCTGTTTCTTTAGTTTGGGATAAACTAAAGGAGGGTTATAACCCCCATCAGCTTTGTTTGTCATCTGTGTCTCATTGGGGAGAATTCCCTTCACTTGTCCGACAGCCTCAACAGGAAGTAAAAGGAAATCCCTGGTGGTCAGTAGGGTCACCAGAACTAGTGTCCCCACTGGAAGATTTCTCATTTATTCCTGTTCTGGAAACACAAAAATTTGCAATTTTCATTTTCACTTTCATTCTCAGCAATAATGGTCACCAGAGAGACGGTGACTAAACCTACAGTCTGTGGTCACTTGTAAAGCCTTGCAAATAACCACCCAATGCTTCCATACTCCAGGCCTCTAAGACCACTGACAGCTTATCTTACAGAAGGTCCCCCAACTGTTAATCATCACAGCAGGAATGCCAATCATTTCACATGACCCATCCGTGGTCCGCTGAGGACTAGTTTGGGAAACAATGGGGCAGCTTACGATCATGTGATTACTCTGAAAATCAGGAAACGGTCATGTAATCACTGTGAAGGTCAGGAAACGGTCATGTAATCACTGTGGTCAGGAAACGATCATGTGATCACGGTGGTCAGGAAATGATCATGTGATCACGGTGGTCAGGAAATGATCATGTGATCACGGTGGTCAGGAAATGATCATGTGATCACGGTGGTCAGGAAACAGTCATGTGATCACGGTGGTCAGGAAACAGTCATGTGATCACTCTGGAAGTCAGGAAACGGTCATGTGAAAAAGTTCTGTCAACAAAACTTGTATCCAGATCTGCTTTCTCTTTCATTTCTCTTACACTGACAGGATAATAAACATGTGGGGATTTTTGAGGAGTTTTTACAGAAAAGGCCAACAAAAAACATCATTTACATTTAGCTTGGTTGTATGACTGAAATATTAGATTTTGCTGGCCCACTATTAACCTTTATAAGCACTAACAGCAGAGATTGTTGATTCAGGGGATATCCGATTGCCTTAGGCGCCTCTCATATGAGCGGTCCAATCGGGTCTGCCTGTCAGTTCAAGCGGACCCGATTGGATGCCCAATGATAGTCTGTGGGCAGCCAGGTGTAAATGGATGGGCATCTGTTTACCCCGGACTCTGGCCAGGTCTGGAAAAACAAATGGATCAGAGATCCGTTTTACCAGACCCAATAGTGCCAAATCGGACACATGTCCTTTTACATCCGACTCCCTATAAACCAACATAAGCCCACCACACGTGCTACAATCTGGTTGTAAAACCTCCCTTCAATCTACCAACAACCATGTAGTCCAAGGGTCTGCCTGATTGGAAACAAAATTGATTGGAAAGTATTAGGTAGGTCCTGATATTACAAAGATTTGGTAAATCTAAAATTGATTGTACAAAGATTGTATGGTCAGATTGTAAGGCATATGGTGATCCTATGATGAAGTAAAAACTGGACGGACATACTGCTCCGAACAGGAAGGGATCCGTGCATGATCAGCCCGTGTGAAAGGGGCCTTAAAGGATCATCACTGGAGTATATTGGGCCATATATAAGGGTTTGTTTTGCATTCCTGCGGATCACGTGTGGGTAACTGTGGGCATGGGGTTCTGTTAATGGAGGTTTTCTACTAGTAGAACTCAATGGCCTTGTGTCTTTTTTCAACCTGAATATGTAAAAAACTAAAATGTTTGTCTATCCTGGAAAAATAAATAAATCTGTTATCGAGTTCATCAAGGCAGAACAAAAAACAACGGCCACATACCAAACCCCGACTCCCAAAACTACTTACATTCTCCTGAGCAGAAGATGGAGGTGTGCCGGCCAGAAGGAGACACTTATCGTCATACTGGTCATGTTGTGAGTCCGTGCCCTCGGAGGTGACTGGCATGTGTCCTTTACGCAGCCTCAGGACAGGCTCCGGACCCGCAGTGCTCCCCTCCTTCTCTCGATCTTGTGTGCTCATGGGATGTGGGGGCCTCTCCGTATCAGATATTTTGCCGCTTGCACGGGCAGCACCACGGGGAAGGTCTGAAATTAAAACAGATTTCAGTTTGTTAGCCTGCAGCCAGAAGCGACAGAATGCCTGACACAAGCCAATGAAAACAAAATGCAACGCAACTTAAAAAGCAGAATGGATTACCCGGGCGCTGGTGACACGGGAACATTCTGGGGACACGCGGTACAGCTCAGGGAAAGAACGGAAACATGCATGACCCGGCTTAAATATACACCTGTGTGCTATAAAGGTTATTGATTATCCATTACTGGAGAGATCTGATAGGGTCAGCCTATCAGCACTCGGTGACACAAGGTGAGACCATAGTACCTGACAAATACTTTACTAAGCAGAATGTGAGATGAGTGGAAGTGATAAACCTCCAAATGCTGCAATAAAAGTCAAAGTGCTTCGTAAATTGATGAGGTGATGTTACAGCGTCTATCGGCAGATAGCTGGTCAGTACGATACGACTATCGCGTCTTATTCCGGCCACATTACAATCTTTAGCCACCTTAACCAGGTCACGTTCTCCTGTTTCTACTCTCTTTTAATTCAGCCCATTTATATATTTCGAGGATCACAGATGTAGAACACGTTTCAATATAGTGGTGTAAAGAAATGTTTCTGCCGGATTCAATGCAGGGTCCATTTGATGCAAAACGCATCAGCTCAAAAAAGCCAATAAAACTATTTTACTTGTTGCGTTTCTTACCGAAAGTCCTTTGTAATGGGGGGGTGCTCCCAGTGACTGCGGATGGCACCGCAAACATCAGCAGTATGTAGAAATGTCACCAGCACCCCAAATCCTGTTAGGATAGCAAAATGTTCATTTATTTGCAGTTCAATGTCAGAAAAACTTTTTCTGACAAGGAACTGCATGGAAAATAACAGTTGACACTCACCCGATCCTTAGAGCCAGCTCACTCTTAGGCCCCATTCACACTGAGCGATTCGCAAATCGCGATATCGCACAAATGCTTGCATTGAGCAAGCTAGAATCGCGGCAAAATCCGCTCCAAAAAAGGGTCCTGCTGTAGCGACACACGACAGCGACTGACAGAGCCCCATTGACATGCATTGGAGAGCGATATCGCGCGGTAAATAGCCGCGATATCGCGGGAATTACCGAGCGATAAATCGCTCAGTGTGAACGGGGCCTTAAGGTGCCCATACACTTCACAACCCTCGCAAGACTTTCGTCTTGCGAGGGTTGTAATGTACTTTTTAACCTCTTGCCGTCCGCCCGTAGTAAGAAAACGGACGGACGGCACTGCAGCATCTGCGGGTTGCCGTCTCCAGACGGCAATTTTTTTCTGCTCGCGCGCGCCCCCTAGCGGGCACGCACGGGCAGAAAAGACCCGCTAAATGCACACACCCGTTACCGAAAAATTGTAAGGGATGAGAATAAGAAAAAAAAAAGTACACTCGGGGAAGAAATGTCTGCAAAAGGAATAAAGCTTTTTCTTTAATATCTAAAACGCTTTTTACCCCAAAAAGGACACGAGAGTGGTCGTACCCGGCAATACCACCCTCTCCATACAACCCCGCGCTAATCCAGAAAAAGAAAACAATGAACGCTTACATACCACTTGAAAAGGCAGAATTTTAGCATCTGTGCAGCTTAGGAATCAGGTGACTAAGGACCCGGTAACAATATCCTTCTAAAGGATTGTCCCACATTCCCCAAACTGAACACTTTATCACGGTGTGTTATTTTATTTTTTATATAATAGTGTTGAAAAGCTAATCACAATCCACAATTAAAATGGCTTTTTAGCACCATCACAATTTGTGACGGGTACTTTAAGAAAACTAACCTTCCAGACAGAAAAAATAAATCAAATAACAAATAATCCACTTTACATACACAACTTTTTACTAGAATGTCAAAAAAAATGTAAGGAAAAAAAACCAAAAATAAAAAAATAAAAAAAACTTTGAAAGAAAAAGCTTTATTCCTTCTGCAGACATTTCCTGCCAAAGCCAAACAGCTAAACTCTTTTTCCCCACAGAAGAGACGAGAGTGGTCGTACCCGGCAAAAGCACCTTCTCAACCCACGAGCTAATCTACAAAAATAAACCAATAAGCGCTTACGTACCACTTGAAAGGCAGAATTTTAGCATCTGTGCAGCTTAGGAATCAGCTTGCCGCAGAAGAACGGTGGAGTAGGAACCCAGTAACAATATCCGTTAAAAGGAGAGCACAAAAAGTGCAGGAAGGCGTTCGCAGTCCCGGAGGAAAAATTGCTGCTGTTCCTCAAGAAAAAGTCTACAAATGATTTGGTTTATTGAAGAGTCAGCTGTGCGCTGGGAGAAGTCAGAAGCTGGCGTTCTGGGGAGTGCTCTCTTGTCTCTGCACACATCTGTTGGAGGGGAAACATTTAACAGGGCACGCTCTGTTTCAGATAACGCACAGCTAACCATCTGGGTCCTAACGGCCTCTCCTGCGCAGGCTCTGACCTCCGAGAAGATTCTGCCGAGCTGGCAGAAAAGGACATACCCAAACACGTCGCTCTGCCAGGGGGACCGGAATCACATGGCTTTCCTAATCAGCGGCTTAATATGCAAGAAAAGTCCAGGGCATTAACGAGGAAAAGGCGCTCAGGGCTGATTAACCAACTGGCAGAGCAGGGCCGGGCTTAGCAAGCGTGAGGGGGAGAGACAGCTACTTAAAAGTTGAAATGAAACTAAATGCTCAGCGAGAAGTTGGAATGAGAATCCGATACTATCAGAGTTCATTCAAAAATAAAAACAATAAAGATTCAAAAAGAACAATTCCAATTCCTTTACAACAGTCGGTAAAATATATGCTTTTCAATTTTCCTGCAGCCACTCTGATGATAAATTCTGATTCAATTTATGAAAAGTTAAAAATAAAAATGAAGGACATACACCAGCCATAACATTATGACTAGGGATGCACAGATAGCGGTATTTCGGTATAGGAGTACTGATATTTTCATTCCAGTACTCACCGATACCGAATACCGATACCAGAAGTCCCATTCAGGAAGCCAGGAGGCGTGTAATGACTCGCCATCTGGCTTCCTGATTAGCCGGGCAGCGTGTAAAGACTCGCCATCCGCCTTCCCGATTAGCAGGGAAGCCGTCCCCATGCTTCTCGTCACTAGGTGACGAGAAAGCATGGAGCTGGCTTTCTGGCCAATCAGGAAGCCGTGCATTGTGTAATGATGCGGCGCCAGGCTTCCTAATTGGCCGGGAAGCCGGTTCCATGCTCCCTCGTCATGAGGTGACGAGGGAGCATGAAGTCGGCTTCCCGACCAAACAGAAAGTCGGGCGCCGCGTCATTACACGCTGCCCGGCTTACCGATTAGCCGGCTCCATGCTCATGGAGCCGGCCAATCAGGAAGCCGGGCAGTGTGTAATGACGCGCTGCCCGGCTTCCTGATACCGGAAGTATTGGGCTAGGCATTGGAGAATTTGGCCGAGTATGAGTACTTGCCCAAATACTCCGATACTAGTATCGGTGCATACCTAATTATGACCACTGAAGCCCCATTCACACCTGGGCATTTTGTCGCCCGTTTTTTTCCCTAGCTTTGAAACTATGCAAATCAAAATCCCATGTATTGCTATAGGTGCCGTTAACGCAAACGCGCTGAATCACGTGTAACACACCCGTTGCTTAAAAAATAGTCTATTAAAGTCTTTTGTGACGCTTCTCAGCTTGTTTTGCACTATAGACTTCAATGGAAATGCTCCAAACCACACGTTTTTGCTCTTTTTCACAGCGCGTTTCTGCAGCCGAGACCGAGACTTTTTATTGGATAACTGAAAATTAGGCTTAAAACGCTCTTGCATATGAACAGAAAACACGCGCAAAAAAAAGAGCTAGAAAAAAAAAGTGCTGCAACGCTGTCGCCCTGGTGTGAATGGGGCCTGAGAGATGAAGTTTTATTTTTTTTCACCTAGACGAAAATGAGCACTTAACCCTCGCAG
This sequence comes from Nanorana parkeri, assembly GCF_000935625.1. Taxonomy (NCBI): domain Eukaryota; kingdom Metazoa; phylum Chordata; class Amphibia; order Anura; family Dicroglossidae; genus Nanorana; species Nanorana parkeri. The sequence goes on from NW_017306335.1 coordinate 237,934, forward strand.
TATGGAGGTAGCCTCACTGAAAGGGTTAAGGACACTTGCCCGGAGTTCTGCTTTAAAGTCAAAATGTTTTTAAGCAATTTCATATACGAATTAAAATTTCTTACAAAACATGTTGCTACTTGATGTGTAAAAGTTTTCGTTTCCTGTAGAATCAGCTGATCCCTGAGCTCTGGTCCTGATATCCTGTTCTAGGGTGGCTCCTTTTCCTTGCACGGTCCTATGGAGCCACCCTTTGTGCTCGTAAGCCATGTGTATCTCCACAAGTACACAGGCACAGCAAAGCAAATCCACTGCTCCTTCATCCCTGCTCCCTTTTCCACGCTAGCAGATGGATAGTTGCTGGAGACTGCTCTGTCCCCTGTGATCTTGTACTCAATAGGAAGTTCAGGGAAGACAAGCCGAGAGAGTTGGAGCCGTTTGAAAACATGATGACTAAGTGCTTGGCCAAAAAAATAAAAAATACTTTGCTGGGCGATGTGTATTTGTCTGATCTGGATTCATTACCCAAAAAAAGTCTCGACAGTTTAATATTACTTTAATTACAGGAATTTCCTGCACAAAACACAAAGTGTCATGCTGGATGACCGCACAGATCTGGAAGAAAGACACAAAGCGCACTAAGATTCTAATAAGAGTACACACAACTCTTGTAGTAAGATAATATTTGCAGTCGTAAGCAGCCAGTTAACTGAAACAAGGCTTATGTAGATAATAAAACAATCATAAAAATAATAAAAGTTTATAGAAAAGGTGACAGAATCCAGCATGCTGACTAGTTCTGACCCAATGGCAGGTTTTACAACAGTCCCAAAGCGATCCTCTGCACCGGTGCCTCTACAGCAGCTACTTACTGACAGAGACCGCCGTGCAGGGGACGGGAAGCAGAGCGATGCTGGGGCCCACTAGAAAATGAGGAACTTTTAAAGAAGAACAGAAGCTTTATACAAAAGGTGGACCTCCTAGCTGTAAATATGAAAATAAAAACCTGAAGCTTTAATATCACTAAGTACAGACAAACGAATTAAAGTCCAACACCGGCTAGCGTTTATGTAGTTACAGCACCTTTTTTTAATTCAAGTTAAAAAAAAAAAAAAAAAGTTTAAATGTATAAATAAAAGCTGACCATTATAAGCGGCCCTGGCAATGTTCTATAGGTTTTTTTTTTTTCAACCCGTTATAACTGCTGTGTTCATTATGAGGGGTTCTCAGGTCTATAGACATGCTGTGCCCATTGTGAGGGGCTCCCACCATTCCTGTGCTGAGTTCCTGGGTCTGTACACATGCTGTGCCCATAATGAGGAGCTCCCTCCATCCCAGTGGTGAGTTTCTGGGACTGTACATTTGCTGTGCCCATTATGAGGGATGCCCACCATCCGTGTGCTGAGTTTCTGGGTCTCTACACCTGCTGTGCCCATTATGAGGGGTTCCCACCATCCCTGTGCTGAGTTCATTGGTCTCTGCACCTGCTGTGCCCATTATGAGGGATGCCCACCATCCCTGTGCTGAGTTCCCAGGTCTATACACCTGTTGTGCACATAATGAGGGGCTCCCACCATCCCTGTGCTGAGTTCATTGGTCTCTGCACCTGCTGTGCCCATTATGAGGGGCCCACCATCCCTGTGCTGAGTTCCCAGGTCTATACACCTGTTGAGCACATAATGAGGGGCTCCCACCATCTCTGCACCACATTCCTGGGTCTGTACCCCTGCTGCACCTATTACGAGGGGCTCCCATCATCCCAGCTGGATTTTATATACTACAGAGACTTAGAAGGGTACCCCCAAAACTCTCAGATGAAGAGCAGCACTGTTAGGGATGTGCCCGGTGTAGTATCCAAAACTTCTCAAAATGATTCCTCTCAGAGTTCCCAAGACATACAAATAACGGTTAGGTGGCTTAAGGCCTGGTTCACACTGGGCGTTTTACAGTGCGTTCCTACGCGCTGTAAAACGCTCAACATGTGAAAACCAATGATTGCCTATGGGATGGTTCCCACCTGGGCGTTTTACAGCACGTAGGAACGTGCTGCAAAACGCCCTACGCCCAAAGAAGTACAGGAGCTTCTTTGGGGAAGCTTTTCCAGACCCAAGAACAAAAAATTTAAAAACTTATTTCAGCTTACCAGTCCTAACATGTGTTGGCTGCATTAGTTTTCTTTTTTCCCCTTTATTTTCACCTGGCGATCCTGCCAGCAACACACTTCCTGTATTAGGGAGACAACACTCAGTCAATGTACTGTATCTATGCACCTGACCACAGGACGCAGGGAGGTTAGGGTTCTGTGTAGTTAGTGACAGCTGAGACAGGTGGAGCTGTGATTGCAGCGCCACGGTCTCAGCGATCACACAGAGCAGACGAAGAACGGACGGTCTTCGTCTGCTGTATGGTGAGCTCCTATGCCGTGGTCACGGGCCCCTCAGAAGAGCAGGGGACCCCCGAAAACCACAAGCGCAGCCCCGGACACGATCGCCGCCGCTCGATTTGATACAAGTGATCCGATTAGATCACTTGCATTAAACGAGCAGCGGCTCCCACTGTACATTTAGCGCTGCTTGTCCGGAGCAGGGCTAAATGTACCAAAAAACTACTCGCCGGGCGCCCGAAACTGCATGTCCCGGGCGTCGGGAGATAGGGATTTGCTTCATAAGACGCAGACATTTTTGCCCGCCTTTTGGGGGGGGCTACTTGGCTGTAGCCTACTGGAAACGCGCAAAGAAACGGCCCAAAGTAGTACCTGTACCTTTTCAGGCGCGGGCCGTTTCGTAGCGCGTTAGGGACGGGCGGAAATACGGCAAGGTGGGAACGAGACCATTGAATACAATGGGATTTATATTTTTGAGCGTTTTGTAGAGCGTTCGTCGAGCGTAGAACGCGCTACAAAACGTTCAGGTGTGAACGAGGGCTAAGAGAAGTTAATTGTTACCGTTTATACACTTTCCAGCTTCCACTGAACACGGATATGTCTGTTTTGGATCAGCTGACCCTTGAAGAATGAAATGGAAGCCACCTGCTCATGGATAGACTTCTTGTTCCGTTTACGGAAGTCGTCCTTTATTTTAGGCTCAATTACTCTTTAGTATGAAATTCCCCAAGCGCAGGCAGCTCTTAGGTGAGTCAATTTAACAGGAACTGTGTGCACTCACAAGACCTTCCCCAAGGATCACTTAGTTATAGTTGTTGTTGTAGGAGAGGAATCATTTCTCATGCAACACAAAATATTGAAGGAAGCGCCGAAAATCGACAGAGCAACGACTGACCTGTGTGAGGTTCATGGGTAAGATGAAGTCACCGAAACGCCCAGAATCACAAATCGCGTAGTGAAAAAAAGGAGCGGCTGGAAGATGTATTCCAAAGTTCTAATAGATCACAATAGTTATCGCACCGTAATTAAAAAGGGGAAGATCAACTAAAAACCCTGCTCTCCTTACAAATCACAATCCTAAAATGGTAACGGGAAATACTAACCTTGGCTTATCTGTAAAAAATAAGTCAAGGCAACTGGACTTGCTGTATTTTTCTTGAAGACGTTTCACTGGTCATCCAACCAGCTTTCTCAATTCTGAATTGAGAAAGCTGGTTGGAAGATCAGTGAAACATCTTCAAGAAAAATACAGCAAGTCCAGTTGCCTTGACTTATTTTTTTTTTTTACAGATATACCATGACCTGGATGAATGAGAACCTTCACAAGCATACTAACTTTGGCTGCCAAAACTTCCCTCATCATCTGGTCTCTTGATGTATGCAGAAAGGGTGGATTGGCCAATATTGGCTCCATTCACACCAATATTTTAGGTGTGATTAGGGATTCCTGCATCAGGAACATGCGATTTCCTGCAGCAGGAACCCCTATTCTGCCATTTACAAGCCGTTGCATTTGTACGCCAGCACACCGCATGTAACCGTGCGCGATACGATTACATAAGGTTAGGAACCAATCACCATCCTTGGACGCATCGGCCGGGAGGATGGGGTTAAAAATGACATCTGGCGCCCAACTATTCTGTCGTCAATAGAGCTGGCTCCTAAAAAACCCTGCTGGCTCTGGATTGGACAGACCGGCTCCTGAATTCCATAATAATTGTTCTCTTGCATTGTCACCCCACGAGCATCAAATGGGACTAAAAGTGGCTGATTTAATACATATTAAGCAACCATGGTTCACAGTCGTCACCATCAGGAAACCCACCCAGACAAACGCCATGCTGCCATCGCTGGAGTGCATGTAGACAGGAAGTTGGCTGCAGGAGATCAGGAGCACCGAGATGCAAATCCCAGAAGCCAGGTAGCCAATGCTCTTTAAAAATGACAGCAGGAGCCTAACTTTTAAAGTTTTCTCTAGTTGTTGTAAATGGAGTTGGCTCCCTGATTGGACAGCCTGGCTTCCGAATTCTATACAAATCTGTCCACCCCAGCCTAAGAGGCACAGATATGACGGGATTTGTAGTTTTCACCACAGCTGCAGTGCCGAGGTTGCCTAACCCTGACCTAGACAATGCCAAGCAGGCAAATGTTTCAAGATTCACCCAAGCTCTACTAACAGGTTCCTTCCAAGTTCAGCCAAACTATGCAGCTTTACCGCCTCTCGGAAGTGTTTTAACACACGGAAAATGATAATGAATTATGCCTGGAGCTAAATTCTTAGACAAGCAGGTGCGTGACAAGTGTAACCATGCATCAAGGTGCACACACTCCTCTGGGAAAGGCACAGGTTGTTCTACAACGCCGGGGTGTGTACTCTTCTGTCAATAAAAAGCATTCTTGTACCAGGTTATGCAACTACAATATGGAAGAAACTCCTCTGCGTTATGGGTTAAGCTGCAACAAATGTCAGTTGAGACGTATTACTGAAAAGCAATGATGAAATCTACAGCTCATGCTCCAGAACATCTTATGTAACCTCCCTGGAATGTAACAGACAACAGAGGTCTCTCACATCCACTGCGTATGACCGACGCTTGGAAACTTCTACGCATTAAAAAGGAAAATCTACTAATCTGCATGCGCTTAAAGCAAATGTCAAGCCAAAAACTTTTGTTTGAAATGGAAGTTATTTTGTTTTTTTGGGGGGATACAGCACCAATCTGTCGGTGGTCTGGGTGTTAACACCAGCGATGCGTGTTGCGCCGCTCGTTCGCCTCTTCCTGCCCCCTTCTCCATTCATAGAGCTCGTACAACCACTGCTCCACAATAGAACACTCAGTGACTGCAAAGGCAAGACCCTGACATTCATTCACTCCTCCTCCATTCACAGAGCACGTTGCATTGTGGAATAATAATAGTACGAGCTCTATGAATGGAGAAGGGGGCAGGAAGGGGCGGGCTAGTGAGCAGCACTATTCCATCACACTGATAGCGTTAACCCCCAGAGAACCGGAAGATAGGCGCTGTGGGGTGTATCCCGTGGCATGAGGCGAGGAGGTTTTCATGAAGCAGCAGCATGTTGGAGGAGATGGGATACAAACTACACAGGGAACTAATGTGAGTGGTGCTGAAAATAAAATAAAGAATAAACGAGCTTTTAAGATATAGTCCACCTAAAAAAAAATTAAATACATTTACACACACAATGGACTACATGTGGTGACATCACTGCACTTGTATTCTATTGAGAATTACAAGTCCCTCTGCCGCTGTGATTGATGGGACTTGCAGATTCTCCATTCACAGATCCTGTCAAAATGATGTGAGAATGGATGATGAGACTGTGTGGGTGGAGCTACAAACACTCCCCCCATGTCAAAAGATGCCTAAATCGCCGGAGAGAAGAACCCCACGATTCAGGTAAGTGGGGAGGTGGCAATGTGACCATGTTTCACCTTGAAAGGTGTACCTGACAAGTAAACTTAAGCTGCGTAGACTCGGATCAAATTTCATACAATTTTTACTCAAGATGTGTGTCGTGAAAAGTGCTCGAATTGTTAGATTGACTTTTTTTCGAAGGGAAAATTGTCAGGCCAACAGTGCTTGCAGCCATTCAGCTCCTTGCAAGCACTGTTCAGGTATTCGGACAGCAGTGGGTGCCGTTGTCAGAATATAAAAGGACACAGCGGGAGATTCGTCCATCCACATTGTTAATGGTCAAATTATCAGGGGATGAAAAAATAAATAATCTATCCGTGTGGGCACAGCTTTAGCCTTTACGTTAATGCTCCTTCATCTTGGTCTAAATTATTAAGAAATTAGCGGATGATCCCCCATTATTATTATGTAGTATAAATTGCTGGGCATAAGGGACACTTCCTCCAATGCGCATGTTCTGGAGGAAAAAGCTGTGCAAGAGCCCTGACAACCAAATCAGGGAAAGTGGCGACATCACTTCCTGTCTTGACATCGGTTCTCAGGGAAATTCTCCCAAATGTGGTGATGTCACTTCCAGTCTTGACATCAGTTCTCAAGAAACTCTCCCCAGAGGTGATGACATCACTTCCGGTCCTGACATCAGTTCTCAGGGAAATCTCTAAGGAAAGGACCAGCACCAAAGGTTATCGGTCACATGAACGCAGTTGAACATTTTATAAAAAAACTAATCTAATGGCGATTTCTCGTAATTAAAAGATCGCTGAGTAAAGAGTTGGTTATTTGCCGACTTACTTCCTGTCCTGCCAATAGCGTTTTATCAGGCAGGAGGGGAGGGTAATATAATTCTCCAGCATCCACCTCTAATACAGCCCCCCGAGACCAGTAGAAATCCAGACCGGGCTTCTAATCCTCCCTCATTCTATCCAAAATGGAAAAAAAAAAAGGTTAGGACTTGACACGCACTTTAAAAAAGAGAAATGCGGAATAAGGGGTGACAGACCTCACAAAGCCCCCAAACTTGCAGTATGCAAATATCACCTTTGCTCTACTTGTGTGATCAGACAAGGCACCATTACATCCCACAATGCAATGCAATCATCCAACCGGCTGACAGAGGCATGCAGGGTGCGTGTGCGAGAGCAAATCTATGGGGCAAAGTTGATATTTGTATACAACATTCTGACTTCAGAACTGAGATCACGCAGAGGAGGACATCTGATAAGACAATGGTATCTACTGAACATTGTGAAGAAACAGACCTTGCAGTAAGCTTACAAGTTGCATGAATAGATTCCTGACATGTTCTAATACACACTAAACAAACAAGCTCCGCCTTATATCATTAAAAAGCTCGTCATTGACTTTGCCTAGACTGAGAAATGGCCATTATCCGGCTGCAGGTAAAAATAAGCATTTCCTCAGTCTCCTCTGCTGCAGTGATCAGACTGCAAGGTCGTAAGCTGCAGCAGTGGCTGGTCTGTGTCGGACAATTGTGCACACAGCCAAAGAACTGCACAGGCACGTGGATTTACATGATTGTGTCACCTCTGAGATGATATCGGCATACAGGAAGTGGATGGTGACTCTGGATGATGGCTGAACAAGGATGGTGCTGACCTACTGAAGAGAAAAGTAGATGAACATACTGTCAGGGGGAGCACTGTGACCTCTGTGAGAGGAACTGTATGCATGCATCTAACACAAGGAAAGATCTGATGCAAGGTTCAAGCAAAACCGTCTTCTGTAGACATTTCAGGGGAAAGTGGAGCTTTCCTTTAAGCTGTGATAGGAAGAGTCACCAAGATTTATATATCACACATCACTGGGGGACGGAAGTCACCAATGTCCATCCACAAGGTCAGCTTTGCATGGATTGGCCGTGTAATTTATGTATTTCGTAGCCCACAGATGACGACACGTTCAATATCTTGCTGCAGCCGCGAGTCGCTTACATTGCTAACCACAGAGCCGCACCACTATTAAATATCAGCTGCGAGGGAAATAAAGCGCCTCATTTTATGCTCCATCCCCAGTGATAATAATCAGGCGGATTGTCATCATGAGGATACAGAAGCTGCTGACAAATCGGAATATCAGCAGGATCCGCGTACCCATCGCTCAATCAAACCCACGCTGTGCCAACAAAATATTTACATTGCAACGCATGGCGCTCCAACCACCCCGGGCGAAGCTTCCACTTCCAGAGAGCTGAGGCAACGGCAGCCAAAAACTCACAGACAACGCAAATCACCGCCGCTGCAGAGATTCTGCTATATACAACGGCGCAGTACAAGACACTAATATGTACAATGGAATAAGATTCCACCATCAGTATTCCAAGGAGGACTCTACTCCTTCCTCCAACTCTGCTCCTCCTGAAATACTCTGCTCTGCTGGAGGACTCTGCTCCTTCCTCCATCCCACTCTCCTCTCCTGAAATACTCTGCTCGAGGACTCTGCTCCTTCCTCCATCCAACTCTCCTCTCCTGAAATACTCTGCACTGCTGGAGGACATTGCTCCTTCCTCCATCCAACTCTCCTCTCCTGAAATACTCTGCTCGAGGACTCTGCTCCTTCCTCCATCTAACTCTCCTCTCCTGAAATACTCTGCACTGCTGGAGGACTCTGCTCCTCCTGAAATACTCTGTACAGCTGCAGATATTCCAATACTATACGGGTACATATCGCACTGCCATTGCCTACACTAAACCACAAGAAGACACCGCAGTTGATCATTAAACTTGAACACGTTACTCACAGCAGGTTCTTTGTAATGTCTGAAATGATGTGACGTGTCCGCTTGTCTCCGGATCATCCAGGAATTACTTTCAGGCAGAAGATGAAGACAGATTCCGGATACTGGGACACTGACAGCACGGACTGAGAGCTGCTGCAGGTGAGTGTTTGCTCTCCGAGGGATGGGAAGGGCAGGAGACAAACAGGAACTTCTGCCTCCTGTGTACTATTGTTGCTGTGAGCTGAAGCGGGCCTGACCGGATTGGTCTGTATACAGGAGGAGCTCAAAAGCAGTTCATTAAAATGAACACCAACAATGGAGCCTAAACAGCATGAAGCAGCCGGACACTTTACTATAGATATACATCACATAATTACATAGCAACATGACAGGTCAACCCATCAATCTGAACCTCTGAAGCCGCACTTCAGTCAAACCGCTAAAACACTCATAAAATACATGCAGGCGTTACCTGCCAATGGATCTGTATTTCTGTCCATCAAGTCCTGAGATTTACACCGCTCTACCACACAGCACAGCCCTGTCTGGCAGGGCACACAATCTCATTCTTCTCTGCCGCTGTGAAGACTTACAGGTCCCATCCCTCCCCCAGCCTGCGACTGGATGGTGAGAGGAGAAGTAGCAGACATTAGCTCTTCCCCTGTCATTCCGATTTCTCCTCCCATCAACAAGCTACTTGCATTGCAACACAACTGATTGGCTTCTTATGCTGCTTCTTTTCCCAGTCTGCGTTCGGCTGTAATGTGGATTGCAAGAGGTTGATGCCAAGTCAAATTCCAAGTACACGGTTTGCATGTAGGAATTCCATCAGTGACGACACCGCCCCTCTTCCAAAAATCAGAGAACCCCTACAATACATGGCAAAAAGTAGAAGGAGCCCTCTGAATGGCCGCTATAATCCAACGAGTGACTCTCCGGTTTAAAAACACAGGAAAGTCGCTCAGCATAGCAACTGTATCAGGACCTGGAAAATGCTTGAATATGCAGTAGTAGCTGCAGCTACTACAGTGTATTACAGGGTCTCCAAGGCCCTGCCAGGGAATATATATCATACATACACACACTCGCTTACATTGTGCCAAGATGTAAATATAGATTTTAATGGCTGATGTTCTACTTTACCAAGGGGAAAAAACAGAAAAAAAAAACAACAACTAGTTCTTCAATCTTCCAATTCCCGAAGATGATCATTACATAGCTTAGGTTTTCTTATGGTAAAGAACCTTTTTCACAGCCAGAGATTAAACCTTTTCTCCTCCACCACCTCTGTGGATGCCATATAATAAATAATGTTCCGTGAAATTCTTTATATGGGCCAATGTGAACAAGTTCCTGAGCTGGCCCATTTCTAAAAGGAACAGTGCTGGAGGTGGTGCCTGCAAGTAGTCTCCCAATCAGCCCCCAGGTCCCTGTGGGGCTCCTTGTATCATAAAGCCATGGCTGTACATTCTCACCACCCCCCACCCCCATACACCCCCCTCCTAATTTTAATCTCCTGCCATTCAGTTATCAAATAGCAGATTCAGATTCTACTTCAGCAGGAAGTAGAATTTCTGGTCTTAGAACTGAAAAACAGAGAGTAGAGTTTAGAGTCAGGAAAGAGTTGGGCTTAACTCCATCTTGGGACGCAGTGGAGGCCCAGTGAACGGCCGGGGCATATATAGCCTGCTATTAGCTGTGAGCGCAGATCAGACAATATTGTTGGGAACCACCGCGCTACCAGATTTCAGAGAGGCACAGCCAGCTGTCACTTAGCCCCTCCAGTTATCTTCCAGCAGCTCCAACTCTTCTCACCAGACTCTCAGAACTTCCAGAAAGTTTCACTCCGGCCTAATCTCCTCGCTCTGCCATAGCAGCATTTCTCAGGTAGTGAATTCTCATAAAGCTGCCTCTACCATCCCACACAAGGCCCCTGATGACAGGTACTTTGTAAAGTCTGAGCACAGCAACACTCACTCACGCACGGTATCTATGGAGGAGCAGCATGGAGGAGCAGCATGGACACCCAATGACAGCTGGTGTGTCAGGATTATAGCACAATGGGTATACCTTAGGACTCCTTACTGGTAAACCCCTGAAGAGTGGGTGCTGAAATGGCTGCAGATGGTGCCACTCAGACCAATGAAGAAACAGGAGGTCACCAGCACACCAGAGAAATGAGTCCAAACCAACATCTTTTATTGATGCATAGATATATTGTAACAAAGACAGCCACACTTTGTCCCTTCATCAGCTTTCATGACAATAATACAGTTAACAACCCTTTTATATACAGATACACCACATGTGAATAAACCAGTGAAAGAATGGAAAAATCCAGCCCCCCTTGACATCACAATCCCGCTATAATGTATACAAATTGTAATAAGTGGCGTAGAATACATAAAGTGGCCAATCTACTAAATGCCGGGAGGAAACACATGTTTCATGTCATTATAATGATTGTTAAAGCTCTGGTGATTGCGAGACAGTTTAAAAGTGGCTCATCATGGAGCCATTTTATAGACTGCTGATCCTGGACAACACAGACGATGGGATTTTCTGCAATAGGTAAAAACTAGTTCCAACTATATTTACTGCCCGTTTCTACTACTGACCAAGATGAACATTTGGATCGCTATTTAGATTATTGGAATTAAACTGATTTGGGTGGGAAGCAACCGTTTTGGAGGTGCTCCTCGAGGCTCTGAGTATATTTACCTGAAGCTAGTATTAGTTATGCCCTATATTTAGTCAGATTTATTGTTATCTTAATGGGATCCTGTTGTCCTCTGTCAGTACTTACGGACAGTCAACTGCCTCTATTAACATAGATAGTTTATATCTCTGCATATTTTTGCACAAATCTACCTCTGAACAAATTCTTTGGTAAATCTGGAACTTATGACCTCTTGTTTCATTTTCATTTTCATGTTCTCAGTCCTGTTTATCCCCGGTTACCTCCCACCTGTTCACCTGTTTGGTGATTGCGAGACAGCATGTGGGGCCAAAGATCCAGCCATCTTTGTGAACATGAAGTGGGTTTTGTATTGTTGTTTTATTTTCTTATTACTCTTATTAAGAATTTGGTATCTGTGATCATTATACTTAAACCTATTTTGATGTAATGTCCTAGAATACCTCCAACCTCCCTGAGGAAGCACATACAGCTGCGAAACGCGTCGGAGATGGGGCCCACAGTGGATCATACAACTATTACAGAAATCAGGACTCAAGGAGTCCATGTTATACTAATGAATTATATATATATATATACACATGTATGGGCACCAAAAGGAGGTAGTTTGATTTCAATGTAACATTGTATCATGTCAATGACATTTTAATTGTAACCAAGTCTTTATGTATGTATTAAATATACGTTTATACAAAACCATGTATGTTTGATGGACGTCTTGTATGGTTTGGACACTTTTAAAGCCCCGCTTTTCTTTTCTTGTATACAATTCTAATTGGGGGTGTGTTGCCCATCCCTAATGGTTCAATTTAATTCCTATGCTTTAAAGCTCTGGAACCTAGTCATATGGCGATGAGCAAAGGGCGCAGCAGTAGTGGTGTACCGGTCTGTGCCGATGCAACGGCCATATGGCAATGAGCAAAGGGCTTACAGGATTATAGTACAGCCTCTTCTTTCTTTATAACATAGTTGGTTGGATCCCCTACTTCTCGCCTCCAACGTTGGGAGGAGGGCACTGCAAAAACAGTGTGGCACAGGCTACACTCTCCTCACTTCCTGTCTTGACAGGTAATTGTCAGCAAGAAAGGGAGCGAGGCAAATCTCTCTAATGAAGCCCCAGATAGCATTGAAAAAAAAATTGATGGGTTCGAACCTTTCCAATGATAAGAAGAAAAAAATAATAATTTAGCTTAGAGCTGCAACAGTTAATCGATTTAGTCGATTAAAATCGACGATTGAAAACGTTGGCAACGTTTTCGATCGTCGATTCGTCGGCTATCGATTGATTTGCCTGTTCGGGGCTGTTCCGGGCTCCACATGCGGCCTGAGCCACACGTCACACGCTGCTCCCGCTGCGGCCGCCGTGCCCACGGCACAGGCCGCATAATCGAACTTAATAAATCGGCCAACTAATCGATTATGAAAATAATAGTTAGCTGCAGCCCTAATTTAGCTGGACACACTGACGTAATTCATCTTTTAAACACCAATTAAGTGAACCGTGACAGGCAAAGCCCAGGTTCACGTTGAGTTCAGTTTTCAGCAAGAGCTTTTCCTGGATGAGTAGATCCAAGCCATAAGCCTCCTGGACAGCGGTAGTCTTGTCTGTGGGCACGTTGTAGAACAGAATCTGACGCGTCTCCTAATTTATACACACACCAATAGAGGAGGAATATACTGGTCTGTGCTGATGTATATAAATTAGAAGAAATTCCACTTCTGTACTACATCATGCCTGAAGAAAACGAGCCGAGCTGTTAGAACGTGCAAGATTAATCCATTCAGCCAATAAAAAGTAACGATTAACACTGATCTTTCTGCTGATGGCGAGCACGGTACAAAACTTCTATACCTTCAAACCATCACTGCCGCCTTCCATTCTAAAATAGTGCCGACATAAATAATGCAGCATGCTACACAGCAGTCCGTGTCCCCGAAAGAGCTGACCATCTAATCTATCCTGTCTTAACGCCACATACACACAGGAGGACGCTCAGCCCTGGACCCTAAAAGTTAATGGGGGTCAAGATTGTTTATAGTTTTTGACCGTAATAAGGAAAAAGATCAAAGGAGCAGGACGGAAGGAACAAAATTCTAACACTGAATGTGGTTTTCATTCGGGAATTCTTTCCAAAATGAAATCTCGAACGACATTTGTCTAGTATTTGATGGCATTATCCAATGTTCTGATGAGATTCTTCTGATGAGATCCACTGATTGCGGTTGCAATGCTTTACTGGCTCCATTGCAGAAAAAAAATACTAAATGCACTTTTTTTTCTTTTATGAAGTTCTTATGATTTTGTAAAAAGGTGGAATTTCCCTTTCAGGAAAGCGCACCCAAACTGCTGCATGCAACAACATCAGGGCCCGTTCACTCCAAGGCTTGCATGCACTACTTTTTTCAACTGCGGTACCACACGCTGGAGCAGACTGCGGCAGGGAGGTGAATTTGGGATGCAATTAAAACGAACGGCAATGCACCGCACCTGCTGCACTGCAACACACGGTATGCAATTAACGCACGGCCTTGATGACAATGGGCCCTAAAAGTGCATCCAAGAATGCACTTCATCTCTAGTGGTGACGCACAAATGGCTCAATTCTTCAACATGAGAAGATTTGACATGAGCTTTTCCAAGTCATACAGGCCTGAAAGAGCCCAAACACATACAAACTGTATGCAGATCGCGTTACTGTTACAGAAACCAGAACCAATACTCCGAGATCACATTTTAATGATTGATCTGATGTTCTCTGCCCTATTAAACTGTATCTAAATGTTTTATTTTTGCTCTGGATTATGAAGGGAATGGCCAAGAATCAAGATGGATTGGGGTCTGCAGGTATACTTTATACAAGCCAATATAATGGCTTCTGCGTCTAAAGTTGGTATACAGTGCAGAGATATTAATTCCTTTCCACCAGGCACTGAACTGTCGTTGTGTGGGCAGGCAAATCAAAATCCAGAGAAGGAAATAAAGTAATTTACATTATTAGGTTCTAGCCCTAAACTCAATGAATGAAAGACAAAATTAGAAACAGCGGCCCTTGATTATTATCCTTCTCCGGTAAATGTGGAAGACTATATTCTGAAATCTAGATTTGCAACTGAAATCTGACAAAGCCAATCACACAAGGCCATAGAATAAGAGGACCCAAGTTCTGAAAAAATCCAAATCCCCCCTCCAAAAAAAAAAAAAAAAAAAAAACACCAAGGGGGAAAAAAAGGAAAAGAAAGAGGTTCAGAACACCCCCCCCAAAAAAAAAAAAAAAAAAAAAAGCAGCACGTGAGACATAATGTAGATGAAGAAGGTTCCCCCTAAACTGAAGAATAAAAAATGTTTGGCTTGAGTTGGGTTTTATGTTTGGCTTGAGTTTTAACTGGTTTTAGGGCCAGTTCACGTTATCTGTGCTCGGGCTGAACTGCATTAAATGGCCTGCGCAGCCCAAACACAGATAGTGTGAAGCAGCCCTAAAATCAGCCAACAAGCATATTGCCTTGTCATAGATGGGCTCGGTTCACACCACCAGTCCTGGAGGTGCGTGCTTAAAAAGAGTACGGCATGCAGTAGTTTTTTCTTTAAGCACACCACAGTGAGACATGGTACTCCACATTGCACTACGGTGAGCCCATAGAACTGGATGAAATCACTTGTGACACTTCAATAAAGTTTTTTTTTTTTTTTTAAACAGCAGTGCCATTCAGCTTGATAATAATTACTTATGAGGCCAAAGGCCCAACTGTAGTCAAAAATTATCCCCCCCACCTAACCCTTCCAACCCTGCTAGGCTTTCATTTCCCCCTACCTTGTGAAGTCGGATACACTCACCTAAGCTCTCCCTCTAGGTCCCCCACCACCATTTCCAGGTGGGGGGGGGGGACCGCAAACCAGCGATGTGATGGCACCTGAGACCGCCGGTTGTCTTCACTCCCCTCTGCTGATGTTGGTCCTCTTCTGGCTCCTGAGAGGACCCTGACCAATAGACATCCAATAGGAAGTGTCCACGTCATGCAGGCACTGAAGGACCCAAGTAGGAAGTAACCAGAGGAGGTTGTCACATGACTGCGGCTTGCGGGAAGTAAAAAAAGGACTTTTAGTTAGCGATTTTCTTTTTAATCCAGCGAACAGATATGGAGCATGGGTGAGCAGGTCGAAATGTATCCTACAGCTGGACTTTAAAGGGACATAACATGGGAAAATCATGGACGCTGTCCGCACCACCTCCCACTTAAACCACATGAGTTAAGACATCAAATCATTTTGGAGATGTCTTATTCAGCGTAATGTATTCAATATTGTAGTATAGAACAGACTAATTACAGAGCTCGCCGTAAGAGACATTTCTGAAGCATCCCACACGTTGTCAAGTACCAGAACACAGAAAAAAATGCCACCTAAGTGCAGGAAATCCATCAAATTCGCCATTTTTGTTATATCGTGGAAGAAAAATTCAGTGTAGCAAAATAATTTTTCCTTTCCCTGAAACTCCTGGTTTACGCATTTACCCAATTATGTTCGAGGGCTCCAAGACGTAGAGGAACCCATATCTGTGTCACATGCCATGTGATGTAATCGGAGCTAATCTATTCAAACTGAACTGCTTCTCCATAACACTACATGCCATAGGAAACCGCCAACCAGCAGCAGTTCAATGCTATTCAATGCAATGCTTTTCAATGTACGGTAAAGCAACAGGCCCAATTTCATTCACTCCAACCCAACTGTACTGTATAGATTTTCACCTCCTGCCTCCCTTACAAGAAAAAATATCTCCAACAGGTAGAAGAGGATAATGTTAAACCTCCAAGACCCATGAGGCATTGCAAGACTGACAGTTAGGCCTTGTTCACACCAAATGCAGAGCAGATCCGCTCAGGTTTCTGCACACGCAGTGGGTTGTGCCGCGTTTTTGGTACATTTTTGGTAACATGGGCTTTCAGTGCGTTCCAGGCATTTGCATGCGTTTTTGATGCATTTTTAGATCGAGAGCAGATCCAGGTAAAATAGGGCCTGCTGCAGTTTTTTCACCTGCATTGGAACTGCAGCAAAAAATACCATTGGAATACATTGGACGCAGTTTTGTTCCGGTCGGCAACTGCTCCGCACCTGCTCCACGCTTGGTGTGAACAAGGCCTTACAGGCATGGCGGGATTTGTAGGTAAAGTGCAGCTGGAGCACCAGAGTTGGCCACCTGTAAGGCACCAAGCACCTCTGCGCAATGCTGAAAACTGGAAAACGTGCGCATGCAACAAACTTCCGCACGGAAACATGCGCACGTGAAGTGCACAGGGAATGACACGTCTGCTGCTACTGGATTGGCCTATATAATCCAGCCTGCCATATCCTTAGTATGACCTTCAGCTAGTCCCCCCCGTGTTCCTTGCTTCTGCCTTGTTAACGGACTTCCTGTATTTGACCCGGATTGCCTCTGACCATTCTCGATTGCTGCCCGCTTCCTGACCTCGGCCTGTTCATTGGACTTCTTTCTGCCTCCTGTCTTGTACTTCGCTGCTCGGCTGGATTTGACCCTTGGCTTCTTTTGGGATTTCCCTCGTCTTCTGCTTCAAATACCCTACTGCCCGCCCGGGTTGACCTCGGCTCTGCCTGACCTGCCTCCGTTCCAGATCCTGCACTTTCTAACTTGGCACGTGTCTGCTACATCCTTGGCACTCGTGCAGCTCGCTGTCACTCCTCCTCTGTTCCCATCCTCAGGGTCGAGGGGCACGAGCTGCAAGGGAAGCCTCCTCAACTGTCGGTCTCCACTCAGGTACGTGACACCACCCTTGCTGTATGGGGTAATACTCTAATGACAGTATTTACTATACGAATTCAGTTTTTTCCCCCATGCCTTAACTTTTACATTTGTATGAAGGTCAGGCTGTCCAGCTTTTTTTTTTTTATAAAGCTGTAAACACTTAAAGTGCTAGCTGGAGTTGAACTTAAGGCCCTGCTCACACCAGGCAGTATTGTGGTCAAACGTTCAGGGCCTGTTCACACGACGTCCGTTTTGTGTGCTGACCTGATCCGTACACTCCTGCACTAAAAATGCATCACAATGTATCCCTACGTGTTTTATGGGCTACCGTTCTCACGTGCGCAGTCCGTTCAGGTTACGACAGAAAAATACTGCATGTCACATTTTGTACGGTCAGGAAACGGTCCGGAAACGCAAAAAGGGTCTAAAACGCACGGCAGCTAACAAAACATAGACAGCCCCACTCCAGCAAAAAAAAAATATATACTTTTTTGAACTGGAACGCATCAAAAACGCGGCAAAAACACATAGCACAGCGTCTGCAGATCCGCACCTGATCAGGACCTGAAACTCATGTGAACAGGCCCTCACAAAACGCAGAACGCGCTTGCATTGGCATTATTTGGTAATTGCACACCAAACACGGCTGGCAACATGTACTTCTTTTCTACGGTTGGCGCACGTCCAGGGATCCAATTGGGATCAATGGCAAACGCAGGAAACAAAGTCCCGCACACATGTGGGAACTACGCCCTGGTGTGAACGGGGACCTTAAAGCAGAACTAGACACACCAATGTAATGGTCTCCCAAAACTGTCAAGGTTGCCATTGCGCTTTTTTTTTTTGTTCTCAACCAAACTTGAAAGCCCTCAGATGGCTGGTGTCATAGCTGATCACATGTGCTGTACCATAGCAACTGCAATCCAAAATATGGCAAAGATGGTGCCTTCTTTAGCTGTAAAGGATAGCGGGTTGTAGTTCTGCTTTAAATTGTCACTCAAAAGTCCTTTTAAAACTCTGTGTCCACCTAATGCTAACCTGTCCAAAAGGGTGACAATGCTGCGGCTCAAATTCACTGCAAAACAAAGTGCTGTCACCCTATTGAAGTAAAAAAATAACAGCATTACAGGTAATGGAAAACTGTTTTGGGGGACTTTGACTAACAAAGGGTGCTGCGTTATTGCTGGTGACCGATTTCACCATATATCCATTATGTACACAGGGACTGTATTCTAGTCCCTATTCTAACACCAATGTCGATGGAATACGCAGCCTGGAGCCGCCATTAAACTTTCCTCAAGTCTTCCAAACCCTGGCACAATACAGGGAGCGCAGGTCTTGCTGTCAAGGTCATTCGAGCTGCGACTGATAAACGTAATCCTAAAATAAAAGCACATAGTGGACGGTGAGCAAGCGCACGCTGCTCCAGTAACATAATCCCCGGGGAGGGCGGCTCAGAATCAACTCCGCACTGAAGAAAGCACATTTTCTAATGCAGGCCAACAGCCTTTCCTATCGCCACATTAAAGGGAAAAATGAGTCTTTTTACATGCGAGTAATCCGTGTCATGAAAATAACCCGTGTGTGAAGTACACTAGTCCCCCAGGTGCAGCCATGTTTCATCTCTACACATACCGGCCTTGCATAGTAATACTGTACGGAGACTGCGCTATACTGTTCTCTTTCTAAATTAAACTTCAACAGTTCTGGTAAAACCACCGGCTCTTTAGGTCGTAATCTCGGTAGTGGTTCAGCAGATGGTGACCTGATCTAGAGCCGCAGACAGGAAGATTCATCACCAAGAACAGGTTGGGAGACACCTGCCCTGATGTGACTGGTTAAGTGTTCTCTGTACAGCACTGCAGAATATGTCAGAGCTATACGGCCTTGTTTACACATGTAGCAGACTTTTACTGTGGTGGGTCGCTTTTCAGAGAGCGGTTGACAGGTGTTTAGGAGGCAATACTGACAACTCCTGAATGTCTTTTGATTTGATCCCAATGCGTATATGTATTGTCATATTGCGCCGCAACTGCTTGGCACCCGGTCCCCATAGACTGCAAAACTCCAAACCCAACACGCTTTATAAGATTTGCTGCGGTATGTGTACATACCGGAGCGTCTGCCATGCTAGGTTTTGGATGGGCGGTAAAAATACAGATCGACAGCCTGTTTTTGACCACACCTTTGCTGCTCCTGTGAATGAGGCCTGTGACCGTGGTGGGACATTAGAGTGTAAGCTTCTCTGGTGCAGAGACGGATGTGGCTCAGTGTTCTCTGTACAGCACTATAGGAGTATGTCAGAGCTATAAACTGGTATAATAGTGTGCGACTGTGGGGGCATTAGAGTGTAAGCGCCTCTGGTGCAGAGACTGATATGACTGGTTCAGTGTTCTCTGTACCGCACTCACTAAAGAGTAGGTCAGAGCTATATAAAAGGTGCAGTAATAGTGTGACTGTGGTGGGACATTGGAGTGTAAGCTCCTCTGGTGTAAAGACTGATGTGAATGACTCGGTGTTCTTTATACAGCGCTACATAATATGTCAGAGATATACAACAACAATAATAATTAATATTAATAGTGTGCAACTGTGGTGGGACATAACACCAGAAGAGCTTACACTCTAATGTCCCACTATAGTCACACTATTACTGCACCTTTATATAGCTCTGACATATTCCACAGTGCTGTACAGAGAACACTGACCCAGTCATATCCGTCTTTACACCAGAAGCGCTTACCTCTAAAGACAGATATGACTAGCTCAGTGTTCTCTGTACAGCACTGTGGAATATGTCAGAGCTATATAAAAAGGTGCAGTCATAAAAGTGTGTGACTGTGGTGGGACGTTAGAGTGCAAGCTCCTCTGGTGTAAAGACTGATATGACTGGCTCAATGTGCTAATGTTATAAATAACAATAAATGACATTTCTATCAGTGAGGAGGAGGAAGGACGAAGTGTCAGTGCACCATTTCTCACCCCAGCCACGTAAGGAGGTTCACACACAGCTGCATGATGGTGGACTTTCCAGTGATAACATGACGAGGCTAATGTGAGAAAAACGTACAATATAATTACATCTCCAAAACTCACTTCTCAGTGGAGAGATGTTTAAAGACTTAACGCCAGAATATCCTTTTGTATCTGCCCAAACACGGATGCTGGAGTGGATCTTGCTGAACATAAGGCAGTGAGAGGAGCCTGCTAATGACATGGGCTTGCTTTGCATTGTTGCAGAGTAATTATAGTAAAGCAACCTCTGAATAAAGCAGAACTGTGACCGTGGGCAGCGATCTGCGACATCTCTTGCGGTCCTGATACACGCATAAGCTATAGCTGCTTGTACCTTTTAATTGGCTTGTATGGCGTGTAAGCTTCTAAATCCTCCCGCAGGTATATTAGTGTCAAGGTCTTCCCAGTGCCAGGGAAGGGCAGGCGGTTTAAAGGGTCAGTCCAGATACCTGGGAAGTCGCGTGGGCCAAGTCACCATTGCTTTCTTAAAGTGCCCCTAGCTTTAGATATATTTTTTAATATTAAATGCTGCATGCTCAGTAATGTGCGAGTAACACTTCCAGGTATCCATTACCTATCGCAGAGATCACAGTACTCCCCTTGACAAGGCCTTCATCTGCTTTTCTCTCTAGGACAGTACCATCTTTGTTCAGGCATCATCCAGGGTCACCATCTACTTCCTGGACTGAGATGCCGGCTCAGAGATGAGTCATACAAAGCAGTTCTTGGCTGTGTTTACGAACGTCTAACACGGATTAGCCCCTGCTGCAGCCTCTCACCTTGTGACTGGTTACAATCTGATCACATGCTTCCTCCTGCCTGCAGCAGACTGACAACATCTCAGCCTAAACAAAGTCACTGACTGGAGCTCTACAACAACATTTTAATCTGAAGGGATGCAGTCACCATTCAGGCTCCTTTTAATATTGACTTTAGCCAAGCGATGCCAAGAGGACCACCCGCGACTCAAATTTTCTTGCCGAATCGGCCAAAAATTCAAGCTGTGTATTTTAGGCCTGGTTCACACCTGGGCGTTTTGTAGCTTGTACGAACGCTCTGCAAAACGCTCAAACACCGAAATCACATAATTTCCTATGGGTATGGTTCACACTTGGGCGTATTACAGGCCACTTAAACGCGCTACAAAAAAACGCCCTACGCCCAAAGAAGTACAGGCGCTTCTTTGGGGCGTTTTTGTCGCGCGTTTCCATTGGGATACAGCCAAGTAGCCCTCGGAAACACACGTTTTTTTTAAATCACGGTAAAGACGTGCGTCGCGAAGCGCGCATATTCGATACGCCTAGGTGTGAACCCAGCCTAAAGGTTTTAGAATAAAGTGAACCGAAGGAACACCGTCACCGTAGCAGATCTGCAACGTTCCTGGGACCCTCCATTGAATCATTCTACTTGTCGCCTGAAGTTGCTCTTTAGAGAAATAGTCATGCATGAAACTGACAGAGGATGCTGAATAAACTCCGACGATACAGCAAAGACTAATTATGTCTTTCTCCAACAAATGTGATCACGGTTATTACACGGAGAGAATTCAGAGAAAAAACATATTTTAATGAAATGCTAAATGGAGGTGCAAAATGCCACCTGAGGCGGAAAGACTGAATGCTCTCATCCCGGGCTCAGATTTGTCAGATGTGGCTGCAGCCACGGTGGTGACAACAGTTCGGACGGGCCAGATAATGCCCATTCCAAGTAACCAAATCACAAGTACATTTAAAGGAGAACTCCAGTCAAACAGAAAAATCTGCTGCTGAAATACCCGAGTACAGCCGACTGACACTTCAATTGTTTACCACTCTTACTCTTCCCTGCAATGGAAAAACATGAGTTGATTACCTGATAACTCTGTTTCCAGGAATCTTCCAGGACAGCCATCGAGATATAGGCTCCGCCTGCCTGCAACAGGAAACACATCAACCACATTAAATAAAGTTCTGGACCTGCTGGCTCTGCATCAAATCTCAAAGACAAAATGTATTACAGATGACCGGTCCTTAGATGTAGTGACTGCAATAGATTTCTTGTTTTCAGGCTTTATTTTTATTTCACCTGGTGGTCCTGACAGTTTAATACTGTACTGCATCTATGTAGAAGCAGCGTTTTCACCCTAGGATAGCAAATGTGTTTTAACTGCAGATTACCTTCCCCTCTCTTCTCCATAAGATGGGGGGTGTTTTGTAGTACACACAGGTGAAGCAGACAGGGATGATAATGCTTGGGATTTCAGCATAGAACAGGAAGCCATCAGCTCACAAGATTTCTGGCAGGATGAACATGTATATCTGTTCAATAAGAACAAAGCTAACAAAACACTTTTAAAAAGTGGAGCTACCCCTGCTAAATCCATTGACCTGCATTACACATGAGGACGCCGAGGAACATTCCATGGCTGAAGAGGAAGAGAGGTGAGCGCTGACCAGCATGTGACCATGGGAGGCGAGTACATCTGCTTTATTTGAGCCCTCCAGACAAAACGAGCACTTAGTCCTGGGTGTGCCGTGGTAGCTCCCGGTACGTTTTTTTTTAATTTTCCCAGAGTTCTTCTTTAACAGACCAACAGCGAGCAAGTAAAGAGAAGTTCATTGTTAGGGTTTGCATACATTTTACATACTATAGTGAGTGACGGTAAATGTGTAAGCCACACAAGCCCCATTGAACTCCACCATGCTATAACTCCAACAAGTTTCAGACCAAGGGTAGGAAAACAGCCCCTGAGTTGTTATGAAACTACAAATTACATCATGCATCTGCCTCTGGCAATCATGCCTGTCAGACTCACAATGCCTCGTGGGACTTGAAGCTGGACCATAGCTGGAGGACCAGGGTTTACCTACCCGTTTCAGACACTAGGGCCGGAAGGGGTGTTTATAAAGCTTCCAGGAAGACAGGAGACCAGGAAAGACTTCATTATCCTAATAATGTTCTTTTATAGTCCAACAAGCATGCAGGTGCAGCTACAACAAGCAATATTATTATTATTATACAGGATGTATAGAGCGCCAACAGTTTGCGCAGCGCTTTACAATATAAGGAAGACATTACAATCACAATACAATTCAAGACAAGATGGTAAGGAGGGCCCTGCACGTGAGGGCTTAGTGTGCCACCCGGATGGCTATGCTGGGTATGGGAACTGAACAGATCTGCAATTATCCGACACATAAAACTGTTAACTTGTAATTCAGCAATTCGCTCTCTGGCTCCAAATATGTTTATTATCTTTTTAGTTTGATTCTACACTCAGCAGAAATTGTCCTTTTCCGCTGCAGCACAGATCAGTGATCTGCTTGTACTTATCTGAGAGATAGAGAGGGGTAAAAGAAGGGTCAGAGTTATCTGATCAACTCCTCTCCTGCTAGATCAGTGTTCCAAAATAAAAATGATGCGAAATGCTGGCAGAGGCATCACAGAAAAGCCATTGGCCCCGGGACTTAAATGAGTCCCGGGGCCAATGGTTCCAGATGAAAGAAGTGGGGTTGGTGGGGCAAAGAGAAACGCAAAGTGGGAAATAGGTAGGTCGGGAGGAACAGGGTGGCCTCTGTTGTAAGCAAAAAGGTCACCCAGCAGTGTGCCAGAAGAAAGAAGCTGTGCTAGGGACCCGCTTTGTATTGTTAGGTAAAAGAAAGAGGTGCAGCAAAGAACACAGAAGGGGGTACACTGCCAATGCAATGATACTGCACTCCATCAAATATGTCAATTCCCCGCTGTAGAACTTCAAATCATTGGTGCCGACACTGTCCTTCCTTCTGGAGGGGGGCTACTTTTGTTCCCCATGGTCCCTGTGTGTGTTGTAAAGTAGTCACCGCTCCAAGCTCGCTCCTATGATGGACTACAAGCTCAATAGAAATTAGTAAACTACACGTGAAATTGTAGTCCATCACGGGAGTGAGCTTGGAGCGGTGACTACTTTACAACACACACTTTTTTCTGTTTGTTCCAGTAGGGGAGCCCAGCAGTGAGATCTGTTAAATGCCCCCCCAAGAGGGAAAGGTCCTTTGTCCTGCCAAGTCCGTTCGATTTTTCAATGAATTCTGGAAATGAGAAGCCAGAAATGTGACTGTTATGGGCCAACGTGCTGTTGTGAACTTTCAATATGCGGCACATGATACAGATGTATATGTATAATACCCAATAACAAGGGTTGTAAACATTGCAGAAGACAAGACAATAGTACACATTAATAAATAACCCTTTACTAGTGTTCACGGGAGGGCATGCTCTGCTACCAGACTGGACTGACTGATTCCTGAATTTGATATTAACATACCCACCTCAGATAGAAGCATACGTAAAACGCACAGACGCAGGCGGCAAATGATGTAAGACACGAGGAAGGGAACAAAAGACAAGCAATAATTAGGGGACAGAAGAAAGACTGGCAGCTGGCATCGCTGACTGGTGGTCCGATAATAGAAGACGATGAGCTGGCAGCAAAAGACGGACAAACATCAAACACTTGGCAGCAGCCACACAGTACCAGACACAAGGTCTGGAGGAAACTGTCAAGAGAAGTAAGTGTGGGGTCGTGACACAGGAGGAGGTGGGGGAAGTACAAGGCCTGGCGGGTGTTTTTGAGCAGTAGAAAAAGCGCTTTAACGCGCCCAGCACAAGACATCGCAGGATTTTCTATGGCCCTGTTCACACCTGAGCAGCAAAACCCCAAACACAGAAAAAAGTACATGAGCTTTTATTTTTGGCAGTTTACGCCTCGTTTTCCCCTTATAGACTTCAATGGAAACACACGGCAGGAGCAAGATTCACATTTTTGTTTTTGCGTGTTGGGCCATAACCGCAACTTTCCTCGAGCTGCCAGTCAAAATGTGCGACTGCAAAAAAAACACACGCTGAACCCACGCGTACAAACGTGCAAAAACGATGCCGCCTTGGTGTGAACAGGGCCTGAGGATTGGTGACACTCACAAGGGAGAGGGCTGGCATTGACAAGACAGACAGGGGGCAGAAATGACTGGCATGGGCAGTAACTTGGGGGGTAGTAGAGGGCACAAGTGTATCTCTTATTGTCGCCACCCCGGGTTGCCTGGCAGCGTCACCATGACGCCTATCGCACGAGGCTGCACCGACCAATGACAGCGCCTCTAACGAGAATGTACAAGGTGCACGCAGCGGTTGACCCCTCCTTCTTCCGCGCTGCAAGCCGGAGCTGACGTAATATTCAAGCCCCGCCCCTTTTATTTGTTTTGGAACGGGACAAGGTCGATTCGTCTCGTGCTTTGACCTGGCCAATGAGCAGCCAGTTTAGCGGCTTCCGTATCACATGACTTGTTGCTAGGGCTACAGGACTCTTCCATTGTGAGATGGGTGGAGCTTGTATAATTTTGTATTACTATTATTGTTATTATTATTCTTCTTCTTCAGTGTTCCTGTATTACAAAGGGCAATTCTGTTCTTTAAAGTTGAACTTTAATTAAAAGCTAAAAAAGAGTAACTAGGTAGAATAGGGGGACATTTATGAAAGTTGGAGCCGATAGAATCTGGAAGAATAATAACCTATTAGCTTCTCTCTTCAGTGTGTTCAGTTAAGCTTTGAAAATGAAAGATAGAAGTCGATTGGTTGCCATGGGCAACTGCTCCAGATTTTCTCTGCTCCCGTTTTGATAAATTCTCCTCATACTATGTGGGGAATATACTAAAACTGGAGCAGACAAAATCAGCTAAGCTTTGAAAATGAAAGCTAGATGCTGACTGGTTGCCAAGCACAGCTGCCCCAGATTCTGTCTGCTCCAGTCTCAGGGTCGCCATATATGTTACAATCTGACCATACAGTCTCTGTAAAATCAACTTTAGATTTAGCAAAACTATGTAATATTAGAACCTACCTAACCTACCCAATCAATGTGTATCCAATCAGACCTGCCCTTATACTGATCTCCCTCCGTTCTCCCTACACAGAGCCACAATGCCGGTCCCAGGCTCGCACAGAGCACAGGGAGCCCGGGATCGCGGCAGCGTCAAGGGGAATGGCAGAGGTGAGGGGCACATGAACGTACCTCATACAAGCGATCGGGCGTCTCTACAGACGCCACACAGCTTGGATGTAAACAGCCATCGCTGGCTGTTAAAAATGTTGACAGCTTCCCACTTGTGCGCGCCAGGTGGTGCGCGCGAGTGAGCGCGGGCATAAAGGACGTTTTAAGACGGCCACTTGCTCCTACAAGGCTCCCGTTCGGCCGTTTTGCAACGTTCGGTGGACGGGAGGTGGCTAAAATTAACCCCTTCGTGACTGACGACGTACAGTGTACGTCGCCAGCATCGGGGCTGTTTAAACAGACTCCCGGCGACTTTTGCCGCCGGGACTCTGTTTAAACTTGTAGAGCCGACTGTCGGCTTTACAACAGAAGCGATCCTGGCGACTTACCTGTCGCCAGATCGCTTCTGCGTCCCGAAGAAGGGGCCGCCCCCATTGCGCAACATAAACATTTTCAACTACCACCATTTTATTCTATAGGGTCTTGGCATTCAGAAAATATATAATGTTGGGGGGTTTTACGTCATTTTCAGGCCTAAAATGTGGAATATAACATGGGTGCAAAAATTGAAAAAAGGGCCTCAGTCATGAAGGGGTTAAATGCGGGGTGCTTCTCCCTGGAGCGTCCTGTGTATATTTGAATTTGGTGTGGCTGTGCACAGCTCCGCTAGCACATCCATGTCATTCGTTCACAGATCTATTCACAGGATTTGTGAATGAAAATACTACATGTACCGTCTGCAACTACTGTATAGCAGCAGGACTCGTAGATCTCAAAGGAGCACAAGTGCAGTGATGTCACCGAATGTGCAGTCGTTTGATTACTTCCTCCAGCCTCAAAACCGGAGGGCTGGGGTAATAGTCTGCAAGAGCCTGGGCATTGCACTGATCGCGGTTGCAATGCTGTGCAGACTAAAAAAATGAATAAATGCAATTTTTTTTTCTTCCATTAATAGCATTTTTTTTTTTAAAAGGTGCCTTTAACCACTTGCTGACCGCGGTGTTTACACCCCCTTCCTGTCTAGGCCATCTTTCCGTATACAACGCTGCGGTACTTTGACTGACGTTTATTCTGTCTTGCAACGCTGTACTGAAATTAATTTTATACCATTTTTTGGGGACACATAGAGCTTTCTTTTGGTGGTATTTAATCACCACTGCGTTTTTTTTTTTTTACTATATAACAAAGAAAGTACCGAATATTTTTTTTTTTAAACGGTTTTCCCTTTATTATGTTAGGAAACATTTATTATGACCTAATTTTTTGGTAAAATATAAAAGACGGGGTCACATCGGGTAAATAGACACCAAACATGTCAAGCCTTAAAATTGCGCGTGCCCGTGAAATCGCAAAAAACTACCATAGCCAAAATTGGCGATAGGCGACGCTTTAAAAGATTTCACCGCTTATCCTATTAGTGTTATCAGTGATTGATGGCCCTAAAATTATTGCTCTCACTGTGACGTTCGCGGCGATATGTAATATGTGCGGCATAATTGGAGCAATCATCGTTTTTGCGTGTAGGCGCATCTAACGCATTTTTGCGCATCTATGTGGGGGAGGGGGACTTTAAATCATTTTTGTGGGGGTTTTTTGTGTGTGTGTAAATTTTATTTATTTTGTGAGCAATTTATTAATTTTTTTACACTTAACTTTATTGTTATCACATAGGGGGATAAGAAGTCCCCTATGTGATAACAAATTACAGTGACAGGTCCCCTTTATGGAGACATCAGGGGTCTCTAAGACCCCTAATGTCAGCTAGGGACCCCCAGAGAAGCTGATGAAGCACAGATCTGCTTCATCAGCTTCTCTCCGGTTACTGTACCGGAGAGTGCCAGAGGAATGCGGAAGTGATGTAATATGTATCACTTTCTGCATTCAGAGACCGGGGGGAGAGCGGGGGGGAGATAGTGTACTGATCTCCCTCCGTTCTTAGTGCACAGAGCCACATTGCCCGGGATGGATGGACGCCCGGGATCGCGGGACAGCAGTGGCGGGGACAGGTAAGAAGGGGGGGGCGCAACCTGACTTGCATGTACAGACGCCGGACCACTTGTATGTAAACGGCCATCGCTGGCCGTTTAAAATCCTGTCGGTTCCCCGCTCGTGTGCGCCAGGGGGCGCGCGCGAGCGGGCGTGGGCATGAAGGACATCTAAAGACGCCCACCCGCATCCAGTAGACTCCCGTCCAGCTGTCTTTTAACGTTGGGCGGACGGGAGGTGGTTAAGGTAGCATCACCATATACATAACTTTATCTTTATTTTCCCCCTGACTGGTGAACCTTTTATTATTAAAAAGCCTTAATCCT
This sequence comes from Nanorana parkeri, assembly GCF_000935625.1. Classification (NCBI taxonomy): domain Eukaryota; kingdom Metazoa; phylum Chordata; class Amphibia; order Anura; family Dicroglossidae; genus Nanorana; species Nanorana parkeri. The sequence goes on from NW_017306335.1 coordinate 266,257, forward strand.
TAGGCCTCATTCACACAGCCGTTCATGGCCGTGTATCACGCAGATCAGAGCTCTACAGCGGCCCACATATGCCCACAGGGAGAACATGCAAACTCCTTGCATATAGTGTCCTCACCAGGATTCAAACCAGGGACCCCCAGCGCTGCAAGAAGTGCGAACACATTACAGATGGTAGCACTAAAAGTGATTGTACAAAGATTGTATGGTGGGATTGTAGCGTGTGTGCACACAGGCTAATGCTGCATGCACAAAAGTGTGTGTGAACAGCTGTGACAAGCAACAGCAACTGTCAGATTTGTACTCTGTGCAAGTCAGTGGCCGTTGGCATCGCTGTTGGCATGTAACCACTGATCCGAGTGGTTGCATGCAAAAAGAGCGTCTGTCCGACCCTGGAAGCAGACATGTTGAGTGCCAGGGCTGGAGTTTCTGGCGGCACATAAACTGGCCACAGCTATTCAGCCAGTTTTTGTGCAACCATAGCACAGAATGTGGCTGTGCCCAGAGGCGTTTAGACACCTCCGAACGCAGCCAACTATCTGCCCCAGGGTGCCCATATGAATGAGGCAGAAGAGGAGATTTCTCTCATTTTGGAAAGAGATCCTCTGTCTTTCTATTGAGTCAACAGGACAGGAAGTGAAAACTCCTTAATCACACACACAGAAAAGAAAAAGTCTGACGGGGTTTAAAACCTCCTCTTCTATATTCAAAATGGAATATTTTTGGTCTTTGCAAATGTTTAGTGTTAGGTGAGTTGGGGTCCCATTCAAAATAAATGCCACTGCAACACATGGCACTGTGCTTGATACTAGAGCTGCAGCTAACGATTATTTTCAAAATCGATTAGTTAGCCGATTATTAAGTTCGATTAATCGGTTAATCGGATAAAATACGGTTATTTACCATGCCTTACATTTACTACAAATCACTGAAATACACTGGTGTGAATGGGCCCATACTGGGGGTGTATACACTACTGGGTTTAGAACCTCTCTGCAAATGTGATTTCCTGCACATGGTGACTACTTTTCTGTGTATATTTTTTTATTATTTCAGCACTGGGACAGCAGGAAGGCAGGTACTGCAGACATCCCAACTCTCCCGGACGCTCCAGGAGTCTCCCGCTATTGGATAGCGGCTCCCGGCCACCCCGGGAGAGATCGCGGATGGGGGGGGAGGCGTAGAGGGCACCTCCCTGAAATGAGAAGGACACCTCCCTGAAATGGCTTCTTTCAGGTTGGGATCCCTGGTACTGTCACCTTTAGGTGTCTAACTTGCGTCTTTGTCCTCTGTGGGAAGTACAGGTTCTCTTTGTCCTTCTGCTGAATGGTTCTTCGCACTACTGGTAGTGATCCATTGGAAATATGTGGTCACAGCGCCCTCTGCTGCCGCTCAAAGAGAAAGTGTGTCACAACGAAGAGATCCCATATCAAAATAAACAAAATATGAAAGTATTTCACTTCTTGATCTTTAATAATTTTAGTGCTACATTGTTTATCCTGTAATTGGTTTTATTTCAGCAGCCACTCAGCAAAGGTGTGAGCCTTCTTTCATACAGAACACATTTTTTTTCTTTTTTTTAAAGCCTGTGGAGCGTGCTCGAAAACGAATCGCCTGTAAACAAAAAAAGTGAATCATGAAATCACAACACACAAAAACGTGCACCTGGGTGCTTGGTCCTTCTCTGCAAAGAAGGCGCCACAATTTCCCGACCCCCCCGGGGCGCAAGGCTCCTGACAGGGGCTAGGAATACTTTGGTCCACCGACCCAAAGGCCGGCGGACCCCGATCCTCTGGGCACCTGCCGAAACAGGTCCCACAAGTACTAGGTTGGGGGGATCTCCCGAAGAGAAACCCCCCTCAAGTGGGAGGAGACAGAGAACCCTATATAAGGGCACAGAATCTCCTCCCCACATCAGGAATGGGCCCCGAAGGTACCCGCACCCTCAGCATCTGTGGGTCAAATTTGAAAAATAAATAACGTGCCAATCGTGCATTAAGTGCAATAAATAAATCTAAAGTGCCAGTGCACCACTCTGACAGGCCTTAGGGGCCGGACTGCAAAAATATTGCCCCGGACTAGCCATAAGGCCTGTCCAAGAGACGTTGTGCAGAAAATGCAATAGGTACCGTGACCTTGTGTCAGTGAATCAGTGCTAGGGTCCCACACCCAGTGTGATTCTCTGGCAACCCTGGTACGCCACCCCCAGGGGGCACAGCACCACGGGCTCTGCCGCCCCCCGAACCATCCGGCCAGACCAAGCAAGCACCCATTCCCATCAGGAGGTATTAGTGCAGAGGAAACTCCCCCCTCTGCCAAAAAGGAGTCGCCTCAACACCCACCTTTACTCCAGAGAGTACTAAGCAACCGTCCGTCCCAGGACGGTCCATGCTGTTCCCCTCCGAAAACTGATAAGAACAGATACTACACTTGATCTTAGCCAAAAAGCCGAGAAGCGATACAGACAATACTTAAAATGCAACTGAAGCCAAAACCTTTGAATAAAATGGAGATGGATTAGAACATCTGTCTGGTTTTTATCGCTGTCTGTGTCCCTGTTATGGAGATTCAGCCGCCATATTTGTCCTGGGGACCATTATCACTGAAAGTGAAAGTAAAGCTGCCCATACACTAGGAGATCTCATAATCATCATAAGAAAGATCTTTCTTTACCACCCGATAATGACATCAGACACTTGGTGAATGTCGATCAAGATTTTTTTGATTTTTTTTTTTTGTAACAAAAGTTTTATTAAATTTCCACAAATAGCGTAGCCAGTACACATAGGTTTCAGTAGATATGGTTTTCACATAGGTAGGTTGGGAACATAAAAAAGAAGGTACAAAACCGGGTGTTGCGGAGCTCCCTCAGATCGCGGCCATCTTCGATTTTTTTGATTTTTAACATTCAAATGAATGGAGTTTCCTGAATGAATACTAGATTCACTGTTCGCTCGAGAAAAATTTTCCATCCAGCTCCCTCAAGTTTTTTCGGCACTGCGGTCAAAATGAATCGTCGATTTGACCCCATCAACTAATAGAAAGTCGAAGAAAGGATCTTTCCTATGCAAGTCTAAGCAGTGCATGGCCAGCTTAAGAGAAAACCCACATTTTGGGTTGTCATCAGAACAGGAATAGATGGGAAATCTTCCAGTTTGGTAAGCCTGCTGACCACCAAGGATTTCCTTCTCTTTAGAGAGGTTTCTGCTCATTTCCTGTTGTGGCCATTTGGACAGGAAGTGAAGAGGAATCTACTGAATGGGGCACAGATGGGAGCAAAAAAAAGCTGACAGGTTATAAACCTCCCTTAGGCTATGTTCACACCCTGCCTGTAGCAGATCTGCAAACGCAGTGTGGTTCATTTTTATCGCGTTCTGGTGCTGTTTTTTCTTCTTTTAGCTTAAAATGGGCTTTCAGGTGCAGTCCAGTGCGTTTTTGACGTGTTTTGCGCTTTACCAGAAAAAAATAAGACACGCAGTATTTTTTCGGTCTGCAACGAAAAGCACTGCAAAGGTGTGAACTATAGCCCATAAATCACATAGGGATACGTTTTTGGTCAAGGACTAACTGTTCTGGTCTGCCTCGCATTGCGGCCGGCTCACCTTTTTTGTGGGGCAGCAGGGGGCGTGGCGGGCCATTGAAGTGAATGGCACTGTAGCCACGCCCTCTGTCCGCACGGGATCGCAAGGCACATTATGCCTGCGGTCTGGTCCGATCAAAATGCTGCAAGCACTATTTTGATCGGACCGGACCGCAAGCATAATGTGCCTTGCAATCCCGTGCGGCCGATCGCATTGCGGCCAGAGGGCGTGGCTACGGTGCCATTCACTTCAATGGTCCACCACGCCCCCTCCTGCCCCACAACATAGTGAGCCGGCCTCAATGCGAGACAGTGCGCTCTGGCCAGAATCGGGGTGGAATGCACTGCATCTGGTGTGAACAAGGCCTTCGGGTATTATGACAGTGGCACACCCACCACTGTCAGAATACAATAGACTGGTGGCAGAAAAACTTACAGTGTGTGGGCAACTTTAATCTCTCTCGCTGTTACTTGCGACATTGTACATCATTATTAGCTTTCAAATAAAAAAAAAAATACACATGTCCTTGTATTGTCGTGTTGTCACCATACAGCCTGTGAGTTACATGCGTGTTACACGCCCCAAAAATAACCAAACCGTAGAATGTGTTCACATACTTTACTTTTTTTTGTCATAAAGTTTCCAAGATACATTATCGTCAAACAAAGTGGAGAATAGATCTGTACAAAACTGCCGTTCTTCCCAGTCCTTCCGGTCTACCCCTGGGGTGGCTGGGGGGCGGGACTCTGACGAAACCCCCAAAAAAGGGACGAGGAGACACGTTATAGAGCCATGGAATATTGGAACATTGGAATATGTACACACAAACCTGTTGCACTGTTCATGTCAGATTAGAGAAACAAAGATGAATAATTATATATAAAACAAACACAAATAATAAAAATAAATAGCAGACTTAAAAAAAAATTACAAAATAATCACAAGGGCAATGGGGCACGGACCCCTGTGCTCAGCTGGGACAATGGTTGAAGTAAAACCTTTAAAATATGTAAAAAATTAAAATAATGTAGAATGAAGGATGAAAGTAAGGGAGGTAGATGCTGTAAAGCAGAGGTGTGCAAACTCGGGTCCTCCGGCCCATCATGCCTCTGCCTCTGGGAGTAATACCTGTGGCTGTCAGAGTCTTGCAATACCTCATGGGAGTTGTAGTAGCACCACAGCTGGGGGTCAGGAGTCTGCCCACCCCTGCTGTAAAGGATTCAGTAATAAAGGTATTAGTGTACTTTGGAAGCGATGATTTGGGTTGCATCTGGTCAGGAGTGTGATGGGATTCTATGAAGTTACATTGCTGTGTTCCTCATGTTGTCTTTACCACGGCAGCATTAGGGAATTAGGTTGAAGAACACATATAGCTCACTACCCTGTTTCCCCGAAAATAAGACCTACCCCCAAAATAAGACCTAGTACTATTTTTGTAAATTGCTAAAATATAAGACCTACCCTGAAAATAAGACCTAGTTGTGACCATTCCCAGGGCCGGTGGTGGCATAAGGGGGAACTTGAAGAGCCGCGGGAGAGGCAGGAGAGAATCTGTGGTGCCAACGAAGCCAGCGCTAGAGGAAGCGAGATGGCACCGGAGGGAGCAGAGTCGCATAAGCAGATGCCTCCTCTATAGCGCCGACTCCTGTCACAGGTGGAGTGATACCAAATGCACTCCGCCTGTGAGGAATCGATAGTGAAAGTGCGCTTCGCTCATTCTGGCCAGCGATTGGTTAGCAAATTGCTCTTGGGAAGGTACAGCACCCCTGATTGCCCTGATCACTATTTTGTTGTACATGAATACATGTAGACTTTTCTACATGAATAAGTGGGGATTGTTGTACATACAAAAATAAAAAATAACACCTACCCCGAAAATAAGACCTAGTGTGTTTTTTTGAGCCAAAAAAATATAAGACAGTGTCTTATTTTCGGGGAAACACGGTAAGCACCTCATATTATCATTTCATATTATCATGTTTACACCCATTAGCCCCGGATCCGGGCTAGGTCTGGGAAAACAAACGGATCAGAATTCCATTTCGTGAGACCGGATTGTGCCGGTGTTCTATCAAAGTTTGTGACCAGGTTGGAATGTGTGACAGGTCATGTGGGATTACATGTTAACGTAATCCCGCCAATTTTTTCGACAGTGGAATATGTGACCGCCAAAAGGTGAAGAATTCCAATTCCTAGTCCACATTCTACCGCTGAAAAACTGATTACGTTAAAATGTGTGGCCACGTGATCGGTCACATATTCCACCGCTGTAAAACTGGGCAGGATTACGTTAAAATGTGTGACCACGTCAACCGGTTACACATTCTAACAGTCACAAACTTTGATAGAACACCGGACCAGGGCTAATCTGATGTAAATGGACACATGTCCGTTTACATCAGATTCCCTGTAGACACACATGGGCTCCGGCAGTTTTATTTTTTGGAGGAAAAAACTGTACAGACACGGATGTCACAGCGGTGACACCCGCTCAGTACTGCTGTGATCAAGAGAGGATCTGCTGACGGATCCTTTCCTGACACACTCGTCTAAAAGAGGCCTTAGGCCTCATGCACGCTACGTATAAAAATGTTGAGTTCAGGTGCGTTTGGAGCTTATTTCTAAACGCACCTGGACTCATATAATGCTTTTCTATGACTGAATGCACACCTAGGCGTCCAGCAGCGTCTAGGTGCCTTCAGTCTAGGTCAGTTTACCCCAAATAGAAATTTCTGGGTTCCAGGTCCGACTAGCCCAGTATTATACGGCTAGACACATGTAAACGCGTATAAACGCGACTAAGCCCAACACAGAATAAAGTAATCTGGGAAGCATAAAGTTGTTTTTTACGTACCAGATAACTTATGTTGGGCATAAACGCAGCCTGCTAGTGTGCATGGGGCCTTACAATGCATCAAGGGGTAGATTAACAGCATTCTTTTTTTTGGGGGGGAGACTTAATTTAAAAAAATGATATATATAATGCAGTCAGTCAGCGACACTAACACAGCAGTTTTAGATTTTCTGAGCCCCCCTTATAACACAGCTTTATAACCTGTAGATATGTTATTTTCCACTTCCAGTGACAGGCCAAGCTGTCAAGCAAAAGTGACATTATCTGCCAAAGTTGCAAATTTTTTTGATTGTTCCGCAGTGGTTATGGTTTTATGATTTGCGAAGTTGTACATATTTGACTTGATATAGAATCATTTCTTCACTGAGGCACTGTCGCAGGACATGTTGTGCTATGAATATAGCGTACCCTACTAGTACCTGTATATGACCATGCATTATTCCTATTACTTTATTATTCATACTGATGTGTATTTTACATAAATGAATATGATCTGTATGTTTCACGGTTCCATGGATGTCACTTTATTATTACAATGCCGTTTTACAAAAAACACTTTCTTGATTGAAAAAAAAGTGACAGTTACAGAGGATGGGATAAACCATTTAACACTGCTGGGGGTGTTTATAATGGTCAGCTTTTGTTCATATGGCTGAAACTAAAATATACTTTTTGCTACAACTGCTTTAAAAAAGTGTTAGCTGGAGTTGGGCTTCAATTTAAAACTCCCAGGGTCATAGGGTGACACCGCTGTGATTTTGCTGAACCAACAGTGTTGTCACCCTGGTACAGGAAGTGGTAAAATAACAGATCTACTGGCAGGATCAACAGATAATGAAACTATATTACAGGGGAGCTCAAAAAACAAAACCCGCTGTCTTAATTCCACTGACAGACTGCAATATAGGTGTCATTTTCATTTAATTTAATAGTACAGGAGTTTGAGCTTAACATCTCCCTGGCAAGATAAACCAAAACCTGTATAACTAAATAGATAAAAGGACAAAGCCTACCTTCCCTGTTTAACAGCATATTGTTTGCTCCAAAACTATGGCGGCATTTTAACCTATTACTTACAAGAGAGGAGGGGGGTCCTAGTATAATCGTATCTGGGTCTGATTAAGGGCCGGTGCACACCTAGGCGACACCTCACCTCACGGATTGCCACGCGGTCAGGAGTCGCCAAGGTGTGAACCGATCGCGCTGTGGGTGCCCTTATTTTCTAATGGCACCCCAGTCGAGCCGGGTGGATTGCGCGGTTTACCGCTAAAACAGCCGTGCGTCGTGTATCGCAAAAAAAAAAGGTACATTCACATTTTTTCTGTGATTGCGCGGCTGTCACCCCTTTGACATCGTGACCGATCCCAGGACGTGCGTGATCCCAGGATGTGTGACCCAGATCGCGGAGGTCTGCACCAGGCCTTAAGGGGGTCCACATTTTTATATTTAAAAAATTGTACATAGAAATTAGGAATTAAGTGGAGGGCGATGGGAACAGACTTTTATAGCCCCCTTCAAGCCAATCTTTAAACACAACTTTAGCCAAAATGTTTCTTTTTACTCTGTATAAACTTGGGAAGAGTAAATACTTCTGACAAGTTATTTTTTTAATCCATAAGCCCATTGGAGAGATTTCACCCAATTTCCTGTCCCTGTGACAAAACAAAAAATGTGTATGTGTGTGTTGGGGGGGATTGTCACTAGGACAGGAAGATACAGAAAGTAAGAATGACCTGGCAGGTGCTTCATCCCTTCCCTATTTAACTTGAAACACATATCCTGGGGAAATTTACAAATACTTCCTGTCCATACAGGAACCGTATGGCTGGAGTTAGGCATTTAGCTCGTTCTGCAGACCTCTATTTGCAACTCTTTCAGCAGCAGTTGCCAGTCAATATTAGGTTTTGGCCACACTGGGTTAAGTGGTGCCACCAACTACTCCGAGGCAGGCAGCATCAACAAGCAGAGGAGTTTCAGGGAGCAACCTCAATAAGCCACAGGGTATCACTCAGCTCCATGATTCAGTCTTAGTAAAAATTCCACCCAGGTGGAGGTGTCCTCCTTCGCGGTGCCAGTTACCAAGCACCACCTGTGAGGTCTGCCGAACCCCAAACTGTGTGGAGTGGTACCAAACACAATGCCACACTCATTTTTCTCGAGTCAGTAACCAGAAATGTCCTATGTGAGCCAGTTTAAGGCGCACTTGGAAAAAAACAGGCAAGTTATAAGGAATGCAGAGGCATCATAAACCTCCACTAGCGAGGCTGACCTATATTGATCTATGACTGAGATCCCATGCATCTCTAATGCTCAAACGTTCATTCATGTTCTATAACTCCTACTGTAATGGAGTTACCTTTCTAAAAAGTCGTTACCCTATTGTAGAGGATACCACTCAGGTAGACATCAACCATGTCTATATTACAAGGTCGAGAAGGCTAATAAGACACTTTAGACCTCCTAGGAGAAATATACATCAGATGTGTAAGATATTTGGAATCTAACAAATTATCATTTCATTCTGCTAAATGATATGCTGGTTTACGGATTATGAAACCTTGTCATATGGAAGTATAGATATACCCAGGATAAATTGGCAATAAGGGTGGTTTTGCTGAGCAGAGTAAAACACTCCATCACACCTACAACACATCCCTCAGGCCTTTTGATTGGGACAGGGTAGCTCTGCAACACCTTTTCCATGGGAAAGAAAAAGCTGCAGCACTTTTATCATTTAAACTATTAAGTAACATTAAGGAGTATTTTTTAAGGGCCTGTGACTCTTGGCATATCAGACTGGACTTGTCCGTGAGGTGATCTGAACTCTGCACTGTACCAAAAACCAGATGGAAGCCACTTAGATATTTTTTTCACTTTAAACATTGATTGTACTGTTGTCTATGTCTGTTTTTCTAATACCTTTTCTGTAAATATTTTTATCCAAATTATATTTAAAAATCATTAAGCTGAATCTCTGAATGGTAAACTCTGCCTCTTTGAAGACGATATCGTAGTGTATAAACTACGTATGTTACATTCCTGTCTGGGTGTGGCAGCAAGTGATATAAACCTTTTTTTTTTTAAAGTCAGAGTTGTAAAAGTGGATGCTGCAAAAGGTGTGTGTGTGGTGACCATGTGGGTATAAAGGTTAACTGCTCGGTTGGCTAGCCCCAGTCCTAGTCTCTCTCATTATGTTGGTGCTTAGATTGTTATCCTGCAAACTAGAAAATCTCTATACAGGGTGAGGCTCAGAGTGCGTAATCATCACACCACCCACCTCTTCTAATCGTTACCCGCCAGCATACTCAGCCAATTGTTACTTTGCAATCATAAGGGAAATAATGGAAGGATGCTGAGTCTCTTCCCGTGTGTTTGCGGCAGCAGAGGTCAGCAGGGCGAGATCTGAAAAAATATTTATGTAATTTTCTATTAAAGTGTAGGTTTGCTTTTGGTTTCACTTCCTGTCTTTAAGACACAACAGGAAATCTCTACAAAGCAAAGGGAATTCCCATCATAGAGAGGTGTCACCAGAACAGACGTCCCCACTGGAAGATTCCCCTCAGCTCAACTGTAACATTTAGGATTTCCCATCATTTCCCGTCTTGGTGACAGTGGTCACCAGGACAAAGAGAGAGGGAGAATCTCCCAAACGGTGGTAAAGGCCGCAATAAAAACATCAGAGAGGGTCTAACCCATGTGTAGGCAACCTCAGCACTCCAGCAGTGGTCAAACTACAAGTCTCATTAGGAAATACAAACCCCTGACAGCCACATGCATGACTCCCAGAGGAGAAGGCATACTGGGTTTTGTAGTTTCCCCACAGCTGGAGTGCCACATTTGCCTACCCCTGATGTAACCCTTCCCAGCTCCATCCAAAACTAAAAGAAAAAACAACTTTGCCTTTACATACGCTTAAAAATGCAAACTTTTTCATTTCCCACACAGGGTTCACGTTAACTTATCCCTCCCCTGGAGCACATACATACTACACTGCCACCCCATTTAACTGTCAGATTCTCAGAAAAGTCCCATGAAAGCTACAAGTTGAAGGAATTCAATTTTTCATCCTGGAACCTGCTGACCCCTATGAAAAATTCCAGTGCTTAGTTATTACAGAGAGAGAGAGAGGATGTCGCCCAAAAGAGGAACATCCCTTTAAGATTCCATGGCCACTTTAACACAGAATGAAAGCTTGCGGCAGAATAATGTTGAAATCTGTTGAAATAAATGCGCGTACAAACACTCCACATCAGTATATAGTGCAACGGTTTAGAACGCCTCCTACAACGATGGAAGGTGGTTTGGGGTTGCCACAATGAGCCCCAATGGGAGGGATTCTGATGCACAATAATGCGTTCAATCAGTCAACCGTTTCCCTTTTTGTTTCGGCTGATCGTTTTGTCCCACTGGCCAATCAGTACTTTGGGGATGGGTGGGTCATTCCATTGAGCGCCCCCCCAATGTCAAGTTTTTTAGGTCCTTTCCTTTTTTTTTTTGATCAACCTTCAAGAACAAGACAAGTGCTGGTAAGGGAAATATCAAGATGGCCGACCTCGTGTCTCCCTGAGCCAACCCAGTCACTCCTCATGGATTCCAGACTCTTCTGATTTATCAGCTGTGGACAGCCGGGGGTCTCCTTTATGGCGATGTACTCGTGCCCTCATGCGCCGTCCATGCCTCGTAACCAAAGTCCTTTCATGTAGTTCCTTTCCTTTATACACATATAAAAATATATATCTACATATATATATTTACTTTTATACTCTATACATATATATCTGCCTCTGTTTTCGTGCTGGGGAAGGAGATGAGGGCACGCCGGAGCATGGGTGATGAGGGAAAGGGTGGCGGAGGAGCAGCACAGAGAAGCACACGTAGCTCGTGGGTGCTGTGTTATTTGCACACGTACTGGTCTACGATTTCCGTGCATTTCTTGCATTTGACGAAGCAGCACCAGTGGAACTTGCAGTGACAGCGCTCGACCTGCACCGTCTTGAACTGGTCGTAACCCCGTCCGCAGCACATCAGTTCACACCCGTCCATGCCCTCCGAGGTCTTGTTGCAGAGCCGCCCTTGCGTACCCAGGGAACCCGTGCTCTCGTTGCGCAGGCAGTAGTCCGGGCTGGTGTCCAGGTAGACGAGATCGTCCGCAGTGGGAGGGTTAAAGCGCTGGTTGACCTGTTCCAGTTTGCTGCGTTTGTTAAGTCTCATGGTGGCTGCGCTGTCGTATTTCTCCTTCAGGTACTCGCCCACCTTGCGGAAGTCGGCCAACTGAAGCCAACAGGTCTTCAGGCTACAGGAACCCGAAACACCGTGACACTTGCAGGCCACATCTGCCAACTTATACACAGCCTAGGGAAAAGAAAAATGAGAGCGGATTAGGAAAAGGATATAGATTATGCATCATTAAATTTAACAACATAGGTCGATTGTTCAATCTGTACAAAGTGAATGGGGGCTTCTCTTGAAGCTGATGTTTGGTCAAGCAAGAGACACAAAGCACACTGGGAGCGCTGGGAGTTGCTGAAAGTGATAGGCAGATGGAAGGCAGCACTCAGTACATAAAAGGGGTTTTCTCATGTAAGCTTTGATTGCATTATCAAAAACAACTCTAAATGTGTATTCCTATTACCAGGGCTTGAAAAATTTGGCGGTGTCTCACCAGTCAGTCAAAAATGTCAATTATAACAGGATAGTATATGCTGGGACTTTACAACTCATGAGGACCATAAAACAGTGCACAGTAAAAATGGATGCAGTACCCAGTGACATCCTGCAGATGGTGCTATCCGACTTCTAGGGAACACAAACCTTGCTATTTATACACAGTTGGTGTTTGAATGCACAGTTAGTTTTCTAGATAAAATCGAGTTTAATTTTTAATGAAGTTTAAATATGTCAAGGCTGAGTATACATGATTACACACTGTGCAGACACCCCAGAAGACTCTCCTCCCAGAATCTGTGAATGTTAAAGAAGCATGCACAGAGGTCAGCTGACGTGGCATGGCACCCCTACACCTTTAGGAGTTAAAGTCCCAAAGCATTGAAAAGGATAAGTCAAGATCTAAAACGTTAACCTCGCTTTAAAGTAAATGCACAAGTCTGTATGAATAAATTGGATGAGGAGGTCACCAGCACTCACAAATCAAAAGATGTCAGGAAACATGTTCGTAAATTCATCAGATGCGTCAAAGCCAACGTTTTGGGGCCATGCAGGGTCCCTTCCTGAGGGCGACATAATGAGCAAAGGAAGGGACCCCGTGTAGCCCTGAAACGTTGGCTTTGTTTGACGCATGTGACAGTTTAATAAATTTACGACATGTTTCCTGACATCATGTGAGTACTGGTGACCTCCTCATCCATTCCTGAGTACGCTGGGGTCCTCCTCCGAAGAGATAGCACATCAAATCCCTGAATCCCCCCCCGAAGCTCCTGACATGGGCAAGGTAACCTGGCCTACCTAGGCCAAAACCAGACAGACCCCAATCCTTAGGGACCAGCTGAAGCCTTTCCACCAAATACTTGGTGAGGGCTCCTCCAAAAAAAGACCCCTGATGGGGCAAGGCAGAAGATCTGAAAGCCACAGAGCTTATCCCCAGACATCAGGATTGGCCCCAAAAGAACGCAAATTCTCAGTCATATGCTCTGCGACATAATAGTTGATTTGGTATTCAATGTGCCAGGATACGATGTCACAATTCGCATTCCTCAACAACCACTAATGTTGGTATATCTGACCCTATATATAAAAATATAACACACACATATATATATAAAATTCGTGGCAGTGATAGCAGTAAGTGTGCCAAGTTCGGCTAAGAGACTCCTGTCTTGTATGGGGCGAGGACAAGTGTGAAGAAGAATACAAAGCAGTGAATAGAACACTGAGGATCTCTATTTGATAATCGGTGGAAGTGGAAGAACAATGTGAGGATTCGAAGTAAAAGAGAAGAAGAGTCACACAGGGGTTTATTTTCTGCCAACGCCACCTCTGTTCAAAGACACCTCGGTCATTTCCACATTAAAGCCTTGGCTTCCTCATGTAGGAACTCTGCAATTAGGAGTCACGCAGGGGGGTCTTAGATGTGGGTAAAAGGACAGAAGTCAGTTCATTGCCATGAGATCTCACTTCAAATAAAATGGGGATCTGCCTATACAAAGGACTGAGATACGAGAACACTGAAAAGGATGCATCCCTGCATTGCAAGTGATGAGAGTTAAATGAGACTTGTTTATTCCAATCCAGTTCACTCCCTATAGGAGCTCCCAAGGTGCATATTGTGGATAAGTCGCGAGACACTGCAAGAATTTTTGTTTTTGAGTTGATTTTATCTGAAATCTGATATGAATGGGGAACCCCACTTTTTAGTGTTTTTGCGTGGGCTCCCTCATTAAAATCCATAACAGACCTCCATCTCGATAGAAGTAGTGTGGCATAATGGAGAAAAAAAGCGATGACAAATATTTTACAATTAAAATGTAAAATATTCAAAGAGGTTGTAAATGCCCCAGACTCGGCGTCATGTATCGAAGTTTGTTGTACCCACATCACAAGTAATAGAGAGTCCCAAGACATAAACAAAGAAATGTAGGACCATAAAAGCCAGAAGTGGAGGGGGAGAGTAAATAACCCCCCCACCCAGCCAAGACAGGAACATTTGTGCAATGTTGGAGGTGTGATAGTCGGTTTATGACCCCTTTATCCTTTTATTACAGTGAGAGTGTAGGGGGCTCTGGACCCCTAGGTGAGATTGTATTTGTTAGTTGTGTCCCGCTTTATGGCCAGCAGAGGAGATGTGACATTCCTGACCTTGTCACTCCTTGGAACATTTGGTTGCAGCTTGATAAAGTGACAAAGAGGGGCTGAAAAGGACATTACCTAGGACAAATCTGACTTTGCATTTGTGCTACTTAAAACGCTCGCTTTGTAGAGTGTTTGTACAAGATTTTATGCAGAGGAGGACTGTCAGGGCATTGCCGGAGTCTGATATTAAGACAATTTTGAGTACTATCAATGGTTTTCGAATGAAACTATAACATAATTTCATTGGTGTTTTTCAAGGTATCGAGCTTTAAAATCAACTCTGCCGATGATTTAAAAAATCCTGACCCTGCAAAGGAAAACTTTTTATGCCCACCTAAAAGAAATGTGTTTCCAGCACACCAGTAATTTTTTATCCCAAAGAAACGCCTTTGACGTTCAGCAATTTTAGTAAGCAACATTTAGGAACCTCATCATCACTAATTGCCTGATGAAGGTTGCGAAACGTTGCTTCCTAAAACTACTGAATGAACGTGGGGCACAGAACGGAGGTTAATAGACACGGGATTAGACATTACAACATTACAGGAGGACCTGAAGGAAATAGGGGAGTGGGCAACTATATGGCAGATGAGGTTTAATGTCGAAAAATGTAAAGTATTGCACTTTGGGGTTAAAAACAAGCAAGAAGAATACACAATATGCTCCACTAGGGAAGTCAGGAATGGAAAAGATGTGGGGGTCATAGTAGACCACAGATTGAATAATAGCTTGCAATGCCAGGCTACAGCAAACAAAGCGAGCAGAGTACTGTCATGCATTAAAAAGGGAATGTTCTGTAGAGACAAAGCAATCATTTTGCCACTTTATAGATCACTGGTTCGACCTCATCTTGAGTATGCGGTTCAGTTGTGGTCACCAGTCCACAGAAAAGATGTCCTGGAGCTAGAGAGAGTCCAATGAAGAGCAACTAAGCTAATTAAGGGGCTGGAGGATCAAAGCTATGAGACAAGGTTGCTAAATTTAAACCTCTTCACGCTGGAAGTGAGGAGATTAAGAGGAGACATGATTTTCTTGTACAAAATGTTCAGTGTTGATGGCATCATCAGCAATAAACGTTTTACTGTAAACTCCATAACGAGGACTAGAGGCCACCACCTAAAATTGGCGGAGAAAAGATTTATACACAAAGGGCGTAAGTGCTTCTTTTCAGTTAGAGCAGTTCAATTTTGGAACTCTCTGCCACAAGCAGTGGTATCTGCAAAGAATATTGATTAGTTCAAAAATCAATTAGGTACCCCCCTAAGAGACCGTAACATACAGGGGTACAGGTACTCCTAAATACTAGACCACACAGGGACTCCTATACACACGCACACACAACTCACACACAGACACACAAAGGTTGAACTTGATGGATCTGTCTTTTTTTCTACCTCATATACTATGTAACTATGTAACGTCAAAGGCAATTATTTTTTGGATAAAGAATTACTGGTGTGTTGTTGACCCATGTTTTTCCTTGGATTGAATTTGGCACCATCCGCGTGGTACAGCACCCAGGAGATTGGGGTGTATCAATTAGGTGCTCGGTAGGGATATCTGTATGGTTTTATACTCTCCTGTCCAGACACACTTTCCTTTAGATCTTTGCTTTCTTGGAAATGTATGGCCACCAGATGCATCCTCACATTCAGCACACTTCCAATATTACCTGGTCCCCCTCTGTGGGCTGTTGTTCCATCTGTCAGCACCTACATTTCTACTGCATTTTGTAGTGACATAGGGGCCAGCGGATAGAATCACAGTGCATGGGGGTGAGAGAATGAAGGTCTGAAGAACGGGTGGCAAGACAGGTGAGTTTAAAAGGTGATTTTGCAGGATCTGTTTTTTCTTGAATCAGCAATAGAGTTGCTTTAAGCCTGCAGGTTCCAAGAGCTGTGGAACTGAATATCTAAAGCTGGCCATAGGCTGCAGAATTTCGGCCGATTCCTACTGAATTAGCCAAAATTCAAGTCATGGTGACCCTATCAGCAACCCTCTGCTCACCAAAAATCGATTTTTCAATTAACTTTTGTTGAAGGAGATAGTCTGAAAACTTTCTGGTCGAACATAGCCTGCATCCATACTGTATACACCATCTCAAAGGGCTGAATATCCAAATCCGATGACATGCAGGTGCTGATTACACATTCAGCAGCCACTGGAGCTGCTGAATACAATAGCCCAGCAGGGAAGAATCCCCCATCCACGCTAGCCAGGTATAAATGGAGATCAATTGTAAGCTTGACACACATCTATACCCATTAGCCCTTGTTCACACTTTGCCAGGCTTCACAGAAAATCACGTGGCCAGCTTGCGTCGCCATTACTTGTTAATGGCAGCCCAAATGCGGCAGACAAAATGTGCATCTTTGCCAATGGTTTAAAGCATGACAAATGCTCAGTCAAAAAATGCTCCATAAGCTTCTTTGCCACGTTTGTGGCGCATAGGGCGACAGGCTAAAATTCATGCACGCTAAAAGTGTGATGGAGGGCTTAACTAATAGAACACAACTATATATCCCACTGACCATTATTACACCAGTGCTCATAAAACAACAGAAAAACACACACATTCTGCACATGTTCCCCTTGCTAATCTGTGTGTGTAATAAGCAGAACACATTCATTATGTTTTGCTTTTAATATGTGAAAATGTCATTCTGTATGTATGAGGGGTTTCTGTCCGTCCCTCCTCTATATAACACACGGGGCACTTCATGCCTTCCTATTATGTTATGTCAGCTGAACGCTCTGTTGCTGGTTCAGCAGCTGAATTGACTTTGCTAACAAAGCACTTACGCTCTAAAGGAATTTCCTGACAGGTGAAGCATCATCAGCTCAGACCCGAGCGAAAAAACGATCAGCCAAAAGGTGGCCATAAACAGACCAATAACTGCAAGTGACCCTTCCGATTTCAGCCTTTGCTTGGAATTGGTGGTTGATGGGAATTGTTACTGCACAGCAGGGGTGGGCAACTCCAGTGCTCCAACTGTTGTGGAACTACAAGTCCCACGAGGCACTGCAAGGCTGACAGTTACAGGCATGAATCCCAGAGGCAGAGTTTGTAGTTAAAGCACAACTGGAGTGCCAAAGTTGCCCACCCCTGTTGCCCATGGAGAATTTTCGACCTGCTGGATAATCTCCCTGTGTGTGTGGTCCTGATTCTTTGCTGTCAGATAAACAGGTCTAACCAAGTCTTCTTCTCATTCAACTTTGCCCACCCCTGGCTGATGTCACACTTACAGGTGTGGACATTCAACAACAACATCCCTGAATGGATATCACTCCCTTGCTAACCCAGAATGCTGCAAAACCGTAGTGCCTACATAGGGAGCAGCGATGGAGTGACATCTTGCTGGTCCACCCAGCAACTGAGCAATACCATAGAACAGGGGTAGGCAACCTCCGCACTCCAGTTGTTGTGGAACGCCAAGTCCCATGAGGCGTTGAAAGACTCTGATAGCCACAGGCATGACTTCTAGATGCATGATGGGATTTGTAGTTTTAGCACAGCTGGAGTATCGAGGTTGCCTACCTATGGCATAGAAGGTGGTAGGTGGTATAATAAGAACTCGCCAGCAACAAGCTTGAGCGCTAAAGCTAGCCATACACTGGTAACATTTCAGCCATTTTTCACAGGAATCAGCCACACTTCTAACATCGGGTGGCCCTGCCGGCCTGGCAATAATCAATTACTCAAACAACTTTTGTCAAAGGAGCCCGGGCCAAACATTGTTGGCTGAACAGTGGCTGCAGGCAATCAGCAATTTGACAATGGTGGGCGCTGGCTGTCAGAATACAAAAGCCCAGTGGCAACACAAGGGGGGTGCTGCCCGGGTGACACCATTGCAGGGGTGACATCAAAATGATTGACTGTCATTTTGGTGTCATCCCCTCTAAAAAGTTGGGCACTCGGTCATGGACTGAGAGCCCGGCAGTGTCAGGAGAGAGGAGGGGACCCGGCGGCATACCTCATCCCGCAGGTGAACGTCCCCTCCTCCCTCGGCCGACACTCATCACTAAGATGGCCGCCGGCAGGCGTCAATCAGATGGCCACGCATTTGCGATGACGTCATCGCGCATGCGCCAGGTGACGTCACGTTCACGTGTGATGACGACGCGGCCTCAGGATCGCCCCTTCAATAGCCTAGCTGGGGGGATTCCTCCATCTATCATGTTTAGTGTGGATGGAGGAATCTGTTAGATATCTGTTATATTTCTTGCCTGCAAGTCAGCTGAAGACAAATATGCGTGAGCAGCAATACATCTGCTTTTCAGTTCCACTGCCATTTCGATGGCTTTATCTAAATAAAATGTGCAGAGATAAGGAGAAGATTGATGCAAATCCCAAAAATGGCCATTTTTGTGGTAACTCAGCAAACAACATACGGAAGCGTGGTGTTTGACAAAGCAGTGTACAAATACATACAGAATTCAGGGTACAGTCAGTCCAAACCAGGAACCTGTCAGATCTATTAAAGTATTGGAACCCCTGTTGAGTTGTACAGCATTCCAGGGCTACACTAGAGAGAGATTGGTTTGGCCCTGCAAGGTTATAATCATCAGGTGTAATTTGTACTCACCCTGCGGCCCGCCTCGTTGTTTTGCAGGTTCATCAAGGCCCGCGCTTGATCTTCAGACCCTTTTGGGTAATTCTTCTCTCTCTCTCGGGCGTCCACAAACTCCTTGGCAAACCGGTAGCCATAATCCACATTGTCCCCGCAGCCGCCCCACAGCCAGTCTCGGGGCAAGTCCTTGGGACGGGCGGTCCGGCTGCAGCCGCAAGTGGCCAGCTCCCCCTCTCGACAGGCGCGGCTGATGGCGTTCACCACTCCTGCCGCGCTGATGGCGTAGGTAAAGGCGGCCTCTCTGCTACCTGAAAAAGAGGAAAAGAAAAGCAAATGGTGAGTTTCAGGAAAAAAAGAATCTAAACATACAAACATTGTATCAGTTATGACAACAATGCTGCCAGTCAGGGGAATTTGGCCCCTTTAAAGTGTATGCATCCAAAATTTTATTTTAAGTTTAGGATAGCGTGAGAAAGGATTTAAAACTCCTGCCAGTGTTTTTTTTTGCTGTCTGTGTCCCGTTGGGGAGATTTACTGCCACTTCCTGTCCTGAAGATGCAACAGGAAGTGAGAGTAAATCCCTACAAAGTGAGGAGAAATCCCCTCTTAGGCAGTTGTTAGGAAATCCCCTCTTAGGCACCATTGGAAGATTTCCCCTCACTTCATGTTCTGGTGACAAATGTAACATTTTGGATTTCACATCACTTTATTGTATGATGATCACAAGGACAAATAAGAGAGTGTGAACCACTGCAAAGGGGACAGACATGAGAATAAAAACCTTTCCACACTCCACCCAATACTTAAAAAAAGATTTTGGTATACATAAACTTTAACAAAAGATACAATCATGGATAGAAGGTTTATGTGTAAAGGGAATACAACACGTTATTAATCTCAGGTGCCCCACTCAAGTGTCGGCCATATTGAGTGGGGCACGTGAGATTAATAACATGCTGGATTAGTGTGATCCTAGTTCATTTTATTACTTCATTGCTGTGGTGTATGTGTATAGGGCAATGCCTCGGATGGCGCTCGTGCAGAAGAACTTTCTTAGGCAAACCTCTTAGTTCTAACAAAACCGGAAGTCAAGCGGTCCGAGAACTCGATAAGTTGGGACTTTCGATAGAACACCGCCAGAAAAAAAGCCCTGTGTATAGCCGTGGGGAAAGAAGAGAAATAGGGAACATGAATGAAACCTTTAATACGTGAAGGGTGTGAATAAGATTCAGGAGGACATTCATTTCAATATGAAGCTAAGTTTTAGAGCACGGGAATAGGACCTCAAACTAACAGGGGGAATACTAGCCTTGGAAAGTATTATTTATCTTATCCTTTGAGTGCTGGTGATCCTCATTGCTTAACTCTTATATACTGTATGTGTATGCACAGGACAGGCAGCTCTGCTGCAAACTGAGTTTGCCCAAGCCCACACAAAGTGCACCCCAATCCCCCTCCCGGCCCAATCAGTCGCGGTGGGGACATTCCCCGCCCCTTTTTTTACATGTAGCTGCGGGAAAAGGATGCCCTGGCCTCAACTGATCAGGCCAGGAAGGGGATGTGTCACTGAAAGTTGGGCAAACACTCCGTTCACACCAAGCCCATGTATACCACTAATAAGGAGCTATTTGCCCCACATGAGTAGCCATCAATCACTACTAAAACTCCCCCATGTGCTCCCAGTTTAAAGCTGGCATACACATATTAATCTGTAGCTGGCCATACACCTTACAACCATCGCACGACTTTCGTTGTGCAATGGTTGTAAGTTCATTAAAATTTCGTACAACCTGACCATCTTGGACAAGCAGATCGTACTTGCGCTCATCGCAAGCGCTCCCCGCTGAGGGGAGGGCTTGCCAATGATTGCAATGCTGAGCGGGCAGTGTGAGCTTGCGCACCTCGGCCTGTGTGGCTTTCGTCTTCCGAGCACGCTACCAACCCGCCGGAAATCGTAGGATTTTCGGTGGGTTTTCCAGCGTGCTAGGAAGACAAAAGTCGTGCAACCATACAGTAGATGCGGTTGCACGCTGCCCATACACCTGCCGATTATCGTATGATTGCGGGATCACCCGCGATTATCGTACGATAATTGGCAGGTGTATGGGCACCTTATGATTGATCATGAACCAAGAGATTGACAACAAACAATTCATTATTGATTAATGATGCAACAGACAAGGTATTAATCTGCTCTTTGCAATCAACTGATAAAATATATAAAAACACAATCGATTGGTCATAAATGTAAATAATTTATAAGAAGCAATCGTTTAATTGATCTAACTTACGATTGGTTCTTAGCAACTGGGAGCAATCAACAAAATTCTGCCAGTGACTTGGCAGAGTTAAAAACGATCAGTAGCTCCCTGAATCAAATATTTTGTGATTTTTGTTTGATCAGTTTAGTTGCACTGAATGACTGAATATTTATATCTATACATGTGTGGCCACCATAAGCTCAACAGCTCCCTAATGTCAGTTGTGTCCTGCTTTTCTCGCCACCCCCCTAATATTTGTAGTCAGCTTTGTACCTCTAAAATAACAGTAGCCATGCTAGGAATGCTGGGACCAGTAGTGTAGCAAGCCTGCCCTCCTAGAGGCTGTATGATAATTGTATTGATCTGTAGTGTCCACACAGTGGCCAGTATGTAAAACGCAGCAGATATGGATCAGTTTGCACCTCCGGGCATGCAGTGTCTGCATTTCTTGCTGAGTGATGACAGATAAAGTGCTAATTACTTATCACAGGCTGGAGGCATCACAGGTCTTGTAGGCTACCTGTCTGCCCATGTCCACCACTGTCCTCAATGCAGGCTCTCTGCTGCCTACTTGTGGCCACTGTTGGTAAAGCAGCTGTATTGCATTAGGAAAGGTGCCAGTAGTCTGAAAGGGAAAGGCACAGGGCGTGTTGCTGGAGCAGGACAGACTCTGAACATGGACAGATTATATGCAGGAATTTACAGAGAAAGAGATAAGGGATCCTCCTGAGGGGGCACTATGGGTGCAGATCTCATGAAGGGATCCCTCCTCCCTGCCTGTACAATGCAGGAATGTTCAAAGATCAATCACTCAATTTCTGGTATATCCTTC
>NW_017306335.1:288191-290304 GCF_000935625.1 Nanorana parkeri
GGTTTGATAAATTTGGTATTTTGTTTCCAAACACACTAACAAACATGTGATAAATTATTTCATTTCAGTGACTACGCTATGACAAGATGGAATATCATTCCATGCAAGGGAGTGTGAGTGAGCAGACAGGAGTGGACAGCAGAATGGCTGACATTGCACAGCGCATACAATCAGAACAATGAACAATGTTCACTGCTGTACAGAGACATTCACATCAGTCTCTGTGCCAGAGGAGCTTACACTCTAATATTCCCAGAACAGTCACGCACTATTATTGTTATACATTTATATAGCTCTGACATAATCCAAAGTGCTATACAGAGAACTCTGGGACATTCAAATCATTCTCTGCACTATTTTCTTTACCACTGTCACACACTATTATTATACATTAAATAGCTTTGACATATTCTGCAGTGTTGTACAGAGAATAGTCAATAATTCACATCAGTCTCTGTACCAGAGGAGCTTACACTCTAATGTCCCTTCACAGTCACACACCAATATGTATAATGAACCCAGGGAACAAACAGGCAGACACAGAGTGACCAGAGGAACTCCATATGCACCGTGAGTTTTGTACTGTTAGCCATCGACAAAAGTAGAGTTTGGGTTTAGGGTGAAGCAGAAGTTTGGATTTAGGGTGAAGTAGAAGATTTGGTTTTGGGTGAAGCAGAAGTCTAGAATTAGGGTGAAGTAGAAGTTTGAATTTAGGGTGAAGCAGTAGTTTCGATTTAGGGTGAAGTAGACATTTGTTTTTTTATTGAAATAGGAGTTTGGATTAAGGTGAAGTAGACTTTTGGTTTTAGGGTGAAGTAGAAGTTTAAATTAGCAGTGTAGTAGAAGTTTAAACTAGCAGTGTAGTAGAAGTTTAAATTAGCAGTGTAGTAGAAGTTTAGATTTTGGGTGAAGTCGAAATTTGGATTTAGGGTGAGGCAGAAGTTTGGGTTTTGGGTGAAGTAGAAGTTTGGGTTTTGGGTGAAATAGAAATTTGGATTTACTGTGAAGTAGAAGTTTGGGTTTTGGGCGAAGTAGAAGTTTGGGTTTTGGGTGAAGTTGACGTTTGGATTAAGGGTGAAGTAGAAGTTTGGGTTTTGGGTGAAGTAGAAATTTGGATTTAGTATGAAGCAGAAGTTTGGGTTTTGGGCGAAGTAGAATTTTGAGTTTAGGGTGAAGTAGAAGTTTGGGTTTAGGGTGAAGTAGAAGTTTGGGTTTAGGGTGAAGTAGAAGTTTGGGTTTAGGGTGAAGTAGAAGTTTGGGTTTAGGGTGAAGTAGAAGTTTGGGTTTAGGGTGAAGTAGAAGTTTGGGTTTAGGGTGAAGTAGAAGTTTGGGTTTAGGGTGAAGTAGAAGTTTGGGTTTAGGGTGAAGTAGAAGTTTGGGTTTTGGGCGAAGTAGAAGTTTGGGTTTTGGGTGAAGTAGAAGTTTGGGTTTTGGGCGAAGTAGAAGTTTGGGTTTTGGGTGAAGTAGAAGTTTGGGTTTTGGGTGAAGTAGAAGTTTGGGTTTTGGGTGAAGTAGAAGTTTGGGTTTTGGGTGAAGTAGAAGTTTGGGTTTTGGGTGAAGTTAATGTTTGGATCAAGAGTGAAGTAGACGTTTGTATTAGGGGTGAAGTAAAGGTTTGGGTTTTGGGTGAAGTATAAGTTTGGATCTACTGTGAAGTAGAAGTTTGGGTTTAGGGTGAAGTAGAAGTTTGGGTTTACTGTGAAGTAGAAGTTTGGGTTTACTGTGAAGTAGAAATTTGGGTTTAGCCAATAACTGGTATTGAACTAAATACAAACCTTTACTTTTGGTTTTGTGTATAAACTTAATATGCATTTAATATAATTTCTGTGACGATTTTGGTCTTTCTTTTGCCTTTTTTTTTTACTGTCTGGTTGAGAGAAAGAAGTTGAGGTGCCGATGAGGCCAGTATCCCCCTCCCAGCAGAGAATTAGGAATGCAGGGGGAGGAGGGGTCGCTGTCCCTTGTTTTAACACCTTTCTTTAGGAGAGCAGATCAAACCCGACCTGATCTAAGCACTTCAGAGCTGCATTTCAAAAGGAGCCCAAACAATGCATCCTCACACCTCTGATCATGGGAGGAGATATAATCCTGAAAGGGGGGGGGGGGGGGGCAA
>NW_017306335.1:296675-298107 GCF_000935625.1 Nanorana parkeri
GAAGTAGAAGTTTGGGTTTTGGGTGAAGTTAATGTTTGGATCAAGAGTGAAGTAGACGTTTGTATTAGGGGTGAAGTAAAGGTTTGGGTTTTGGGTGAAGTATAAGTTTGGATCTACTGTGAAGTAGAAGTTTGGGTTTAGGGTGAAGTAGAAGTTTGGGTTTTGGGTGAAGTTAATGTTTGGATCAAGAGTGAAGTAGACGTTTGTATTAGGGGTGAAGTAAAGGTTTGGGTTTTGGGTGAAGTATAAGTTTGGATCTACTGTGAAGTAGAAGTTTGGGTTTAGGGTGAAGTAGAAGTTTGGGTTTTGGGTGAAGTTAATGTTTGGATCAAGAGTGAAGTAGACGTTTGTATTAGGGGTGAAGTAAAGGTTTGGGTTTTGGGTGAAGTATAAGTTTGGATCTACGGTGAAGTAGAAGTTTGGGTTTAGGGTGAAGTAGAAGTTTGGGTTTTGGGTGAAGTTAATGTTTGGATCAAGAGTGAAGTAGACGTTTGTATTAGGGGTGAAGTAAAGGTTTGGGTTTTGGGTGAAGTATAAGTTTGGATCTACTGTGAAGTAGAAGTTTGGGTTTAGGGTGAAGTAGAAGTTTGGGTTTTGGGTGAAGTTAATGTTTGGATCAAGAGTGAAGTAGACGTTTGTATTAGGGGTGAAGTAAAGGTTTGGGTTTTGGGTGAAGTATAAGTTTGGATCTACTGTGAAGTAGAAGTTTGGGTTTAGGGTGAAGTAGAAGTTTGGGTTTTGGGTGAAGTTAATGTTTGGATCAAGAGTGAAGTAGACGTTTGTATTAGGGGTGAAGTAAAGGTTTGGGTTTTGGGTGAAGTATAAGTTTGGATCTACTGTGAAGTAGAAGTTTGGGTTTTGGGTGAAGTAGAAGTTTGGGTTTTGGGTGAAGTTAATGTTTGGATCAAGAGTGAAGTAGACGTTTGTATTAGGGGTGAAGTAAAGGTTTGGGTTTTGGGTGAAGTATAAGTTTGGATCTACTGTGAAGTCGAAGTTTGGGTTTTGGGTGAAGTAGAAGTTTGGGTTTACTGTGAAGTAGAAGTTTGGGTTTACTGTGAAGTAGAAATTTGGGTTTAGCCAATAACTGGTATTGAACTAAATACAAACCTTTACTTTTGGTTTTGTGTATAAACTTAATATGCATTTAATATAATTTCTGTGACGATTTTGGTCTTTCTTTTGCCTTTTTTTTTTACTGTCTGGTTGAGAGAAAGAAGTTGAGGTGCCGATGAGGCCAGTATCCCCCTCCCAGCAGAGAATTAGGAATGCAGGGGGAGGAGGGGTCGCTGTCCCTTGTTTTAACACCTTTCTTTAGGAGAGCAGATCAAACCCGACCTGATCTAAGCACTTCAGAGCTGCATTTCAAAAGGAGCCCAAACAATGCATCCTCACACCTCTGATCATGGGCGGAGATGTAATACTGAAAGGAGGG
>NW_017306335.1:298314-307782 GCF_000935625.1 Nanorana parkeri
GAGACAGCTGCCGGACCCAAGAAGGCCATAAGCTGACCATAGACGTGGCAATTTAATAGAGTGGCTAAACTTTCATTTCCATTTATTGTTGAAATCACAAAACAATCAAACACATAAAATGGTGGTTCCTATGGGCCACAAGGAGATGGGATCAGATTGTCTTGATTGAAAGCAGAAGGAAAAATGTGATCGCTTTTGATGAATTTGTCACAACTTTTCCCATTTCAATTTTAATTCTATTTCATCATTAAATCGCATGGAAGTTGTCATTGTATAGCCCAGATTCAATTTCAAATGCAACCAAACTGTGGCGATGAATCAAACCTGTGGCTGAGCTTGTTTGCAATTATCAGTGGTTCAAAAGTGGTTGAAACTGACTACAAATTTCCACGTGTATGGCCAGCTTACCCGTTATAATATGTGATGGCTGCATTTGTGTTTAGCTTTTTTCAGGCTTCTTTTCCTTTATTTTCACCTGATGATCCTGCCAGTAAGTGCCAGCCACACTTCCTGTTCTAGGATGACAACGCTCACTCACTCACCATACTGCATCTACTGAAGAGCAGTGTTGTCACCCTAGGCTGCTCTCCTACGGACTACACACACCTCCCTCTCTCCTTATCTCCATTACATACATTTTATAGTCCACAGAAGATAGAAGGGAAAGCTGAAAACGTTGTTTGAAATTTCAGTTTAGCACACAGGAAGTTACAAGGACACTGGGTTTCTGGCAGGATCAACAAGTATGCAGCCACCACATCTGAGGACTGTACTGGGAAGCTGCAGTATATGACATTTTTGTTCTAAGGTTTAGATAAGCTTTAATGGCAAATCTCTACACATCGATTCTAATTGAGCCTAAAGGAAATCTAATGGATTGTTTTTCCTTGTTGAGAGTTTGAATAAACAAGAAAAAGAGGACAAATATGTATGTATCATTTACATTTTTTCATGCTACATACATTTCCTGCAAGTACAAGTCAAATACCTGTTGATCTTGATAGAAATCCAGTGTCCTAGCCAGGGGAGTCCCCAGGCTTGGTGTCACCTGGAGTGGCCGCTGAGTGAAACCCCACGGGGATGTCATCACGCACACACATGTGACGACATCACATTGTCGGCGGCCATTTTAGTGATGGATGACGGCAGAGGGAGGAGGGGAGGTTCACCAGGCGGGATAAGGTATGCCACCAGGGCCCCTTCTTTGTGGTGCAACTGTTGGGCTCTCGGTCCGTGACACAGTGCCCCACTTTTCAGAGGGGGTGACACCAGAATGACCCTCTGATGGTGTCACCCGGTGTGGGCTGCACCCCATCTGTGACGCCACTGGTCCTTGCAACTTCCTGTGCACTGAACTAATATCTCCAACAGTTCCTCCTTCACATCTAGCTTCTGTGAGATACAAAACACTCCCCTTCTATGTAAAGATGAGGAGAGGGGAAGGCATTTGTAGTCCAAATCAGGAGAGCAGCCTAGGGTGACAAACGCTGCTCCTCCATAGTTACAGTGCAGTGATTGAGCGTTATCCCCTTAAATAAGTATTTGGAATTCACTTTGACTTTCTAATTTTTAAATCTCATTTTGTATAAGAGGCTCAGAGGGGATCAAAGTCTCTGTATTTCTCTCTGGGGCTTTTGTTTAACAAGTCAAGAAGCAGAAAAGGTTTCATTAAAAAAGCACACACCAAAAAAAACAACAAATACAATGAGACTTTTTTCACCTTTACCCAAAATAAAGTGAAAAATTGCTTCAATGTAATAAACCAGAGAATTACTTGGATCAAATGTTTATTATTATGATACCACCTCCACCTGGCAGGCCATCATATGTCCCAACCTAGTCATAGTGCACAACGTCTCTTGGGAGGACTGAGTGTGTGGCCTGGGGGAGTCAGGAATGGAAGAGCCGCCATCTCCTGTACAAATACTTCTCCTCACACATCTAAAGGGTGCAATGAGAGTGCAGATCCTATCACTGCCACAACCTAAATCATCAGGACCATACTGCCATCATTATCCGCTGAGTGGCTTCATGAGAAATCTCCATACGAAGATTACCTAAAGGGTATGTAAACCCTTAACCATGAACTTCTCGGTGTTGCTCCCTTTTGGTCTGTTAAATACAACATTGAAAGTGTTTTGACATATTTGTTCGATCACAAGCAAAACAAATAATCTGTTGATCCTGCCAGGAATCGTGTGAGCTACTAACTTCCTGTGCTCTCTGCCTGTCCTGTGCTGTTTTTAAGTACACTGGGGGGGATTTATCATACCAATTGTGAGTGTTTGAACTCGCATATAGTCGCATGGGATAGATTTGCACCAGATTTATGCTGCTAGTGTAAAGTTGAGATTAAATGGACTCCAGGAAAGAAGATTCACAACTCCAGGCAAAAAGCTTAAAGTGACATTAAAGTTAACCCCCCCCCCCCCCAGCGCTTACTCCTGTATCTTCCTGTCCCACGGAGTCTGTGCGGGTGCACGTTGCTTGCATTGACTTACCCTGTGCCTCTCATCTTCTCCCGGCCGAAGATCTGAACTGCACATGCGCCCGCCCCATGATTCTTTGCGGCCGCCCGAGAGTCTTCAGATCTTCGGACAGGAGCACTCGGTGGATACACAGGTAAGTTTAAACCTATTTGGTTCTTTTTTTTGTTTATGTTTTCGCATATATCTACTGCTTGCTAGCAAAGACATGCAAGGGTTTAATGATCCTGTAACTGCCGCTTCTTGAAGAAGTGGTCGCGGGGATTTAAGTAGCAATTGTTTTGTTAGGTGATACTCCAGTTTCAGACGGCCGCAGGACAAGTGCAGATGTAAACAGTTGCGAACTTTTGCAAAACACGCGCAAAACACGTGCAATGGGGAAAATAGTGCAAGCTCTGGTCAAAACAGGTGCACATGTTAAAAGGAGCGACTAAACAGATTTGCACATAAATTTTTTTTATTTAAGAGGCTGAAACTGTCATAGGCTCTCATAGGTTCTAGTGAGGGGCCTTGACGAGGCAATGTGGCTTCCACATACTGTATTTAGCAAAAGTTGTGCAATCAAAATCTCTGTTTTTAACGCTAATAGTTAGGCAGTGTCATTTGGTTTCTTTTGCAGGCTGGCTGGTATGTGTGCTGGGAATTTTTTTGTGTTTGCACTAGGAAAGGGAGGTGTTCTGTAGTGCAGTCCTAGGGTGTCAATTCTGCTCCTCCATAGGTACAGTGAGCGTTGTCACCTTGTTACTTTCAGAATCACCAGGTGACAATAAAAGAAAAAAAAAATTAAACTAAGTAGCCACCACATCTATATTGCATTTTTGATCCTGGATTTACATACACTTTAAACATGGCAACAGAGTTACCACTCGCAGTGTTTCATCAGCATTCACACTCTCTTACCTATTTGCATGACCCGGCCGAACACTGACGTATTGTCCACTGTGCTGCAGTTCCAGCGCCGTTGCTTGAACTGGTACTGGCATTCCTTGATGCCTGTCTTGGCCCCTTCCCCGATGTACACCATGTGGTCCTGATAAAGCTGGCACAACTTCCTCTGCCCAGGAGACAGGCCGGTCAGCTGACTGCACAGCGGCTGTGCGCCGATGATGTACAATTCAGGCCTCTGTACTGGATTCAAGGCCAGCGACCTAGACGAGGAAAAGAGGGTGAACGTTTGGCGAATAAGCACAAAGACTGGACCCCAGGCCTATGAATTCCTTATACCACTACCTACAGCAATTATATTACTACGTTCAAATAATGCAAAAGTGCCAACACCCCCCACTTTGTACTACATATGTTTTTAGGATAATTGTCATTTTTTACACTACACAATGACCTATATCAATTATATCTATGTATTTTGTTATCTGCAGCCTTGAAATCCTACTCTTCCTTCCTGAACAAGAGATGCTAGGATTCTACAAAAGTATATTGATTTATCAGATGTGTGTGAGAGATAATATCACGATCATTGGGGTGTCTCAGCCTCTAAACTCTCAAGGTCAGAGCCAAAAGAGATGCCTGCCCACCAACCTGCAGGAAAAATATTAAACACTGGACTGGCTATAGACGGTTGACATTTTGGTTGATTCTTGCTGAATCGGCCATAATTCAAGCCGTGGGGGGCGTCCAAGCACCACCCGCATCAACAAAAATGTATTTAAATTTGGTGGTGCTTTGGCCGATTTAGCAGGATTCCACCAAAATTTGAGCCGTCTATGGCCAGCCAAATGTTTACTACTTTTCCTGTTGGTGTGTAGGTACCCGAACAGCATCTCTTTAGGCTTTGATCCTGAGAGTTTAGAGGCAGCACCACTGTATTCAGGCAGCCTTGGATGCTGCGGCTGCTGGACACAATGGCCTACAGTGGAAATTCTTCCATCCTCCTCATTGGTGGGGGATAAAATTGATTTTTTTCTCTCCTGCAAGCTGAATGAGAGAAAATGGAGCCGTGTATGACCAGCTTTACAGAGAAGGATACCACGGAAAGGCTATATCCTGCAGGACGTGGCACCTTTATCTTATAATTAGGGGCGGAGCACAGAACTGCACATCTATGGTAAAGCAGAAAATTCCGTTAATTAGATAGGGATTATCTTGTTGTAATTAGTTACGTATTATCAAAGTTTCTTATAACAGTGCTGTAGGCACCAAACTTTAACAGGGTCTGTCTGGGTCACCTTCTGGGCTGCATTTCAACAACTGATCTGTTTACCTCCAGATACTATTATGTTCTTATCATGTGTAACATTTTATCATTATTGCAGGGATGTCAAGGTAGTAGAGAGCAGCCCTCATGCAAGCCTACTACGACACGTTCACAATTGAGGGCTTGATACTGCATCCCAATAAAGTGTATATGTAGTCCAAGGGTCAGCAACCCAAGACACGGTGCCAAAACCCAAGACATGGGTGCCAGGGTGGGCAGGAAAAGCCATGTTCACTGGCACCTGAAGGCTCCATTGTCACATGTTACATCATTTATTGCCATTTCCCATTAGAACATAATAATAGTAAAGTTAAATCGTATCTATTTTGCAGTGTAGTGAGTTTTGGCAATTCTTATGTTTGAAAAAAGTGGACTTTGCATTATGTCCCATGCGGCCACTGAAGGTAAATTGCAGGCGTATTTCTGCACCTGGGATAAGCAGCTGCTCCATACAGCCACCTATAGTAGTGAATAGGTATAGGCAGCTGTGCATGGGGTTTACACTGCTACTTACGTAAAAACCCACGCATGTGTACGGGTATACAACCCTGGACGCAGCAAAGCTTTACGCATTCCCAAGTTTGTGCAAGTAGCGGCATCAACCCACATACACCCTCCTACACCCATTCACTATGGGCGGCTGTACGTCACAGCTGGTTATCCCAGTTATATCCGCAGTTTACGTTCATTGGCCTCACGCGCTGTGTGCATGAGGCATTAATCTCATACGTTTGCATCCACATATAAGTGTGAACAGATTTTTTTACACTGGAAGACACCGTTAAGTCAATTTGGAAGGCGACTTACATCAGATAATTTAGAAATGTGAGTTCAGCTGAAATTCACACCCCACAGAGCAGACATAGCACAACTAAACTGCAAAATATGGGAAGTGAGAATAAACTATACAACAACTACGGCATGCTATAGTTCATTGGCACGTCAGTTGTCTATTGCAAATCTGACATTCACCAAATCACATTCTCTGCAGGTGAATCTTCTAGATGCATGTGTTTAAATGTCAGTGATTGATTCGCTACCAATGTTTGGTAAAAGTTGCATCCATTGCTTTCTATACAGGTGAAACTCGAATAATTAGAATATCGTGCAAAAGTAATTGCAGTAAGTGCTGCAAAAGGGGCCCAAACCAAGTACTGAGTACATATGCATGCTTGTACTTTTCAGAGGTCCGATATTGTTCTATGTACAATCCTTGTTTTATTGATTGCATGTAATAATCTACATTTTTGAGGTTGTGGATTTGGGGTTCTTGGGGTTTTCATGAGCTGTAAGCCATAATCATCACAATTATGACAAATCACGGCTTGAATTATCTTGCTTTGCATGTAATGAGTCTCTCTCATATATTAGTTTCACCTTTTAAGTTGCATTAGTGAAATAAATGAACTTTGCACAATATTCTAATAATTCGAGTTTCACCTGTATATGCCCCTTAGTGTGGAAAAGGTTGCAGTCCACTGATATAGCCAACACTCATTGGTATAGAATTGGATAGAGCCCGGTAGGGATAAAACCTAGTTATTTTTTTGCAGTCTGTGTCCCATGCTCTCCAAAGTTAGAAAATCCCCTCTTAGCCAATGTTCCCTGAATCAGGAGTCCCCCTTTCAGTCCTGATGATAATGGTGACCAGGACATAGAGAGGTGGTGAATTTCTCCAACAGGGACACAGATAGCAATAAAATGTGACAGAGATTCTAATCCTTCCCCCTGCTCAATGCAAAACTAAAAGAATACATTCTGGATAGACATGAACTTTAATTGCAATGACAGCTTTCACATGCTACTTGTGTACCTTACACCATATTACACAGTACAGTAACTGCCCCATGCAATGTTCACATTCTGTTAGTACATGAATTGCCCCATGGAATATTCAAGTACTATTAGTACAGCAATTGCCCCATAATATTCTGATACTGTTGGTACAGAAACTGCACCGAAAAACACGGTCCTCTGTTAGTACAGGAATTGCTCCATGCACTATCCAGATATTCGCCTTAATACAGGAATTACCCCATGCACTATCCAGATATTCTCCTTAATACAGGAATTGCCCCATGCACTATCCAGATATTCTTGTTTAGTGCAAGAGTTACCCCATACAGTATTAAGGTATTCTCCTTTAGTACAGGAATTGCCCCATGCACTATCTATATATTCTCCTTTAGCACAGGCATTACTCCATGCAATATAATCAGATATCCTCTATTAGTACAGGAATTGCCCCATGCAATGTATTCACATATTTTCTATTAGTACAGGAAATGCCCCATGCAATATATTCAGATATTTTCTATTAGAACAGGAATTGCTCCATGCAATTTATTCAGATATTCTCTATTAGTACAGGAATTGCCCCATCCAATATATTCAGATATTCCCTATTAGTACAGGAATTGACCAATGCAATGTATATAGATATTTTAGTATAAGAATTGCCCCATGCAATATATTCAGATATTCCCTATTAGTACAGGAATTGCCCCATGCATTATATTCAGATATCCTCTATTAGCACAGGAATTGCCGCATGCAATGTATTCAGATATTCTCCATTAGTACAGGAATTGCCCCATGCAATGTATATAGATATTCTAGTATAAGAATGGCCCCATGCAATGTATATAGATATTCTAGTATAAGAATTGTCCCATGCAATGTATATAGATATTCTAGTATAAGAATTGCCCCATGCAATGTATTCAGATATCCAGAGGGACCATGATGTGCCCCCATCAGTACTCACCACCAGGAGTTGGTCCCCACTAGGGGCAGGAGGGCAGTGAGCAGCAGCAGCAGGCTCCCCCTCATGCTGCCCCCCGGACAGCGGCGCTCCGCGGATCCCCAGCAGCTCGGACGTCCCTGCAGACAAGAGGAGAGAGTGCAGTGTGAGTGTGAGTGTGCCAGACTTTGTATACTGATCGCAGGATATTCTGATACTTTGTAACAAGTGATGACATTAGACTAAGCCTGTACTGAGCTGATATTGGAAAATGCTCATTGTCGGGCTGCCATGTCTGAGACATTATTTCAATACTTTGTGAATCACAAGACCCAGAGCAAGACAAAGTGCAAAGCTTGAATCCCAAAGTACTGAAGCCAGGTACAGCCCGGCAGCTGGCTTCTTCAGGGAGACAGATCAGAAACAGTGCAGCCTCAATACAGTACATTGATATGGATGCTCTGATCACCCAAAGATGCACCATGCGGTCACCTACAGACCTAAAGAGAAATACATTGAGCCTCTATACGCTAAGTCAGCATTTCTCAGCCTTTTCTGAGTCACTATGCAAAATCTGGAGGCACCCCAGTCTAAAATGTAATGGATTTTAAGGGGGCAACCCACACACAAAAAAGGAGCAACGTTTCGGGGCCACTCGGGGTCCCTTGCTCGTTATGGCTGAGTAAGGGACCCAGTGTGGCCCCGAAACATTGCTATTGACAAGATGTGTGTATCAATAAAATGATCACTTTCTGAAGATTTGACCCCAGTGTGCTGGTGATATATTTTACTACTTGAAGCTGAAGCAGCGCCATCCGCAGTCACTATGGCACCCACCGCAAGGGACATACCAGTATGGAGTGCAGTAGCATTCTCCTGAATGGGAGCAGTTCACATCACTGAGATCCATTGGGTTCCATTGTAGGGCAATGAAAAAAAAGAAGAGCATGCGCTACTTTTTACAGCGCAACGTAACGCAATGCATCAAAAACGGATGTCAATGCAAAGGAACGGAGGTTAAAAAAAAAAAAAGTACATAGAAGTTTGTCCTCTCAGGACATGTTCATTACAATAAAGATTGGCAAAAAAATAAAAAAATAAACAAATTAAAAAAACACAACGGAACGGAAAGCAGCGGAAGTCAACGGAGGTTAAATTGCAGGTCAACGGACCTCCATTGGCTAATGTTTTTGGTTCAATTTTGGTGTGGATGGGCCCTCCCCTAATGATGGCATTTTGTATCCCCAAAATGGGGATACACAGGAAACAAACGCTTGCACGTTCCCGCTACGCTATGATGTGAATTGGGACTAAGCACCACAATGTGTGTGGACACATCGGCTGAAAATGAGCTGTGTTCAGAGTCTGGGGAAAAAAGGGCTAGATAATGATGGGTGTCCTCCCACCAGGAAATGAGGAGGACTCTATCTGACGTGCTGCAGATTCTAATGCACATTATGAGAAGCTCGCAGTTCATCTTTAAGATCAATTGATCATTCATTGAAAATAACCTTCGAAGCTAAATATCGATTCTTATAGATTGGCCAATGAGATCTGTCAGTGTATGCATACCATACATCTACAAGCTGCTGCTGTGTTTATGACGTCAGGGGCTCTATGTGCTGTCAGTAGAGTTGGGAAGCGTAGTGCGGGAGCGATCATAGACCCCTTGGACATGCCAGGTAGTCTAAAGTCCATCTTCAGATAAAAGTTGTACGTTCTATGTGCACATCCTGTATTCCTCACCGTGACACAGTGTCGTTATTATTTATTTCTTTTTTGCAGTGTTTTGTGGCCCTTCACAGAGCAGAGGCCTCCACTGTCCCTCCTGGTGGGGTGTGGAAAGCTCTATACAGACAGCACTTTAATGGCCATTCCTTTGTCTTTGGTAATGGCCTTCTTGTTTGACATGGACACTAACAGTGAGGTCAGAGAAGGATTAGATCAGCAGTGTCTGCACCTTCCATCCAGGTTCCCGAACCCCCCCCCCCCCCCCCCCCCGGCGGAGCATCAAACCCCACCAAATT
>NW_017306335.1:308176-312780 GCF_000935625.1 Nanorana parkeri
CCCCCTCCCGCTCCCCACCCCCCCCCCCCCCCCCTGTAGTGTCAATATACGCTCACCAGTTAATGGGAGCCTTTTATCAAGGAAAGAGCACCCTTGAATGCAGCAAATGCAGCAATGCACATATAAGGTCTGTCCTCCAAGGCTGCTGTCAGTGCCCAGACTAATGAAACTGAATATGTTATAATATTGGCCGTGTTCAATCATTTACGGCAGCATCCGAGCACAAGGGAGGCCATGCAATTCCCTGTAGCAAAACATTCTGATTGGCTGATTATTCCAATGATCAAAATAAACCAGAGTGCTAAAATGTAATGGGTACATTTGTCTTTAAATTAGACCTTATCAGGTCTCCGCAAATAAATTCATGACATGTCACAATATTAACACCTTTATCATTAAAATGCTGTCACTGAGCTCCAATCCAGTGCCTTTGCCTTGGGTGAGATTATGCCATCAGTCTGCTGCAGGCAGGAGGAAGCATTGCCTCAGTCTCCCCTCCTCCAGTGATCAGTCTGCAACATTGTAGCAATGTGAGAGGCTGCAGCAGGGAGTTAATCTGTGTCAGACATTTGTGACCACAGCCAAGAACTGCACAGACCCCAGGATTTACATGACTGTGTCATCACTGAGTCAGGAAGTAGGTGGATGATGCCTAAACAAATATGGTGCTGTCCTTCTGGACAGAAAAGTAGATGAAGGCATTGTCAGAGGGAGTACAGTGATCTCTAATAAATACCTGGAAGTGTTACTCTGACATATTACTTACATGCCGCACTTACCGTACCAAATATATCTGGTGTCAGGACAGGGGTGTCACCAGGCCAGGTGTCACCCGGTGCCGGCCGCCGGGTGTCACCCAGTGTCCATTACATGACACATGATATCATTACACACACACGCATAATGATGTCAAGTGCACTTCACTGCCAGCGGCCATCTTGGTGATGGATGCCGGCAAAGAGAGGAGGGGAAGTTCATCGAGCAGGATAAGCTATGCTGCCGGGATCCCCTCCTCTCTCGTGCAGCTGTCTGGCCCTCGGTCCATGACCAAGTGCCCCACTTTTCAGAGGGGGTGACACCAAAATGACTGCTAAGCATCAATGACAGTGCTTCAAAGGCACTTACATTGCCCCCTTTGGATTTTAGAAATATACAAGTGCCTGGGCTTGCCACCTGTCCAGGATTCACCCGGACAGTCCAGGTTTTGAATGTTGTGTCCGGGTTTCATAGCAGCAGAAACCCAGACACATGATGTCAGGCAGACAGGGGCAACCAAAATTGAGATGGGGCTACTGGCCCCCCACTAAATGTAGTCTCAACTGTGATATTTTCATATGAATGGGTGGCATTATTTACATATGAATAAGCTACGACTCATTCTCCCCACAAAATGTGAATGCGTCGCTAGAGTGTTCAGATTTTGCTTGAAGAAAAGGTCACAACCCTACAAGTGCCTAATGTGTGTTATTTTATTTTATTATCTCCATGATCTTTGCATGAAAATCAACATATAAATATTATAATTGTGACTCCAAATGTGATTTTACTGAATATCCATTATATTCTGCTAACTCTTTTCATGTGGGGCAGAGATAAAATTACAAAGTCCTGACCCCAAATCTACAAAGTATGCACCTGTTTTGTTTTACTTGGCATTCCCCACCTAGTCTTCACCTGTCTCCCTACCCCCGCCCCATTCCTTTTCATTGCTCTTCAAAGGATTGTCGTCGTACCCCCCCCCACAACCCCTTCCCCATATAAACAGCACTGTACATGTCTGCAGATTGGAGAGGAGGGACAATCACAGTGTGAAGTCAGGTCAGCGGGACCACTTTCCTCCCCCGCATTGCTCGC
This sequence comes from Nanorana parkeri, assembly GCF_000935625.1. NCBI lineage: Eukaryota > Metazoa > Chordata > Amphibia > Anura > Dicroglossidae > Nanorana > Nanorana parkeri. The sequence goes on from NW_017306335.1 coordinate 310,031, forward strand.
AGTTCCTGGGGTCTCTGACTCCAATACCAAGGCTAAGCCCAGCATGGGGAGGGGGGTGACACAAGGGACACATGAAAAGGAACAGGATGGGGAATCAGATGATGGACTGACTCAAGAGTAAATGAGGCAAGAATAGAGTCAGGGGATGAAAGGGGCAGTACAATAAAAAAAAGGATCATTGGGAAAAAGAAGAGTGAATAGGAAGTCATGCCGGACAACAAGCATCCTCTGCAATAAGTATAATAGTAATCCTTTCCTGAAACTCACCTGAGCAGGTTATTCTTACCTCACACCTCTCCTCTGAGCTACATCACAGTGAGTGTGTCCAGGAGAAGATCTTTTCTACAGCACTTCACATACACTAACAGAGTGAAAACTGTTATACCTTCTGTATAAGGGTTGCCACCTGTGCAGGATTCACCGTCCGGGTTTTGAATGCTGTGTCCGGGTTTAATGGCAGCAGAAACCCGGACGCAAGATTTCAGGCAGACAGAGGCAACCAAAATGAAGATAGGGGCTACTGGCCCCCTACTGAAAATAGTCTCAACTGTGATATTTACATATGAATGGGCGGCGCTATTTACATATGAATAAGACACAGCTCATGCTCTCAAAAAAAGTCAGCGCGTAGCTAGAGTGTTCGGGTTTCGCTTGAAGGAAAGGTGGCAACCCTATTCTGTATCCTCCCTTATACCCTAATAGAGTGTAAGCTCTTCTGCCATTTGTATCCTCCCTTATACCCTAATATATTGTAAGCTTTTCCACCCTCTGTATCCTCCCTTATACCCTAATAGATTGTAAGCTCGTCTTCTGCCTTCTGTATCCTCCCTCATACCCTGAGGCCTCTTTCACACCATCCTCAGTGCGTTCCGGCCCGATTGTGGCCAGAACGCACTGGATCGCATTGCGGCCGGCTCAATTTGTTGTGAGGCGGGAGGGGGTGCGGCGGTGCATTGAAGTGAAAGGCAGCCCTCCAGATGTGCCTTGCGTTCCCGTGTGGCTGATCGCATTGCGGCCAGGGCGTGGCTGCGGTGCCATTCACTTGAATGCATCGCCACGCCTCCTCCTGTCCCACAACAAACTGAGCCGGCCGCAATGGCCGGAATGCACTGCGGATGGTGTGAACGTGGCCTAATAGATTGTAAGTTCCTCTGCCTTCTGTATCCTCCCTTATATCCTAATAGATTGTCAGCTCTTCTGCCTTCTGTATCCTCCCTCATACCCTAATAGAGTGTAAGCTCTTCTGCCATCTGTATTCTCCCTTATACCCTAATAGATTGTAAGCTCTTCCTCCTACTGTATCCCCCTTATATCTTAATAGATTGTAAGCTATTCACCTTGTATATCTTTCCTTATACCCTAATAGATTGTAAGCTCTTCCTCCTACTGTATTATCTTATGGTCTCTTATATCCTAATAGATTGTAAGCTCTTCTACCTTCTGTATCCTCCCTTATACCCTAATAGGGTGTAAGCTCTTCCTCCTTCTGTATACTCCCTTATACCCTAATAGATTGTAAGCTCTTCCTCCTTCTGTATCCTCCCTTATATCCTAATAGATTGTAAGCTCTTCCTCCTGTATCCTCCCTTATACCCTAATGGATTGTAAGCTCTTCCTCCTGTATCCTCCCTTATACCCTAATAGATTGTAAGCTCTTCCTCCTTCTGTATCCTCCCTTATATCCTAATAGATTGTAAGCTCTTCCTCCTATATCCTCCCTTATACCCTAATGGATTGTAAGCTATTCACCTTGTATATCTTTCCATATACCCTAATAGATTGTAAGCTCTTCCTACTTCTGTATCGTCTTATCGTCTCTTATATCCTAATAGATTGTAAGCTCTTCTACCTTCTGTATCCTCCCTTATACCCTAATAGATTGTAAGCTCTTCCTCCTTCTGTATACTCCCTTATACCCTAATAGATTGTAAGCTCTTCCTCCTGTATCCTCCCTTATACCCTAATAGATTGTAAGCTCTTCCTCCTGTATCCTCCCTTATACCCTAATAGATTGTAAGCTCTTCCTCTTGTATCCTCCCTTATACCCTAATAGATTGTAAGCTCTTCCTCCTTCTGCATCCTCCCTTCTAGTCCTTCTATCAGGGTGGTGAATGTATTGTCTCTCACCCCTCTAGGCAGACTGTTATATTGCAGGTGTGAGGTAAATTTACCTCACAAATACCCCTACTGACAACAGAAGTATGTTATATTGCAGGTATCAGGTCTGAGCGATGGTATTGCCCAGCGGGATCTTTTTGTAATTCATTTACAATAGTAAAGAAAATGGTGCTGACATTTATTACAGTTTATGCAGCCTGACTACATCATGCCAATAACACAGGAAAGTTTCAATTTTGCTTGAGGCATCACAGGCGGGTTCATATGCAGATAGAGCTTGCTTTAAGCTGGATTTGTCATTTTTGTAGTTACAATTCTTTATTTCTATACATTTGCTGGATCAGTGACACACAAAAATATTGGAGCCATTGGGTCAACATGGCCAATATTGTGTCTGGCTGTCTGACCATATTATGAGTTATTATCCTCAATTGGTACCATAGACAGTGCAGAGAGCCCCAGCCTGGCTGCAGCAGGACATATACACATGACCGTAACCTCCTGGGTGGCCATGATTGTCCTCTGTGACATCTCTCCTCCTCTATGGCACACTTTGGCCTCTGACCAATATGACACACAGAGCTTCAACATTTGTGCCATTTCTCTAAAGGGGCATTCACATACAGAACACC
>NW_017306335.1:312791-335424 GCF_000935625.1 Nanorana parkeri
GAGCTGTCAGCATTCCTGTGATGAATAATACTCTGCTTCACTGAAATCTCTGGGGGTCAAGATGAGAAAAAAAAATAAAGATGTTGTGATCCGGATGTTTGTATGACTATAGCTGACAGGGAAGGTGTCATATAGACTGGCAGGAAGGAGCATTGTCCCCCAGCAGTGCAGACTATTTCAGGAGAGGAGCGTTATAGAGGAAGGAGCAGAGTCCTCCAGCAGTGCAGAGTATTTCAGGAGAGTTGTATAGCGGAAGGAGCAGAGTCCTCCAGCAATGCAGAGTATTGCAGGAGAGGAGAGTTACATAGAGGAAGGAGCAGTGTCTTTCAGCAGTGCAGAGTATTTCAGGAGAGTAGAGTTAGATAGAGGAAGGAGCAGAGTCTTCCAGCAGTGCAGAGTATTTCAGGAGAGGAGAGTTACATAGAGGAAGGAGCAGAGTCCTCCAGCAGTGCATAGTATTTCAGGAGAGGAGAGTTAGATGGAGGAAGGAGCAGAGTCCTCCAGCAGTGCAGAGTATTTCAGGAGAGGAGAGTTACATAGAGGAAGGAGCAGAGTCTTCCAGCAGTGCAGAGTATTTCAGGAGAGGAGAGTTACATAGAGGAAGGAGCAGAGTCTTCCAGCAGTGTGTTCAATCACAATGATCCCCAAAAATAAACATGATTTTGTGAGCTCAATCCCCATCCATCACTTGAAAAACATTCCCACTTGGCAGTGGTTTGGGAATCCCCCAGGACAGCGCACCCCCCGGAGTGCCAGGCCCCTCCACTCGCCTGTGTCAGTGCGGTGTGTATACATCAGATGTGGCTGGTTACATATCGCTGTCCAGGATAAATATACACACTATACAGCTGCACATCACAGATTGGACTCAACCCCTTTCCGCCCCACAGACTGAATCATAATCTCCTGGCTGAAAGATCGGCAAATACACCCAAACCGCCCAACGCCGCTTATAAGATCAGAAAGTGTCCGGAAATTGGATTTCTTATATAGAATCTTCAATCAGGACACGTTTTGTTATAATGTGTATGTTCCTTGTTGAAGATTCTGGATTTTCACACTTTGGACAGTTCCGCGGAATGAAGTGAACTTGATGAATAGCTTTAATAAAAGGAAATACATGGAGGGAATGTGGATCTGGGGTCCCTCTGGGGGCTGGGGACTGTTTGCACGGTTTTTCTGTGCAGAGAATATTTCAGTGTTATATAAATCTATAATAATAATTAGGGATGCACCGATACTAGTATTGGTATCAGTGCAGATACCAAGTATTTGGGCGAGTACTCGCCCAAATGCTCTGATACTTACCCCCGATACCATAACTTTCGGTCCGGCAGTGCTGCGAGAGAACATGACGCCTGCTTTCCGGCTAATCAGGAAGTTAGGCAGCAGGTAAAGCAGTAAATCGGCATCGAGCCGGCCAAACAGCATGCTGTTTGGCCGGCTTCCCGGGATATCAAGAGGCTGGGTGATGGATAATGACACGCAGCCCGGCTTCCTGATTGGCTGGGAAGCTGGCCTCCATGCTAGCGGAAGTACTGTGATCGGTACTCGGTATCGGCGAGTACCGGAAGTTAAATATCGGTACTCGTACTTGATTCCGAAAAAAACGGCACTGGTGCATCCCTAATATAAAAAAAGTTTGACTGTGTTGGGGATATTAGAGTGTAAGCTCCTCTGGTGCAGAGACTGATGTGACTGGGTCAGTTGTCTCTGCACAGCACTGCGGCATATTTCAGAGCCACACCAATGTATAATAATAATATTAATAATAGTGTGTGACTGTGCTGGGACATTAGAGTGCAAGCTCCTCTGGTTCACAGCTCAGTGTTCTCTGAACTGCACTATGAAATATAAACGTATAATAACAGTGTATGACTGTGGTGGGAGGTTAGTTTAAGCTCCTCTGGTGAGAGACTTATGAGGATGACTCAGTGTTCTCAGTACTACACTATGGGATATGTCAGAGCTATATAAACGTATAATAGTGTGTGACTGTGGCGGGACATTAGTGTGTAAGCTTCTCAGGTGCAGAGACATATGAGAATGGCTCGGTATTCTCTGTACAGCACTGCAGAATATGTCAGAGCTATATAAACCTATAATAACAGTGTGTGACTGTGGTGGGACAGTAGAGTGTAAGCTCCTCTGGTGCAGTCTTATGTGACTGGCTCAGTGTCCTCTGTACAGCACTGCAGAATGTGTGAGTGCTATAAATGAATAAAACAGCTGCCGTTGACATCCATTTCCCTGATTTATAGTGTGGCAGTGTTCCGGTTGCCAGGAAACAGCCCCTGTACATATATTCATGGATGGGTTGCAGGCAGACGATGATGTTGGGTGTCTGAGCACTTTTGTTGTACATATTTTCAGGCTGATTCGGTGGCAGCTGCTTTGTCTAGAATGGATATACTGTGCAATGGATAAACATGAAGCTGCTTTTTCCACTGTTCTGCTCCACATTTGGTGCCATCCCGTCACAGAGATTTGTGTGTGTTTGTTTGACTGGATTCCATTCTTTCCTAGGCTCCGGGTACACCTGGAGATGTTTCCTCACCTGGTCTGCAGATGTTCTCCACCTTCATCTAGTAGAAGAATTCATGGACACTCTCTGCCCTGCGGCCATGACTGTGAGCTGCGCACGACACTTCAAACTCCTCTGCTGTCTGGAGAACAATGGGCTTTGGGCTACAAATACCCAACTCAGCAAATGGCAGCTTTGATCGGTGAAGGGGAAAATTGGGAGAATTTGGAAAGATGCTGCCATTAGGGCTGAATGCATTGCGTCTATGAGGAAGGTGAAATGAAGGGGTTTTTGGTGTTACACTTGGCTTTTAATAGCTCCTAATGCTGTTCATATGAACATCATACGGATGTTCATATGAAAAGTCTTGTCAGAACGTTCCACTATGTTTACTTTACTGACCATGTTTCATGTTATATTCTGATTTAGCATGTAACATGGTCACATCGCAAACCCCACCCCCCTACCCCCCCCCCCTAAATTGCAGGGTTATTCTCCCGCAGGCTTGTATACATTTAGTAATTCGCCATGGCTCACACAGCCGTGTCTTCCATTTACAGATCCTTAGACAGGATTTGTGAAGAGAGAAACTACAAGTCCCACAGCCATCATGGTAGAGGGATTTGTAGTTCTCAACAGAATACACATGTGGTGATGTCATCATATGTGTACTCCGTTTATTCTTCCTCCCGTAGATGTTACTGCATGTCTGTACCTCGGTATGGACATTGCCAGGAAGAACAGTCTGCAGGAGACAGACTACTGATTGCAGTTGCAATGCTTTGTTAGCTCCATTGTAAAATAATAATAATAATGATGATAATAATAATAATAATAATAGTGATGATAATAATAATAATGATGCTTATGATGATGATGATAATAATAATAACAAATAAAAAAAATTATTTTACGAAGAAGTATGCATTTATATTTTTATTGCAAGAGTTGGAATTTCCCTTTAAGGGTTATGGATACTCCTTTCAACTATCCTTGACATGTTCTTCAGACCCTCATTAGCATTATTTAACTGTTTTTCTAAGATCTGGATGAGGTGGGGAAAGGTTAGAACCCCTGTCACGTTTCTACTGCTATCCAGGGTTCCCTTAGAGCAGGGGTGGGCAAACTCTGGCCCTCCAGCTGTTGTGGAACTACAAGTCCCATGAGGCATTGCAAGATTCTCACAACCACAGGCATGACTCCCAGAGGCAGATGCATCATGGGATTTGTAGTTTCACCACAGCTGGAGGGCTGGAATTTGCCTGCCCCTGTGTTAGAGAGAAAAATCCCAAACACTCCTCTTGTGCATCTGCAGTCGTCTCTACACTGTAGACTTAACAGTCAACTGCAACAGTACTGTATTATTTTTACATTTCACGTTCTATTTTAAATTTGTTTGTATGTTTAAATAATGTAATGGGGCCCCCTCCCACCCCCAGGCCCCATAGCAGCAGCCTGGGCTGCTGTGGCTATAGTTATGCCACTGAGTGGATCCTTCTCCCTTGTAGATAGAGGTTAATGAGGACCTGATTGTTGCCTGATCCTCATTGTGTACTCCTGCTGCCCCCTTTGCGTTCTCACCCCGGTGCTAAAAATAAAGGTGACTCTTCTCGCACTTGTAGGCCACAGAAGACATCTGGGCAGAGCCTGGAATGTCGTTGGCTTCCATGTCTATTCATCTCAGGAGGTGACACAGACACAAGGGCTCCTCTACCTACAGCACTCACCCTCCATTCCCAAACTTGTTTATCTCCTCTACAGATAACAAACAACACAATCTGTATCAGAGTTTGTCAAGCAGTGCTCTGTGTATCCCGGGGGGTCCTGCTGACCGGTTCAGCAAGTACGTCCGCCCCAGTGTTAGTCAAAATTATAATAACGGATTGGCAAGTCAGGTCATACCATGGTCACCAAATCCTCCATCACCGAGGGCTGCCACTGTATGTTGTCTGTTGGTGCAGAGGCTTTCGGTGCCTATGATATTTACATATGAATAAAGTTATCGCATTGAAAAATGTATGTTTTCATTCTAAAAATGAAATGACCCGGATTGATGATGGGTGTCATGCTTTTCATAGTGGATAGTTGCCCTGCTGGGTCCGGCTTCAATAGAAGCCAGAGCTCTTTGACATTGCGGAAGGCTTGGTGCACTATGAACTGTCGGCCTGGCATTCCCACAATGTCTTTCCTGAATGACTGAACCTGACTGGCATTCACAGCTCTTCTGATGGACACAATGTCACACGTGGCTAGCACATGGGGCTGCAAACACATTGCACTCAATCTAAAATGATTAACATTGGAGGATTCTAATGGAATCCTGAGGATAGTACTGAGTTTGGTGACCTCTAGTGGTGGGTCAGCGTAACTGCAAGTCAGAGGTACAGTGAGAAAATAACATGACATTGGGCAATCCCTGAACTACAGGACTTTATACTTAAAAGTAACTCTTCAAATGAAGCTGTTATGGCTGACCTCGGGCTACAGACATCTAAATATCTTGTCAGAAACCATCTGTTTCTGACAAGAAGTGCATGCGCTGGGTTCCGTTTTTCATGCTATTGTGAAACGGGCACTTGCACGCATGCCACGGAACAGCGCGCCAAACGGCGCACAGGAAGTTACGTGGTGCTCTAATGGATGGCACTATTTAAAACCTGTCTCCAAATTGGTGAATTGTCATTCAGCTCCCCAGTGTTCCTGTGTTCTTCTGCCTTGTATTGCCTGACTTCGGAGCCACATTGATTGTGACCATTCTTGATTACTGCCCGCCCCTGACCTTGGATCGTTTACTGGACTTTGCCTCTGCCTCATCCCTTTTGTACCTTGCCTGCCCGACTGGTGTGACCTTGGCTCATTTGACCCTGATTACGGATCCTGCTGCTCTGCTCTTCACCCAACACCTGGACTCCAGCTTGCATGGTGTAATCACCACTGGCACCCATGCCACTCGCTGTCTACTTGGGCTCTGTCCCCAACTCCTCATCTATAATGTAAACACAGCAGATACACAGGAAGAGCAGCGATCAGAATGCTGAGGCCCAGGGCCGGTGCTAGGATTTTTGCCACAGGCGTCCGCCTGACTTGCCTTGCGGTAGCGCCGGGCCTGCTGAGGCCTGACCTAAAGTACATTACTGCTTCTCTTCAGAAATTTGAGAAGGAAGTACTCTAAAGTCCCCACAGTTACAGAGATCAGTGAGGACTAGTTGTAAAGCTCACTTGCTGTCTTATGGTGCCTTTGGACTCCATAAAAAGAAATGCCTGGATTTTGGCATTAAGATTATGTAAACATTTGTATGTTCATAGCCTGGGCACTGTTTTACTTATCATATGTTATATGTAATTTCAAGAACCCATTTCAATCGTTTTAAATCTGCAGCCTTCATTAAAATAATCCCTGGAGATCCTGCCATGAATGTCTTTTTCAGGCACTTCCTCTTATATTTTGACAACTGTCTCCCAATTGCGCTGCTGCGTTGTCACCCCGTCACATGCACTCCAGGTGGGAAGTACAAGCAGCCACCCCAGCACAACACATTGCCTAGGCATGGTACACTGTTGTCACTGTCAGGAAGCCAGCCCAGAGCATTGGAGCAGAGGAGGGTGGGAGAAAAGATGTGTGATTTTACAGAGAACCACACAGGGAAGTTAAAGGGACTGGTAACTTTGTTGCACATAGAGCTAGCGCAGGTGTCTGGTCCCCCCGGACAGGAAATGCCGTACAAAGCGAGTTTAAAGTATGACTTTGGGGCACAAATGCACAGTAGCAAAAATAAATGGCTGCAGTTTGGTGTTAAAGCCCAATTCTAGGCTCTGCCCCTTCACTCACCGTATGTCCTCATTCTTCTAGGTTGAATGACGCTGGATGACCGAGGACATCTTGTGGTGAAAAATAATTCCTGCAGGGGACAGTTCCGGGGCAAAGGGTAGTATTGCAGCCATGGTGCTATTTTTATTTTAATCCATCTCGGAGTTGGGCTTTAACTTAATAAGACAAAACAATATCAAATCATCTCTCAAGAAATAGAGGCATTTAGGCCTCATTCACACAGCTAAGCGTCGGCCCGTACAGCATGCACGGCCGAATCGGGCCACTCCCGGGAAGGACAGGTGCTGCGTCTGATTGTACGCAGCAGCCTGTTCTTCTCTATGGGACTACGCCGCCGTACGCTCACCCGAGCTGCGCATCCTGTCTGCGTACGAGTATGGATGTGCAGTTCGGGTGAGCGTTCGTCCCCATCCTCCCATAGAGAACAGTCTGCTGTGTACAATCACACGCAGCACCTGTCCTTCCCGGGAGTGGCTCGATACGGCCGTGCACTCCGCGCGGATCTGTACGGGCCGACTCTTAGCAGTATGAATGAGGCCTTAGGGTGCGGTAGGTCAGTTTATGAAAACTGAGATTTCCGGGATCAAAAATTGTCAGGGTGGTATTTGCTAAACCAGGGACAGCCCATGTAAATCAAAACAACTGCTGACAGTGCGGCGGCTAAGTGGCAATGACTCTTTTCTTGAAGTACTGGGAGTCTGGGATCTGTTCCCACCAGAGCTATATCTGCATGGAGTTTGTATGAGTCTAAGCTTGTTTATGTCTAGGTGTACTATGTAAGGGACTTTTACTTACCTGATCACCCGCTCTATGGCGCTCACCTCTCTCCTCTGCGATCCGGCTTGTGGACTATTCCTCAATGCAGTGCTACATTAGACGTGACGATGTCAGGGAGCCTCCGACCACCAGAATACACTGACTGTGTATGCAGGTGCGAAGATCAGGTAAGTAAACGTTCTTGGCACCAGGGTTCGACAAATCCCAGGCGCCAGGCCATCAATGCAACTAGAAATTGTGTCCTGGCGCCTGGTCAGCCCGTTCATTGCACCTCCGTTTCTTCTCCACCGCTGTTGCAGTGGATCCTCCCACACTTGGGTGTCATTTTTCAGCTCTCCTCCTCCCTTCTTGTCCCTGCGCACGGTGCTGAAGAAAAGCGAGGAGGTGAGAAGAAGGTAGTTCACATTAATCTCAACGCAGAATTCTGAATGCAGAATGTAGACCGCTATAGCCTGTGAGGAGAGACCGCTGACAGTCTGTGACTGCATTTCCCCCATGCGGCCCCCCATTATCCCCCGGCCGCCCCCTCTTAGGATAAACTGCCAGCCACAGATCTCCAATCTATCGGCCGGCAGCAATAGCAAGCCTGCTATTGGCTATTTTAAATTGCAGTGGCCAATAGCAGGCTATTTAAACCCGCCCACTACCTGCTGTCAATCAGATCAGCAGAGGAGGGCCCCGGGGGAGAACGTTCTCCTTCAGGAATATGTTAGTGCTATAATGAGAAGTAAGATAAAATTATCATCAATGCCGTGGCTCATAAACTACCTATATCTCTCAGAGAAGGCTCTCCGTACCGGTTTAAACACCCTTTGAAGGATAGGTTTCCCGTGATTATGCAGCCACGAAAATATTGTATATATTATTCTGATAAAACGTTGATCATAAATGTAACTCTGAAGGTTCAAGAAAAGTAATTCCTCTGCTAGGTTTTTCAGCAAATAATTGAAGTTCATATTTTGTCCACCAGAGGGAAGCAAAGGTACTTGTGATATGCAAATTACACATGCAGACCGAATGATCACTCCATCCAAAACCAATATATACAGTATATTAATTTACTGCAAGTATGTGATATACTGCCGACAATTTACACAGCGCTTCACAAACTGTACATTCACATCAGTCCCTGCCCTCAAGGAGCTAACCTTCTAAGATCCCTATCTCACATGCATACTTACAGGGCCAATATAGACAGGAGCCAATCAACCTTCCAGCATGTCTTTTGGAGTGTGGGAGGAAACTGTAGCTCCTGGGGAAAACCCACGCAAGCACAGGGAGAACATGCAAACTCCATGCAGAAAGTGACCTGGCCAGGATTCAAATCAGGGACCCCAGTGCTGCAAGGCACAATATTTCACCCTGTTGCAGATGATGTTTGAGCGTTAGAACAAATCACAGTTTTCTATATCTTTCATGGATTTCCGAGATGAACACTTCCTGCACCCGTTATGAGGATCCCCCACCATTCCTGCTGGACTTTTAATTTATTTTATCCTACGGAGAATGTAACAGGAGGGGGGAAAAAAACACAGGGTTGGCTCGGACACCCAATACTCAAAAATAAAGCTGAACCATTGTGGGGGAGTTGGCGGCACTGAACACCCCAAAAAGATAAAAGACAACCAGCAGGCCCGCTCGCCAGACTCCACCTATAAACTGTAATATCACCAACCTTTAGTCCTGGAAGGCTCATTCATACAGGTGTGCTGCAGCGCCTACACACCGCAGGTAAACTGTCCTGTACTATCATACAATGGATATTAAAACTGTACACACCCTTGTAAAAATGCCAGCTTTTCCAGACCTTTAATCTGTGCAATTTAATTAAAAACAAACTGGAATCTTTAAAGGGGGAAAAAAATGCAAAACTTGGAATAGCCTGGTTGCATAAATATGCACACCCTTAAACTAATACTTTGTTGAAGCGCCTTTTGATTTTATGACAGCATTCAGTCTTCTCCTGGAAGAGTCTATCAGCATGGCACAGCTTGCCTTGGGAATCTTTGCCCAGTCTTCCTTTCAAAAGTGCTCCAAATCTGTCAGATTGCGGGGGCATCTCCTGTGCTCAGCCCTCTTCAGGTCCCAACACAGATTTTCAATTGGACTCAGGTCCGGGCTCTGGCTGGGCCATTCCAAAACTTTGATCTTTTTCTGGTGAAGCCATTCTTTTGTTGATTTGGAGGTGCGCTTTGGGTCATTGTCATGCTGAAAGGAAAAAAATCCACTTCATCTTCAGGTCTGAAGTTTTTGTGGCAAAATTGACTGATATTTGGAACTGTTCTTAAGTCTCCCCACTTCAATTAAAGCCCCAAAGCACAATGTTGCCACCACCATGCTTCACTGGGGGTATGGGGTTGTGTGGGGTAGGATGGCAAGATAGAAGTCTTTTTTCTTGTTTGCTTACAATAAATTCTGCTTTTTAGCACTAAAACCACATTTTCCATCGTGAAAAGTTAAAGCTATAGCTGTAAATATCTACACTGCAATGACAAGGAAGCCACAGCAGCCAATCAGATCAGTGAATTAAATGAATTCTGGTTGCTGCTGTTATCTTACTCAGAAAACACTTATTTATTTTTTCCAGGAATTGTTATTTACTATACAGTGTATTTTTATTAAACACCGACTTCATGAATTTTGCTCTGCTTGTGCTGAACAATCATGTTTTGGCTTGCTGCGTGCTATGTACGCTATACCTGTAACTGGCCAGGAGACCTGCGGGGAGGAAGGAGGCCCGGGAGATGTGGAGAGAGCATACTGTACACAAGGCAATATTAATCACACTTTTCACAGCCTGATGGACGCTGTTCACACCCGTCACTGCCTGACCAACGCCGATCACACCCGCTACTGCCTGACCAACACTGATCACACCCGACACTGCCTAACCAACACTGATCACACCCGCTACTGCCTGACCAACACTGATCACACTCGTCACTGCCTGACCAACGCCGATCACACCCATTACTGCCTAACACTGATCAGACCCGACACTGCCTGACCAACACTGATCTAGGGCTGCAACAACTAATCGACATAATCGATTATAATCGATTATTGGAAAAGTTGTCAACTTAAAGGTCTTGTAGTGATGATGGGAGAGTCTGCCCTCTGTGTAAAGTCTTCTCCAGCACATCCCAAAGATTCTCAATGGGGTTAAGGTCTGTACTCTGTGGTGGCCAACCCATGTGTGACAATGATGTCTCATGCTCCTTGAACCACTTTATCGCAATTTGATCCCGATGAATCCTGGCATTGTCATCTTGGAAGAAAAAATTCATTAGTGGATAAACCTGATCATTCAGTGTATTCAGGTCGGCAGCTCATTTTTTGGGGACACAACATTGTGAACCTAGATCTGATAAACTGAAGCAACCCCAGATCATAACACTGCCGGAAAACCAGGTGGTGTTTAACTTACAGGGTTATTCAGAAAAGGGTGAAGAGTTTGGAGAAGAGAACAATCTAGGACAACATAGCTGAACTGGAAAGTGAGCTGAATTGGAGGATTTTTCCAAATCAGCTATGTTGTCCTAGATTGTTCACTTCTCCTGCCAGACTCTCCACCCTTTTGTGAATAACCCTGTTAGTGTTTAGAATCAGGTTAAAGTGTATGTCCAGACAAAACGCTTAGTTTTTGAGGGGGATGTTTTGTCATTTTTTTTTTACTGCTAATTTTCCCTTAACAACCACTAGCCAGTTGGCTACCCAAGAAGGGTATTATTACACAAATAAGGGTATTATTACACAAATATGGGAACTAGGATTAAATGCTCAGGAACAGGGCATAGAAGAAGAGGTGAACGTATGTGTGAATGGAGCAGGCAAGACAAGTAGGGCAAGAACCATTTGCAGATATATACAACACAGAGCACAGTCATCACCTGTAGCATTTGCTGTGTTGTAAATTTGGCAAAAGTCACTAAGACTAATAAAGTTTGGGAATCCAGAAGCTGGGGAGAACGGGACATGACCCAATGAACGTGCAGATGGTAAAGAAGATGCAAATGTGTGTGTCAGTGGAGGGGACGTAAGCACTATAGGAACCAATGGCTAATGTAAACAATACAGATTGCGGTCAGTGATTGTAGCATTTTTCAGGTTATAAATTTGGCCAAAATGATTGAGAACGGGAGACCAGAAGTTGGGGGCAAAGGACCATGATCCGAAGAACGTGAGGCGAATGCGGGTGTGTGGGTGGAGCAATCAGGAACCGATAGCTGGCATAAACAACACAGATCTGCAGCCTGGTGACCGTAACATTGTAAATTCCATTATAAATTTGGCCAAAGTTACCAAGCCCAATGGAAAAATTGTGAGAACAGGATGCGGGTCAGCGAATGTGCAGCTGGCTCTGCGTTACTACAAAGATTCGCCAGGTGCTTACCGCTGAACAAGTGGTGTATGATCCATTAACTTTATTAAAAAAGCAACTGCCATTAATTAAAAAAAAAAAAAAAGGGACTCTGTTCTAACACCAAGGTGTCACTGGCCTCCTCTGCCTGAAGTAACACCTCACAACAATTTCACACAGGTAGCTGAAGTGCAGCCATCTTGTTCACCACACGCACACAGGGTTAAACAGGAAGCAAAAAGGAGGAGGGGCCGTCTCCGTAGCAACAGCCGAGGGCTCCCAGCTACTACTGCGCGGAAGACAAAGGAATCCCTCGGGCTCCTCCCACGCCGCAACGCCCCCTCCTTCTCACAACCTCCAAGACGATTGGCAATTCCACGCCTGCGCAGTACGAGCAAAACTCGAGCTGCCTGAGGCGCGCGCCCCCTGATCGCGGAGGCGCGTACGTCGTCGCGCGGCAACCAAAGTTAGACACAAGAAGAAAAACTCTTTGCGTTAGTAAGAGAAGCCGGTCCGGTAGGCAACGACTGGCTCAGGCGAGAAGACAAAACGGCGGCCGGCTTCTAACGCGAGAACCCGCTTTGGGCACCATTTTTTTTTACCTCAGGCAAAAGCGCGCCTGCGCGAAGTTTATGCGGGCTCGCGCACCAGCCAGACGGAGGTGGGCCAACACCGCCAGTACGCCTCGGGCTGCGCGGGAGCGCGTTTCCTACTTTGCTCCTGCGCAGCTGCTCGGTGACGCCCCCTCCGTCGCGGAGGCGAGCACGTCGTCTGCTGAGCCGCGCACGGCGCGTGCTAACGGACTCTGAGAGGGGGAAAGAAGGAGCTCCGGTCCGGCAAAGTCTTGGGAGGGACAGCCGAAAAACAATAACGAAACCGGCCGGGCCGACGATGATTCGTTTAGCGGGTCCTGGCTGAGGCGACAGGAGGAGGAAGAGTCCACCGTGATCCTTTTACCTCAGGCAAGCCGCCAAGAGGCCTCAGGCCTAGCCGCGGGTAGAGGGGTGATGCCGGACCCGCGCTGAGCATGGAGGAGACCCATATCTCGTGCCTGTTTCCCGAGCTGCTGGCCATGATCTTCAGCTACCTGGACGTGCGCGACAAGGGCCGGGCGGCGCAGGTGTGCGGCGAGCCGGACATCGAGAGCCTGAACCTGAGCGGCTGCTACAATCTTACCGACAACGGCCTGGGCCACGCCTTCGTGCAGGAGATCGGCTCCCTCCGCAGCCTCAACCTCAGCCTGTGCAAGCAGATCACGGACAGTAGCCTGGGCCGCATTGCCCAGTACCTGAAGAGGCTGGAGGTGCTAGAGCTGGGGGGCTGTTCGAACATCACCAACACAGGCCTGCTACTCATCGCCTGGGGGCTGCATGGCCTCAAGAGCCTCAACCTGCGCAGTTGCCGCCACGTCTCCGATGTGGGCATTGGCCACCTGGCTGGCATGACCCGCAGTGCCGCTGAGGGCTGCCTGGGACTTGAACAGCTCACCCTGCAGGATTGCCAGAAGCTGACCGACCTGGCCCTCAAGCACATCTCCCGGGGGCTCCAGGGTCTGCGTGTGCTCAACCTGAGTTTCTGCGGTGGCATCTCTGACGCGGGGCTGCTGCACCTCTCCCATATGGGCGGCCTGCGAAACCTGAACCTGCGCAGCTGTGACAACATCAGCGACACGGGCATCATGCACCTAGCCATGGGCAGCCTGCGACTTTCTGGTCTGGATGTCTCATTCTGCGACAAGGTGGGCGACCAGAGCCTGGCCTACATCGCCCAGGGCTTGTACGGTCTCAAGTCGCTGTCACTGTGCTCCTGCCACATCAGTGATGACGGCATCAATCGCATGGTGCGCCAGATGCACAGCTTGAGGACCCTCAACATCGGCCAGTGTGTGCGCATCACGGACAAGGGTCTGGAGCTCATTGCTGAGCACCTGAGTCAGCTAACCGGCATTGATCTGTACGGCTGCACCCGCATCACCAAGAAGGGGCTGGAGAGGATCACGCAGTTGCCCTGTCTCAAAGTGCTCAACCTGGGGCTCTGGCAGATGACCGAGAGTGAGAAGGTCAGGTGAGGGCTTCCCCACCACTGGCCTGCATCATCTATGGAAGAGACTCTTGGACTGATGCGTTATACTGCCTGTAGGGCCACAAGAGAGGAAAGTAGAACGGGCCGTGTCTAGTGCCACAGGGAGATGGCAGCGGGTCTCTTGTGGCAGTAGAAATGGTTGTCACAGGGGTTGTTGCCGCTTCTACACCTGTATCGTAACGCAAAAGCCGCTCCCTGTGTTCATATACGGCATGGGTTAACCACTGCCAGTGTGGCTGGCCTGTCACTGCCTAATGGTGCCAGTTACCCTATATATGGTTCATCTAGGGGTTTCTTTGCTGGCAAACTGCAAGTCCCAGTGTTCCTTGCTGTGTTTGAAATAGCACCAGGGTCATGAAACTTTCCAAATTGAATAGCATCAAAAGTTGATTTCCATAAAAACAGTGAATGCAGTAAAGGTAATGTGTCATTGAAGAGCACTAAATAATGCATTAGTCTGATTATTATTTAAATTCATATCCATTGCATTTAATGCTTTCACTGTTTTTACGGTGACTCTTGCTTGGGGTGGGGGGGCATAATTCCATTAAAACCTGTTGGCGAGTGCAAACCTGCTGTCTTTAAGACCTTCGGCAGTTGAAGAATCTTCAGCATCTGTCATGCTGCCAGGTGTATCAGATGCTTGGTTCCCTGCTATGCACTGTTTCTCCATCCGCTGGTCCGTACAGGAAACTGTAGTGTCCGGCGGGTGAACGCACGGGGCACGCTGGCATCAGGCTACCAGAAAGTGTCAAATGCTGACTATTCTACCAGATGCCATAGTTCTGGAAAATGGTGAAGTGAGAACTTGCTGCCCAATGGGGCGTTTTTAAGAGACCCCTTTTGCAAGGAGCCTTTTGGGTTTTTTTTAGCAACATTCTTTTTATTGGTGTACTGGCCACAGAAGTACAAGCCTTTGGTGCTGCTGTCAGGACAGGATTGTTTTTGCTTTTAAAATGTCCTTTTTAGTACTTCACAGGGACCCTGGGGCTTGCAGTTTGCTAACAAACAGATGGTATCTGCTCTTGCTCCTAACCTAATTACTAGGGTTTAGTGTGAAGTGGTTAACTCATGCCGACGGTCACCAGTTCAGTTCTGTAACAACGGAAGGGTTAATGGGAGCTGCACCAGTAACATTTCTTAATTTTAAACATTTTTGTAAGTAGTGCAAACTTTCCAGCGCATAACCCCTTCTACCTAAACATTCCCCTGTAACGTGGCTGAGATTTCTTACCGGTATTATTAGTTACAGGATATTGACATTAAAACTTTTTATTTCCGCATTTCTTATCTCACTTTATTTTACAAAATATATTCCATATAACTGGCTACCTCGTTTTTAACTTTTTTTTTTTTTCGCCCTGGAAAGTAGTGTTTTGTTTTTTTTTCTAGTTTGTTTTTTGTGCCTAGACTGGAAAAAGATCCAATTTTAAGGGTTCTTTAAAGACATCTATTTTTTATTTTTTTAATCTGCTCTCCCTTTACTCCTTGCCCTTGTAAGAACAATTCTTGTTTCCCAAGAATGATCCAGGAATCGTATGCCCACTCTTGCCTAGACCAATATGAGGTTGGCCCCTTAATTTAACCCACTCATTCCCTGCCAGCCCTCTTGCACATAGCAATGTACTAGCGTTCCATCCAGCAGAGAGTTAGATAAGTCCTGTTTTTAAAGCAGATGAGACCCAGTCAGTCTCGGTTATTCTACTGTTTTTATAAACTGGTTTATGACTGCTGTTTTATATTCCTTTACGTTTTTTAAAAAAAAAAGTGTTTCCCATGCTCAGATTGGTATCCAACCTTTTAGCGTGATCAGTGTTTAAAAGCTGAGTCCAGTTAAGTTTGAACAGTTATTATTGTTCCAGTTACAGATTTCAGTTTTAGAATGAAAGTACAAGCCTTTCTCAACTCTTGCTGCTGGAGATGGTGCAAAGCCTAGTTCCTTGCTGTTGACAATAGTCAAATTATATATGCAAACATGAGATTGTATCTGAATTAGTGGGAGCACAATCCTTGGTCATAACCGATTGGGGTTGAAAGATGTACTCACTTTGTTCTGTGGATCACAAAACTCATTCAGCTAGTTTGAGAGTTTGAATTGAATTCACACATGGACTTTCTTGGTATTTTTGTTTTGTTTTGTTGAAATGAACTTTGTTTCCTCCCACCCCACCTCTCCCCTTTTTTGTTTTTCCTGAGCATCTCCACAGTTGGATCTCACCTAGAAACGTGCCGAATTTCATTGTACTGTCTGTGAATTTGTATAAAGAAAAAGATCCTCCGAAAACGCTTTATATTCTTACAGTTAAAAGGATAAACGGATATTTATATAATAAAAGAGGAAATATGATGTATGTTTTTGAGAAATAAGTTGCTTCTGTCTGTTCTTTATACATCTGTGGGTGTGCATGCGATAACCAAGTGGCAAAGGAACATTTTCCCATAGCAGTCCATAGCATAGCCCATAACCATAGCAGGTTTTATAATTGAGTTATGAGCAACCATTACAGTTTTGCTCCAGTTTTTTTTCTTTAGTACAATTCAAAATCACAGTAAAAAGTATTGCTGAAGGGTGTTTCTTAAAGTGTGTATTTCCACATTTGCAGCCAAATTTAGATAACATTTTGTATTTGCTTCATGTTCTCATTCAAATAGCATAACTTAAAGTGAAACAATCTGTATGTATTTGTATATTTGCAGTAGAACAATGTCAGTTGGTATCTGGTTGCTATGTGCAAATCCTTAATTTGCTTTCAGTTTTATAAGTTATTTACTGAACACAGTGCACATAGTGTACATTACCATGCACTAGGTGCATTGCCATTCACTTGAATGGTACCCCGACATTAGTCCAGGCCGCTGTGCGCTGCAATGCACAGTACTGCACACGCTACATTTTTTCACAGTTCTGCAGTACTATGCATTGCTACGTTTAGGTGTGAATGGGCCCTAGAACTGTCAGAAGTAAGTCACCTTAGGGCTGCCATATATTACCTGATATTCCCAGTGACCAGCTCGGTAGTGGTACTCTACTACAGAAATAACAAGCATGTTATTTAAATGCAAATGTTAATTTTGCATGCTTTGCCAAATGCACTTTATTTTCTCCATAGACAATCTTATTAGTAGTTAGTTGTGAATGTACTGCACGGTGTTCAACTCCACCCAAAACTTATTTTTGATGGGATAGGGAAGAGTTAGAGCATGTCAGAATTTTGTTAATGCTCTGTGTGCCCTGTCCATTTGCCGTGCTCTGCCTGTGTGGCCAGTGCAACATCAAGGGATGAGAAACCACCTCCAACAGGAATACAGCAATAAAAATGATTATCAGTGTGAAAGTTAGAAACGTTGTTAGGCTTTGATTGCTATCTCCATATTGGGGTGCAGACCTCATTGGAAACTTGGCTCAGGTTCTAACCCTTCCTCGCTCCTAATTCCAAACGGAAAAAAAAAAGTATTGAGAAAACCGGAGGCTGCCATTGCTGAGAACTTATTCCTGGGATATGATTGATGAGAACTGACACATTTAGCTTTCCTGGAGAAATGAGAGCAATCCTCAGCAGGGCATACATTTTTAAACAAAGTGCTTTCTAGCTTGAACCAGTTCGCTGTCACTGACCTAGGCCATGCAGCAGCAGTAGTGGGGCCTGTAAGTAGACTCCCAATTAGGGCTGCAGCTAACGATTATTTTCAAAATCGATTAGTTAGCTGTTGTATATAATGTATTATTGCTGGGATTTATAGTTCCTCTATAGCTGGTGCTATTCTTCATTGCGCTGTATATGATTATACTGCGAAAGTCAGATTACCACTGACCAGTTATATTACTACAAACCCCAGCAATTATACAGCGCAATGGAGAATACCATCAGCTAGAGGAACAACAAATCCCAGCAATAATGCATTATACAGGGTGCATAATGTATTATTGATGGGATTTGTCGTTCCTCTATAGCTGCTGGTGTTCTGCAATGCGGTGTCATGAACAGAGATATTTCCAGATGATAGAATTTCCAGCCATCATGTATTAAGGTGCACCTGAGATTTGCCCAATAAGGTCTATGCAAGTGCTCAATTACTTACTTGCTTTCCGAAGATCCTCATCTTCCCTTCACTCATCTGCGACGGCGGCGTGCTCTGCAGGCGTCTGTCCGGCTTGTGTAGTGGGCGTGGCGTGCGTAGCGTAACACGTGTACGGAGCCGCAAACAAGCAGGCGTGAGCGGGAAATTTAAATTTTAGCCGACGAATCGACGTAATCGAATAATTGTTGCAGCTCTACTCCCAATGTCTCATAAAAAAGAACATGTCACCACTTAAGTGCTATCACATAGGGAGCTTGTGAATACAGTAAAAAAAAAAGCCCCCATGTACACGCTAATACAAACACGTCGGATGCACCTATGTACGAAATAGACAGTTGTGCTACGCATGCCACCGTGTGAGCAATAATTCTACAGCCATTATTCACAGATAACTAAAGCATTGGCCATAGACAGCTTTGGGTACCTTTTTTGCCATTATGCCGCACATGTAGTTTTGAAGCTTGACATGTTTAGTATCTATTTACTCCGTGCAACCCCATTTTTACTAAAAAAAAAAAAAAAGGGTAATATATTGTGAGATAATTTAGCAGGCTGCCATTGTTGACCTCTCCATTCTGATCCAGTAACAGTGTCTGGAAAAAGTATATTGTTGGTTTGGACTTTGGTTACTGCGTGATTGGAATCGGTGACCTCGTCCTGAAACCAGCGATGGGGAACTATGATTTCCAGACGGCCAGTGGTCTCCATATTTTTTTACAAGATACCCTAAATCCATTCCATGCCAAAGCATGGCCACCCTGTATGATGGTGCAGCTCTTGTCTGACTTAAATGTGTATGCTGTAGTGTTAAAGTATATCTAAAGCAGGGGGTGACTAATATAGAATTCAGAAGCCACCAGTATTTTCTAGCAGACAATAACTAGAAAGAACCTGAAAAGATAGGTGCCAGCTGTCAATTGTAAAGAGCATTTGCCTACCCTGCTCCTGAGATTCGTCCAGCCCGGGTCTAAAGGCAAAGCTTTTTGGATGGAAATCCCCTCGGATGTCACTACAAGTGTCCCGATTAGAAGAGTTTCCCTCTCTTCCTGTTATGGTGACAACTTAATATTTGCATTTTCCCTAACTTTCTGCTCTGTTTACAAACAATGGTCCATAAAACAAACAGAAGGGGAATATCTAGTGGGCACACAGACAGCAGGGGAGAAAAGCTTTTTCTATATTCTCCAAAGAGTCAAAAACATGCTGTGGATTACACTACAATACATTTGAAGTAATTGTCCCATGACAGGCCCTACAATGCTTCCTATAGCTTTCAGACCCCCCCCCATCCCACCCTGTAAGTTACAGTCCACTAGATAACAGGGTGGCTGCGGAACCTTCTGTTCCCGGTTGACCAGATGGGGCTGTTTAAATAGATTTCATAGCCTTTATATTGTGATAGTCGATAGGATTGGAGAATTAAAATTTAGCAAAGAGACACCTATGTTTCAGCTGCAAGATTAACTATAATATTGTCAGGCCGGCAAACATATTGCGGCTGCGGATTTCAGAGATAAATATAAAAATAGACAACATCATGGGTGGAGGCAGATCTGGCCTGTGTAACGCAGCCATTGTGTCCTGCTGCTTGGGGGGAGTGTTATCTCCTTACAGAAACCATGTTAATCCTTTTGCTTCCAAAGATGTCTTTGGCAGTATTGTAAGGAGATCCTGGTAAGATCTGTGAAGATTCAGGGGGGGAGCGGTGGGGGAGATGTAACATGCTTAAAGGATTCAGCCATTGTTGGAAAGTTGGGCCTCCTCCCTCTGCACTCATTCATGCATACAGAATTCGCTGTGTCAGGGGGGGTCCCTTTAAATGGAGCAGGGAGGGGGATGCTTCTTTTCCTTTTACACATTCCACTCTCGGCTGCAGCATGAATGCTGCTTTTTTTTTCTCTTCTCAGACTGTTCCAGAAAGGCCGCTGTGTACAAAATCTGTGAAGTTAAGTTTTGCACTTTTAGCTTGTTGTACTTGTTAACCGCAGGCGGCGGGTTCCTTTTGTTGAACCGACTTTCCAAAGAGAACAAATAGTGTTGTTGGGTACCAATGTACCTGGTGTAAATCCATAAAAGCAAATGTTTAAAGTGGGACTCTGGGCAAAATAAAATAATTGCTGCGGTTTCAGTAGTTTTATTACCTGGTGATCCCGCCAGTAGTTGCGTTATTTTTGGAAGTCCTTGAACAGGCCAAGCTGTCCAGTAAAAGTGGCCGTTACTGGGGTTCCATCAAGTCCTATTAGGGCTTATGCTTGATGGGGGTTTGAAACACAGGTCAGATAATTAAACAAATTACAATGATCGACGCACAATAGAAAATGAGAGCAATGTTTCACACCCCACTAAATATGTATCCATGATCGTTTGGACCATTACCAGGTATGCAAAGCCTGGAAAAGGGGAGCTTTTAAGAAAGATATTACTCTCACTGTATGAACTTGATCAAATATAAAAATAGTATTATAATGAATTAAAAATACATTATTGCATTTAAAATAAACGCAAATAACTTGATGTATAGGTTTAGTACATGGTCCAAATACAATAATTGTTGCAGTAGTCTAGTTGATCATGGATTGATTAGAAGATGGTAACATGTTTCACCGCTTGAGCGGCTTCCTCAGGAGGACTTCAATCCTTGAAGGCTATTTAATTCATACAGCAAATCAATATCCATCTTATTAATAAAAGATCAAACATTAAAAAAGTTAACATAACAAAAGGGAAGTTGGTAAAAAGACCTGCAACTTGTGGACCACCCAACGAGAACGAGCCGAATAGCTCGGGAGGGCAGAGGTCACTACTGCAACAATTATTGTATTGTATTTGGACCGTGTCCTAAACCTATGTATCAAATTATTTGCATTTTATTTAAATGCAATAATGTTTTTTTTTAAATTCATTATAATACTATTTTTATATTTTATCAAGTTCTTAGTGAGAGCAATATCTATCTTAAACACCCCCCTTTTTTTCAGGTTTTGCATACCTGGTAATGGTTCAAACGATCATATAATCATGGATACACAGGTCGGATGATTGCCATAGACCAGGGGTGGGCATCTCCGGCCCTCTAGCTGTGCCACTACAAATCCCAACACCCCTCTGCTCCTGGGAATCATGCTTGTAACTGTCAGTCTCTTGCAATGCCTCATGGGACCTGTAGTTCCACAACAGCTGGAAGGCTGGAGTTGCCCACCCCTGGGATAGTACATGCTGTGACTTTACAACTCTATTAAAGGAAAATGTAACATAACCGATCTACTGGCACAATTAACACGTAATAAAACTGTTACAGGGGACTCTGAAAAACCAAAACTGACGATGCTATTGACTGAATTATGTATTATTAATGTATGCCTTTTTTCCCCCCGTTTTTTAAAATTCTCCCTATAGTTCCATTTTGATGGATTTTCTGTGTGCACCAGATTTCACGCCGTACACTTTTCTGCTGTCTGTGGCCCTAAACAGCTTTTACTAAATGCATTCTTTTATGCCGCTTTTTCTATACCTTGGAGAGGGGGAGGAGTTCTGTAGTCCTGTCTAAAGGTCCCCACACACCTTCCGATAATCGCAGGAAATCCCACGATCGTACGATTATCGTAAGGCGTGTGGAAGCCGTGCGACCTCTACTACTGTAAGGTCGCACGACTTTAAACTTACGAACATTTTCGAAAACCCGCCGAGCATCGTACGATGTTCGGCGGGTGTGTGGCATGTCCGTAAGATAAAAGCCGGACGGGCCGGTGTGCGCAAACGCGCACTGCCCGTTCGGCATTGCGGTCATCGGTAGCCCGCCCCTCAGGGGGCGTGGCTTGCGATCATTGCAAGTACGATCTGCCTGTCCAAGATAGGAGATCGTATGTTTTTTGAAGTACCTTACAACCATCGCAAGACCAAAGTCTTGCGATGGTTGTAAGGTGTGTGCCCAGCCTTAAGAATGACAATGCTGCTCCTCCATAGATACTCTACAGTGAATGAGTGTTGACACCCTAGGACAGGAAGTGTGGTAATGGCAGGATCACCAGGTGAAAATAAAGGGAAGAAACCAAATGCAGCAACCACAGCTAGGTCTAGTAAGTTGTAATATATTACATTTTTGGTTCTTGGGCTTAGATACACTGAAAGTCACTTTGCTATGCTGAGTGTATTATATAGAGCAAGGCTGAAAGTAGACATTCCTTGTTAACCTAACTCTTCAAATGTACACGAAGGCTACACTCACACCTACCAAGTAGGTGCGATTTGGAAATCCTGCGGCAGGAACTTGTGATTTCCTGTAGCAGGAATTTCAAATCTTCTGTGTACAAGCGGCAGCTGTCAAATTATTGATCGGGGGACATCGGCTGCATTGTAAAGCGGCAGAACACGGACACTCTGCCTTTTATCATATGATACAATTACATGCGATTAGGATTCAATCGTTATTAGGGACATACTGCTACTAGTATCGGTGCCAATGCCGAGTACTCCGATGCCTAGTCCGATACTTCTGGTATCAGGAAGCCGGGCAGCGCGTCATTACACGCTGCCCGGCCAATCAGGAAGCCGGGCATCGGGTAATGACGCGCTGCCCGGCTAATTGATTGGTCGGAAGCTGGCCAATCAGGAAGCCAGGTGCCGTGTCATGACGTGGCGCCCAGCTTCCTGATCAGTCGGGAAGCCGGCTTCATACTCCCTCGTCACCTCATGACGAGGGAGCTTGGAGCTGGCTTCCCGGACAATCAGAAAGCTGGGCGCCGCGCCATTACACAGCGCCCGGCTTCCCGATTGGCCAGAAAGCCGGCTCCATGCTTTCTCGTCACCTATTGACGAGAAGCATGGGGACGGCTTCCCTGCTAATCAGGAAGCCAGGTGGCGAGTCATTACCCACAGCCTGGCTTCCTGAATGGGACTTTCGGTACTCGATATTCGGTATTGGCGAATACCGAAAAAAAAATATCGGTAATCGATACCGAAATACCGGTATTGGTGCATCCCT
>NW_017306335.1:335614-357547 GCF_000935625.1 Nanorana parkeri
GGTAATGACGCGCTGCCCGGCTAATTGATTGGTCGGAAGCTGGCCAATCAGGAAGCCAGGTGCCGTGTCATGACGTGGCGCCCAGCTTCCTGATCAGTCGGGAAGCCGGCTTCATACTCCCTCGTCACCTCATGACGAGGGAGCTTGGAGCTGGCTTCCCGGACAATCAGAAAGCTGGGCGCCGCGCCATTACACAGCGCCCGGCTTCCCGATTGGCCAGAAAGCCGGCTCCATGCTTTCTCGTCACCTATTGACGAGAAGCATGGGGACGGCTTCCCTGCTAATCAGGAAGCCAGGTGGCGAGTCATTACCCACAGCCTGGCTTCCTGAATGGGACTTTCGGTACTCGATATTCGGTATTGGCGAATACCGAAAAAAAAATATCGGTAATCGATACCGAAATACCGGTATTGGTGCATCCCTAATCTTATCCCTGGATGCACGATTTGATACATCCATAGACAGTAATTGATTGCTAAGCGCATGTAATCGTATTACATGCATTGTGCCGGCGTTTAAATGCAGCGGCCGTCACCTGATCATTAACTTGAGCGGGTGACAGCTGCAGCCATTGATGGAAGATTTGGAATTCCTGCTGCCGGAAATCACAAAATCGCGTCTAAGCATCATTAAACAACCCCATACAGCGTTTACTTCAACCTTCTTCCTCCCCGGTATTATTCACACAAATAAAATCTGCTGCTCGCCTTTAGCCGCAGCTCCTCCAAGCTGGGAACACAAAGGGTTAACCAGCAAGCGTCTCTGTAATGTAATTCTTAGCACAGGTTCACAGTAGACGCTGGCAGGTCAGCCACGCTCTGTCTGCGCTGTCAGAACCCGCCAGCCGTCACATTTGACATGTACAGACTCTGATGTTTACCAGGGGAGCCCTGCTGGCTGCGTTTTTATGTGTACCTGCAGCTCAGCCTGGGCCTCCGTGCCAGGACACTGCAGGCCTGCAGCTGGCTCCTATTTCACATTTACTTGCATCCCGTCGGGTTTTAATTAGCAAATACATTACTAAAGGGGCACTTCATTCCTGTTACATTTCTGGGGGGTTTTCTCCCCATTAAAGTATTAAAATAGTTTCCACTTTCAGCCTCTGCAACATGTGTGCATGTTTAAGCGCCTGGTTACAGAATGTTGCGTGTAAAGGCTTTTATTAGATCCGGTCTTGTTCTAATCATTTTTTTTTTCATCCCCATAAATCATCAAAAAAAGCTCATGTATTTATTTTATGAATTGATATTGTTTGGACTTTATACATCAGTTCCACAGAGACTTATCACATCCGGATGTCACTACACCGCCCCAACAGTCTATGTATGAGGACATATCTCCAACAGAAACACAATAGCAATACAAGGAGTGGAGAAGAGATAAAACAGTGATGGTCAATTGACTTGACATGGGGACCTCTAATGCGGACCCTGACATCGCTAAAGGGACGCACATAATGTTCAGTGTATATAATGCTACAGGAAATGGGTCTAGTGTACATACAACAGTAGATGATCAGAGATTGCATGCAACAAAAGGTTATAGACCAGGGGCAGGCAACCTCAGCACTCCATCTATTGTGGGACTATAAATGCCATGAGGCATTGCAAGACTCTGACAGCCACAGACATGACTCTCAGAGACAGTGACATGAAAGGATTGGTAGTTTCACCAGAGTTGTAGTGCCAAAGTTGTTATAGACTATGGACGTGCTGAAAGAGGCTCAGGTTTTGGGGACAGGTTACAGGAGACTGCTAGGGATCATCGATGACAGTTTAATGTCACCACAGCACTCTGAAAGGGCAATTCCACGGCAAATTGGTGACAGTAATTCCATTTTCCCACATCTGCCCCTTCAACAACCAAACCCCCCACCAACACCACCGTTGCTTTTCTTGCCTTTAACTGAACGCTCCACAGCTGCTGGTGTACTATCCACACTCCATACACAACAGCGCAGCCCTGCACTCAGTATTTCAAATGTCACTCGCAAAGGGCAGAGAACTCATTGGTCAGCACGGTCACCATTGAGAAGAGCGCCTGATGTGCTTTTTGCTAAGAAGCGCTTCTCACTGGTCAGCGTCATCAGGTGACCAGTGAGGTGATTGGGGGTGTTAGAGGGAGCAGATTGGTGGCAGTAATTCTGTTTTCCCAAATCCGCCTGGGAAAGGGGAATTACGCTTTAAACATTACTGGCACTGTGTTTTATGTTCTTCAAAATCTATTATAAAAGGCCATAGGTAAAGGAATTCATAAAAATGGGGCAAAATGGGGAGCACATCAAAATAAATAAAACGTATTGTTTAGCTAATAGAAACCAGTTTAATACCTTCACCGCCCCTGAGTAAGCACCTAGGCAAGAATAACCGTGCTGACGGACGCTCAAGTACCGCTCAAGTTTTAATCCCAAGTGCAGGTTGTACACCAGGGATTAAGGGCCAGTTCACACCATATGCAGTTGTGATGCAGTCCGTTTATTTTGACTGCTGCAGTCAAAATACATCACAATGCTTTCCTATGGGCTTTCTTGTGCTTCATTCACACTGCAATGGTTTGAATAAAGCACAAGAAAGCATTGTGATGTATTTTGACTGCAGCAGTCAAATAAACGGACTGCATTACAACTGCATATGGCAGGGGTAACCAAACTCCGGCCCTCCAGCTGTGGTGACACTACAAATCCCATCATGCATCTCTCTCCGGGAGTCATGTCTGTGGCTGTGAGAATCTTGCAATGCCTCATGGGATTTGTAGTTCCACCACAGCTGGAGGGCCGGAGTTTGGCTACCCCTGGCATATGATGTGAACTGGCCCCTTAAAGCCCTGTCAGATTTTTCATTGCTGCCACACAGGGATTTCAAATTCACTTCCTGTTGCAGTGACAACATTGCCAGCACTGACCCATGCTGCAAAAAAAACCAAACAAAACCTTGCATGGCATCTAACCCTTCACCAACCGGTGCTCGGGCACATTACATCACTTAAGCCCAAGAGGACCGGGAAGTGGACAAATAATAATTGCAGGTAAAAGTAAAATGTTTAATGAATGTTAGATGAATTCATATCAGCATGCAGAGCTGCACATTGATATGACTTTTAGCAAAAGGGGGTACAGGTCCACTTTAAGGTGCATGTCAGTGCATATGAAGCAAAAATAATGCATTACATCTCTACAATACATGGACATTCTGCTGTGAAAAACTAAAGGAACTGCCACTGCTGACTGGACACGATCTAAAAATGCTAGTTGACTGTTTTACTAACAATTCGCTGACCCAGAGCATGTATGCAATTTAAGAAAGTCACTGGCATGCGGTCTTGATGCGAGACGACAGACACTGGTTGTTGCAAACATGATTTTGGGGCACTGGTCTGACAGTTCACCATATTTACAAAGTGAAAGATCATCTACTCCTTCAGCAAATCCTGCGTGGGTACGATTCAGTACACAATGGGGGGGATTTATCATAACTGGAGCAAACAGAATCTGGAGCAGTTGTCCATGGCAATCAATCAGCTTCTCTCTTCAGTTTACTCAGGTAAGAATTGAAAATGAAAGATAAAAGCTGATTGGTTGCCAGGCAAATCTGCTCCTGATTTTGTCTGGTCCAGTTTTGATAAATTCCCCCCAATGAGTCTTTTTCTCGGGTCTGTAGGCAGCGGAGGACTGTAATAGTCATGTACTGTAAGCATACAAAAGTCCAATAGTCTCATACACGTTATCCAGGAAAAGTAAATCTCTTCTGTCTTCTATAGACTGCACAAGGCCAACCATACAAGGAATGGGTTCCCTCAGCAACATTTCCTTTGTGCCAATTACATCCAAAATGTGAGAACCGGAGGAGAGCAATGTGTGCCCATAGCAACAGAAAATGTAAGATGACAGCACTCTATTAAAGAACAAGAACACTCACTACAAACACAACATGCCAGATGAGCACAGAAAACAATGAACGGAGTAAGGAATGTCAGGATTACAGAATACCTCCCCCTCTCCATAACACCAAGGGAGGTGTTCTATAGTCCGCTGAGAGAACTGGTCAGTGCTGACAACAATGCTTTTGAATTTCATTGCAACAGAGGCAGTTGTCGGCTGGGGCGGTGAAGTTACGAGCTCACTGGATTTCTGGCTGATGGATAGGTATTTTTCTGCCTTGCAGCGTTTCCAAAGCACAGCAGAATGTCCATGTATTGTAGAGATGTAATGCATTATTTTTGCTTCTTATGCCCTGACATGCACCTTAAAGTGGACCTGTACCCCCTTTCGCTAAAAATCACATCAATGTGCAGCTCTGCATGCTGATATGAATTCATCTAACATTCATTAAAGATTTTACTTTTACCTGCAATTATTATTTTTCCACTTCCCGGTCCTCTTGGGCATTAGTGATGCAATGTGCCCGAGCATTGCATCCAGGGAAGGTTACATCAGCAGAGCATTGCTGGGAAATCTCATGAGATAGCAGGGAAAGGCATTTTCCTCCCCTGAGATGATGTGCGTGGTCACTTGTCCTAGTCACATGTGCCAGAGTTTCAGGAAGTAAAGGGAGATGGATTAATCTGGCCTTAGTAAAAATGGCCACTGTGAGAAGAATAGGGGAATAAAAGAGAAATAAGTTATGCAAAGAATAAAAAGCCGGCAATTAGCTAGAAGTATCTGTTAGTAGATTATCATTACTAAACATTTCTACAGGAGTGTTGTCATTTAAACGGTAAGGGTAAAGTTCCACTTTAAGGAACCAGTTTACAGTATCCGTCAGTGAGAAGGTAGATGTCTTAGTAGAGTCAGGGAGAGATGATGTCACATCTCCACCCCCTCCTCTCCCAATCACAGAACACCTTGTACTCTGAGAAAAATACAAGGCATTTTGTGAATGGACAAGCAGAGAGGAGTGCCGGGGATACGACTGGAACACTTCACCACTTGAGTCACATCCCTCAGCACACAAGCCGAGAGTTATGTGTAGAGGCCGGCTTGCTGCAAGGTAAAATGTTCATACTGTGTAGAAACCCTCCACACAACACACACAGATTTTCATCTATCATTTAAATGATCTTTTTTGGTTTTCCCTCTGCAGTTTGGCTTTATTTAAAGAAATTCTAAGCCTTTAGGCAGATGATTAATCTTGGGGCAGGCCAGTTTTTTAATTGTAATGCAAATGAACCATTGTACACAATAGGCCTGAATCTGCAAGCTTTGTATGAATGGCAAGCACATTTCACAAACCTTTTTTTTTTTGCCCAATAGAGATAATGGTTACTAGGGATGCACCGATACCAAGTACCGTA
Source organism: Nanorana parkeri (assembly GCF_000935625.1). NCBI lineage: Eukaryota > Metazoa > Chordata > Amphibia > Anura > Dicroglossidae > Nanorana > Nanorana parkeri. Next base: position 340,904 of record NW_017306335.1, read on the forward strand.
CTCTGTACAAGTACCGATACTTTTCCAGCTCCAAGACTAGACTAGAGAGAAACTCAAAGGTTAGGATGCAGCTGTCATTTGTAAGGAGCACACGGAGCTCCTGGGATTTGTACATCTCTGTTTTAATGTATGATTTTGTTTTTATAAATATATATAAGTGATGCACCGATACCAGTTTTGCAAGTACAAGTACTGATACTTGTCCAAGTACTCACAGATACAAGTACTGACACATTTGTGTTTATTGTCATGTGACAGTTTTCCTAAAACAATACAGACTAATGATTTCAGGACAGTGGTGGAGCCCCAGAGCCAGATCCCAGCTGCAACTGCTGCAACCCTGGTAGTTCTCGTGAAAATGCCAAGTATTGGCACTGGTATCTGAACTGGTATCGGTGCATCCCTACTTTATTAGAATGATCATTACTACAAATGGTTGTTCACTTGTCTGGTGTCTACAAGTAGGCTGAGGAACTGGAACTTGTGAGCAATGTGCTGCAATACCTCTAACTGGCAGCGAGGGGCAGTATAGCTTCACAAACCAGACTCCGCAATTCACAAATGTAGACATAACATAAGTCTCTTTGGTTGTGTCTAGTCAATGCACAAATCAGATTGCCAAGCAGATTTTCAGCTAATTACCCAGATTCCTTCTCACTCAAAGAAATACCCAGAATGCAGAGGAGTACTTGTAATAAAACAGAAAATGCTGTGCTGCTGTCATTCATTAACTAATGGAGGGGATCAAATAAATGCTGCAGTAGTTCCACTGACCATAGGCTAGATTTTACTTTTTAAAGATCTAGTATGCAGACCTGGAATATTATAAATCCTTATCCAGATACTTGAGTTGGGTCGGTGACTCAATGCATCAAAGCCAAAGGGTTGGCATATCAGCCAGGCATCTAGCATTGTTCAGCATGTAACACTCTGTGCACACATTATACAGGTATGGTCCACTGTTCTAACCATCCGGAAAACCCACCCTGAGAAATGCCCCGTAAACAAGACGTGGCTGCAAGAAAGGCTCCAGGAGATCAGCAGAACTGAGATGTAGAAGGATAAAAAAAAGAGAAAAAGGATTTTTTTATTAAATACAAAAATGTCAATTGACACACAGTGCTATAGCAAACTAAAAGTCATCCGTTTAGAGGTTGAAATAAGTTTGTGCTTTTCCTTTGTCACTGTGAATTTATGGCAGGTGCATCTCAGATGCCCATGTATACTAGCCTTAGCTTCCTCCAATTGCTTTCTACATATGCACATGACAACAGGTGAGTTTTGCCATTTTGACTTTAGAGATGAACACCCGTTCTACAGGAAGTGAAGCTGAGTACATTCAGCTTCACTGCCTCAGAACTAGTATGTGGCTCAGGATTCTCCAAAATGGAACTTCCTTTTTCAGGCTCCTCATGTCTTATTCCCTCTGAAGGATTCATCCAACATTATAGTTATGTAAGCCACACCTGTGTGTCTTCTGTGCCAGTGTAAACCACAGCAGGAACAACCTCTCAGCACAGGTCGGGGTGTGGGAGGTAACTGTCCTCTCTGTTGATTTGGCAAGTTTTGCAATGTTAAAAAAAAAAAAAAAATCAACAAAGAAGTCTCTGCAAAGGAACATAGTTAAAGTGTCTAAACCCAAAGACAAAAATATCAAATATTTAGCTGATGAGTCCTCAGATGAGATGGCTGCATTACTTCTCTTTTTCAGGCTTGTTTTTAACCTGGGGAACCTGTCAGTGGTACACTTCTGTCCTAGGCTGACAACGTTCTCTCACCGCAATGTATCTATACAGGGGTGGCGTTGTCACCAAAGTCTGTTCCTCTAATTTGAACTACAAACACCCCCACATCTGTATTTCAATTCACAGCTTGGAAAGCTGATAATATTGTTTGAGATTTCAGTATAGTGCACAGGCAAGAGTGTATCTGCCGCAAGGCAAACAAGATATTTGCCTTGGGAAGCACTTTCCAGGGGGATGGCAAAAAACGCCGCCCCCAAACCAGTGAGGCAGAGCTTCTCCTGCCATTACCGGTATTTGTAATACTCGAACTCGTGAAAATGACCCCATAATAAGTGCTGATACCAGCGCTTTCAATTTTTAAACACAAGCGGCTGCAGTAAGGTCCTGCACTTGTTGGGGACTCCACGGCAGCCTTCTGGGGATCTTGTGGCGCTGCTTACAGCGTCGGCTGCACAAAACCCTCCTTTAGAATCCTGCCGCCCGTAAGACCATCAGGACCCCTGGTGAGACTCTGCACAGCCCACCACCATAGAGCTCGCACAGCCCACCTAAGACCCTGTTAAGCTGTATACAACATGTGCGTTGTATCCAGCGACTGACAGGTTACACAAAATGTCTGAAACAGGAAGGAGTGGGACACATTTAGATGGGGGAGGGGGCAAGTTTCATCTTGCCTATACACAGGAAGTTACAAGGACACTGGGTTTCTAACATGATCAACAGGAAATGTTCTGTAGTTGCCGAAAATAATGCACTTAAAGTGACATTAAAGGCAAATTTGTTTTCCCCTCACCCCAACGTTAATTAAAGCACTTACCTTAAATAATGTCTTTTAATCCGATCATCTTCTTCTATCCTGATGTTTTCAGCCTTCACTCCAGCGCTGCGGCGAATCTCCGATCCAGCGCTGACTCCTCTGTGCTTGCTGGCACGTACTCTCCCACGGTGTCTGCATGCGGGTGCACGCGTCCATAGACTTACGTTGTCTTTCCTCGCGTCCCGGCCGAAAATGTGAACTGCGCATACGCCTTCCCCAAGATGCTTTGTGGCCGCCCGTGCAGTTTCACATTTTCGGACGGGAGCGCGCAGGGAACACACAAGTACGTTTAAACCGCTGTTAAAGCGTGTTTTTTTTACTTTTTGCATATATCTACTGCTTGCTAGCCATAGATAGATGCAAAAAAAGCTGAGGGTTTAGAAACCCTTTAACAAAAAAACAAATGCAGCGACTACATCTAAGAACTGGTTAGCGGCAATATAATAAATATTGGTTCTTGATTTAATTACATTTATAGAACTCCAGGTCATTTGTTTATTAACCCTTGAAGTGGGGCTACCCCATACTGCAAGGGTTAACTGCTTGTTTAGGTCAAGAGCGCAAAATACAAAGTTATACTCACCCGATCCTCGGAGCCGGCTTGTTCTAGAGTGTCTCCTCCTCCACTGCAGCAATCTATGGTCTCTGAGTCATTGCGTTTTATACATAATGTATAGGATGTGAGGACGCTGAGGGACATACCATCACTGCAGTGGATGAGGAGACAGTCTGGAGGGAGCACTGTGACAGTCGGCCAAGCTTGAAGGATCAGGTGAGTATGACTTTTGTCATTTTAAGCCTTAGACCAAAACGAGCAGTTCACCCTTGCGGTGTGCGAGTAGCCCCACTGCAAGGGATAATAAAGAATTTACCCCGAGTTATTCTTTAACTAATGTTCTTTTACAGCAACTTCTTTGTTGATCTTTTTTTCTTTACAACCCAACGGTCACTTTATAGTGAACTCCACTTCTGTCGTCCTCTCCCATTGAAATATCAACTGTGCTAGGAGTTTAGCGAACTTCACTGCAGATTCTCACCTGCTTTGGTTCTGGGCATACTGTACAGAGACAGGCAACCTCAACAGCTTCCTCTGCTACAATCACTTGATCATTTCTTATTTTTAAATAAGAGAAACATCGGACTCCTGTGGATCAGGTGTAGGAAACCTCGGCGCTCCCGCTGTTGTCGAACTGCAAGTCCTGTGAGGCATTGCAAGACTCTGACAGCCGCAGGCATGACTCACAGAGGCACCATGCGATTTGTAGTTTCTACCACAGCTGGAGTTCCAAGCTTGCCTCCTCCTGCTGTAGAGGTATCCGAACTGCAGCCTACCTAAGCACATCTTAGTGCATCCCATGCTCGTCACCAGGACTTCTTCAGAGTATCTCTCATCCTCTTGAACGCCCTACCCCAGTCTGTCTGGTTATCTCCTACTGTCCACCCTTGAGGCCAGGTTCACACTAGGGCAATCCGTGACCGCGCGGTAATCGTGCACAAAAACAACCCGGTCACCAAATCGCCCACCACCATATTTTCTAATGGCACCCCAGTCACGCCAGGCAGGTCGTGCGGTTTCCCACTGCGATACCGCCTGTGCAATCGCACACGATCACGGTACCTTTTTTCAGCGATTTCCCACGCGGATATAACCCCATTGAAATCAACGGGCCGCACAGTAATCATTGTGTGCAATCGTGCATGATCGCACGGTCCCAGGACTGTGTGCACCTAGCCTTAAAACTCTTCAGGGAAGCCTATCCTACCCTCTACATAATAACTGTCCTTTTATGGCTTCCATGAACACATCCCTCACAATTATTTCCTTTTTATCACTCGCCTCTCCTGCTGGAGGGTAAGCTCTCCCCTCCTGTAATGAACATTTTTCTGTAACTGTATTGTCTCCCTCCATTTTGTAAAGCACTTTGCACACTGTTGGCGCCATATAAATCCTGTATAACAATAATAATAATAATAATCTGGGGATGCCTAAAACGTTAATGTAGGGCCTGTGCAGACCTCCGGGAAAAACAATCAGCCAATCACAGATGCAATAAATGATATTCCCTGGGACGCTCTGTTCACAAACTTTGCAGAAAACGTGCACAGAAATGTTTTTGCTTCAAGGGAGCAAAATTGAAATGTTTTTGCAGTGAACTGCAGATTAAAATGGAATTTTCAATGACTTAAGATTTCACAATGGTTTGTAGCTGAAGCAATGATCAATGCTGTATCTTTTTTTTTTTTTTCAAGTGGAGTTTTCCTTTAAGAGGGTGGACATTGGCAGCTGCAATTTCCTACCAAACAGCCTCACCAAAACCTTTTTACATTTCTGAATTCACAGCACAAAGCGGGCAGGCAACCCTGCCGTCCTGTGCGCCTGAAACATTTCTCAATATTTTTTACACACAGAAAAACTCGGAGAGGAAGCCTGCCGTTTGCTTTTAATATCCACCCTAAGTATTAAATCCACACAATTTACCTGCCCGGCTCGCTAATATAAACCACCTGTGCCGTAAATCTGCTAAACGCTTCAACGCTTATGGGGGGAAAATGTCGAAGCTCTCGGCTAAAGTATGAATAAAAACTGAGGTAGGCAAAGCTTGAGTTTTTATTCCTTGGCCCCTTTCACGCAGCGACATCAAAAGTGTGTGCCAACGCACATCCCTGACACAGGCCAAACACCTCCTGCCATGCAGGGCGGAAAAGCTGTATTAAGCAGAATAATTCCGGCATAAAGATGCTGAGAAAAAGCATTACGCTGCATTGAAGTAGAAATGCTGCAAACATCACCTGCGTTACTCCACAAGTGCTAAGAAACCTGTGTGCAGGTAATGCTAAAGTAGATGTAAACCCGAAGGCCCCTTTCACATGGTGGTCCGATCAGATCTGCCTGTCAAAAAAGAAACGATCAGAGTTCCGTTTTGGCGAACCTGATCGTAACAGATCGGAGGTAATCGGATGTAAACAGACACCTGTCCGCTCATATCCGACTCCCCATAAATCTAACATGGGTGCCTACAGCTCAGTTTTGATGGAGGAAAAACTGGAAGGACACAGAAAGGAAACAAGAGTGACATCTGTTCTGCACCAATCAGCAGGGAGCCCATGCATGGAGGCTGAGACTGGCCTCACCCGTTTCGGACTCGAGATTTTCCATTTGATTCTTTAGGTGGCCATACACTCTACAACCATCGCAAGACTTTAGTCTTGCGATGGTTGTACAGGGATTAAAAAAACGTACGATCTGCCCATCTTGGACAGGCAGATCGCACTCTCGATCATCGCAAGCCCGCCCCCCTGAGGGGCGGGCTTCCGATGACCGCAATGCTGAACGGGCAGTGTGCGCGTGCGCACACCGGCCCGTTCGGCATTTGTCTTCCGAGCACCATTCTAACCAGCCGAGAATCGTACGATTCCCGGCTGGTTTTCGAACATGCTGGTTCGACAGAAGACGTGCGACCGTACAGTAGAAACGGTCGCACGTCTCCGTTCACACTGCTCGATTATCGTACGAAAAACCGATCGCATACGATTATCGTACGATAATCGTGCAGTGTATGGGCACCTTTACTCTGATGTCCAAGTGGTGAAGCCTTACTGCCTACATTGGCCTGCCATGCAGGCAATACACCAGCCTGTAAGGAAGGGTTTGGAGCAACAAACAAGAGCATTGGAGCCTTGCCTGCTTTAGGGAAGGTCCTAGCATCCTCCATTTTGTAGGCAGTGGCTTCTTCTAGCCAGCAACAACCCAAACCTTCGGGATGATCCAACCCCATTTTCCCCCTATAACGGGGCAGGTGTTCGAGGCAGTGTTAAAACAAAAATACTCCTTAATCCATTCCGCCATATTTGATGGCAAGTGGTTGGTAACAAAATAGGCCTTCATCTGCCTAGCCATGATGTCCTATGTACTGGGTGCAATTGATTGCACCTCCACATCAGAGGAAGGAAGTGCATAGAAGTGCAAACACTTCAATTCACTAAACACGCGTACTTATTCCTACTGTCAGCTCTGGCTTTCCTAGGAGCTGCCATGATGCATTCATTTTTGAGAGGTCCAGTCTGGCAGTAAAATTCAACCAAGGAGCGATGCCAACGCGCTGGCTTGTGGGTAAGTGCATTTTGCATGTTGGTACTATGCCTTGAATGTAGCACTCTCTTGAAACTCCCTAATGTAAGCAGTAATTGGTCAATCCAATATTTCTTATCCAAGTCACTACCTGAACATCATAACCTGTGACATGCGTAGACCAATGCCATGGCATTCCACAATTCCTCATATTGTCTGCTTTTGTAAATGTAATATTCACAAAGAGTCCCCTACTCATTGCGCAACCTGACCATAGTGAAATAATAACTAACCCTTAAACAAGCTTGTATAAATATATGTGTGGCACTTATGATACTCCAAGTGGAAGTGACCAGTACTCAGGGACTGCTACACTGGTACACCACTTAAATATTTTTCCACAACAACCCTTACATAAAGAGGTTTGGGCTCACCTTCCCAAATCAATAGCATTGTAGGTGTGGAGAAGACAGACTGGTATTATTATTTTTCTCTTTTTACATTTTTATATCACAAGTAGCCCAAAATATACAATCAATATCCGTTTGTGCTTAATGCCCCTCCAACATTTGTGGACCATTATTAGAGAGAAAAGCAAAGGAAAAAGTTCAACCACCAATCAGTGTTATCCACACCTGCAATCCTTGGCTAAGCTAGGCTACCTTCCTTTTGGAGGAATGGTCAAAGCCTAATATATGTACTTTAGAGCCACCTTGACTCCTGATTTAACGTTTGATACATCGCAACATCTTTTCGCAACTTCTGTTCTCATAGTTACATATTAACCTCCCATGTACAGTATGTAAGCGGCATATGCTATATATGTACAGTACGTATGGCAGATGATACCGGTTCATAACACCACAACACTTGCAGAGGACTGCTATACTGGGCTCACTAGATGACAAGATCCTTCATAGACCAATGCCTAGGCCTCCTAAAGTCAAGGTTCTACTGCCTATTGACAGAGGGAAAATTGGTATACTCTCCATCCAAAGTCGCAGATCTTGTCATGTTCTGTGCCATGTTGCATCATTTGGCCATTAAACATCACTTGCAGCCAGAGCAGAAATAGCTGAAAAAACATCAGCACCAACACGGCCAATTACCATAATTCCCAGTTCAAAGCTACAGTAAGGCAGCTGCACATCCTTGCTCTGGATCCCAGAGGTAGAGCATGCCTGAGCAATGTTTTGGAGTAGTCACAGTAGTCTCCACCAAGAGAACACGTGATAGAGTGACAACACATGAGCACAATTGGGAGACAGGGACAGAGTGATGTCATCCTATAACAGGAAGTGCCTGAACAAGGACCTTAATGACCAGATCACCCGGGTTTATTTTCCTTTAAATAGATGTTTATCGGGTGCACCAGAATAACACCAAAATAACATGTACATTTGAAAAGGACAAGTACATAAATAATATATCCAACCATATGAGGCCCACCAGGGATTTGTTTTAAAAACAGGTGCAGATATTTAAAAAAAGTAAAATTATATTTAAAATGACATTAACATTGTAAAGATTATATAAGATTTAAGCTATTCGGTTTACATCTACTTTATTCTTTGGACATTCATCCCCTTTTGCATGTCATATTTCAATAGCCATCATCAACTCAAGAAATCAAGAAAAATTTAATTTACGTTAAAAAAACAAAACGATAGAGGTAATACAGTGTTGTAAAGTAGTCCCCGCCCAAAGCTCGCTACTGTGATGGACTACAGTCTCAATACAAATTAGTAAACTAAACGTGAGATTGTAGTCCATCACGGGAGCTAGCTTGGAGCCGTGACTACTTTACAACACACACAGGGACCATGGAGAACAAAAGTATCCCCCCTCCAGAAGGAAGGACAGTGCCAGCACCAATTCAGAGATGATTTGAGGATCTACAGCCGAGTGATACACAAATAAGATACATTTTTGTTAATAGTTAAGGTGCTTGAATGTATTTTTAGCTCCTGAGTTTAGTGTCACTTTAAACTCTCTTAGGCCCCGTTCACATTGAGCGATTTGCATTTTGCGCGATATCGCGCAAATGCTTGCATAAAAAACCATTGCATCGTGGCAAAATCCGCTCCAAAAAGGGTTCTGCTGTAGCGACACACGACCCGCGACAGCAGGACCCTTTGCCCCATTGCAAAGCATTGAAGAGCGATATCGCTCGGTAAATAGCCGCGATATCGCGGGAATTACTGCGCGATAAATCGCTCAATGTGAACGGGCCTAATATTTCCCTAAAAACTGATGTAGGATATAATTGCAGCAGAAGCGATCATGTCATTTGAACATTGTTGAAAGTGAGCTTTCCATTTTATTCTGTAACTGCAAAAAAGGAAAAATCCATTTCCTTGCAAGTACAGCAACAGCATCCTGTGTTTTGAACTTCTATGCACATGTGGTGACATGGAACATGCTAATAGAAGTGGAGAGCAGAGGGCTAACCTCATCAGTTTGGTGCTGCTCCTCCACTGTCCAGTCTCAAACTGAGGAAGGAGAGATGACCAAGCTATATTTGCTTCATTGGGTGTCTTCAAATTGCTCAGATTAGTGATGAGCAAAGTGCTTGTTTTTTTCCACCAAACCTGGTAGGGAATCCACAAACCCCAAACATAGCAGTGAATCCCATTGAAGTCTATGGTAGCTGAAACTTGTTATTTGTGTCCAATTTGCAACCTTTTGCAAAAAAAAAAAAAGGGACGTGTAGTTGGTTACTGTCATGGGGAACATGTACCAATGCAAAAACAAAATGCTAAAAATATTCTTCAGCAGGGAGAGGGCTTTTAATGTGGCTTAAAAGGCAACATTAAAAATAAACACATTCTTTAAATAACATGTTTGGGTGATGTTGTAATCCTACAGGTGAAATTGTGCAACAGTACGAAGTACTACTGCAGAAGTGACATTCAACATTCATAAACACTTGGCTAGCCAGGGGGGAAAAAAGGGGCAGCGTGTGTGTGCGCCCCTCTCCTGTGCCATACCAGTACACATGCCCTCAACATTGGGAGGGTACTTGTATGGGGTGCAAAGCCTTATTCACCCCCCACCCTCTGCAAGGCATCTTGTCCCCATGTTGATGCGAACAAGGCTTCCTAAAGCCTAAGCTCATCCCCAGCTCAGATTATACAGTCAGCAATTGTTAGCATGGTCCTGAACACACAGAAACGTCCATGCTGCAATCATTTTTTCAAGGGTAAGGCCTCGTTCACACCAGACACTGATTCTGACCAGAATGCACTGCATTGCCTTGCGGCCGGTTCACTATGTTGTGGCAGAAGGGGGCATGGCGGTCCATTGAAGTGAATGGCATCGTAGCCACGCCCTCCGGCCGCAATGCGATCAGCCGCACGGGAACGCAAAGCACATTATGCCTGCAGTTCGCACAAAATAGTGCTTGCAGCATTTGGTGTGGACCGGACCGGAACCACAGGCATAATGCGTGGCTACGGTGCCATTCACTTCAACAGACCGTCACACCCCCTTCTGCCCCACAATATTGTGAACCGGCCACAATGCAATGCAGTGCGTTCTTACCAGAATCGGGCCGGAACGCACTGTGTCTGCTGTGAATGAGGCCTTATAGTAGAGTGGTTCACAGGTGTTGTCTGAAACCTGCCCAAAACATTTTTGCTGTCTGGTAAAAATTTTACATGGTGACACCGATGCCATTTTGCGAAAGAACTGAAAATTATTTACACAAATATGCTACTCCCATGTTGAGTTTTCGTCTCACAAGATTTCTGGCAGAATCAACAGGTATTTATTTGCACTTATAGAACAGATATAACAAAATGCTTTTGAATAGAATATTTTAAAGAGCAAAAAGGAGCAAATAAGAGAAGTTCATTGTTAGCATTACATACTCTTTGAGGGTGACAACACTACTTCTTTATAGATACAGGACAGTGACCAAGAGTTGTCACCCTAGGGCAGGAAGTGTGTTCCTTTATATTAAGCACCAGCTTAATCTAAAGGGATACAAAAAAACACAGGAATGCAGCCACCAGATCTTAGGACTGGTAATCTACATTGTATTACATATTTGTTCTTGCGTTTAGATACACAGTTAGATTGAAAAATGACCATCTAGTTTAACCAATAGAGAGGCAAAAAAGATGAATAAATAAATCTAAAAACCTCAATGAACAAAACCCTATACCACAGTTACCCACAGATGAACCAGAGAAATGCAAAAAAAAAACAAAAAACCTTATAAAGAATATATGGGCCAACATGTTCCAACACTGAAAACAAAATCCTTCCTGAACCCCTATCGGCTTTCAGATATTCCCTGGATCAACAATCTCGGGTGTTCTAACTTACAAATGTTAATATCCAGTTATCTTCTCTGCATTTAGGAATGCATCCAGAATGTTTTAAATCATTAGCTGTGCTGGCTAGAGCTAGTTCCGAGGAAGCCTATTCCACATTATATGCAAAGGTTAAACCTTTCTCCCTCCAGGCCCAAAGGGTACCCCTTGTCCTTAGCAATGACCATAAAGTGAATAACTTTGCAGCATATTCACTATGTGGACCATTGATGTATTAAAACATAGTGAGCATGTCCCCTCTTAATCACCTCTTCGAAGGGAGAACAAGTTCAGTTCAGCTAATTATATTCCTCATCGCTGAGCTCCTCCATGCCAGTTTAGTTGCCCGTTGCTGCACTCGGTCCAGTTTCCCAATATCATTTTTGTGAACTGGTGCCCAAACCTGAACTGAACCATAAAGAGCGGCTACTGGTGAACATATTGTACGTAGCATGGTTCAACAATCTTCATTGCATGCTGGAGATGTTACCATTGCTCGGAAGTAGAACTCTGCTAAATATTATTAGTAAATTGACCACTTGACATAACTCCAATAGGACATGCCAAGGCTTTTGGTAAGAAGAAAAAAAACCATCCAAATTCTAGCTTTCCGCACATTCCTACCCTGATCGGCCTGAAACCCCACCACCACAACCACCATTTTGTTTATATAAACATAGTCTCATGGGCAGTCACATGATGCCGCATTAAATATGGAAGCGAGGTGCTGGGAACAAGTTTTTAATAGGTAAGTAGAGTCATCAATGGCTCTGGTTCAGCTCTACACAAAACAAGGTGGAAAGCGGGTCACCCAGATTGAGAATCCACCTGTAGACAGACCAATAAGAGCGCCAACAAGATGCCCAAGTGTCCGATATTTTTAAATGATAAAATAAGTTCATGGCAGGAAAGTATTAAATAACCAGTGTGCGTTCCTGGGGTGTGAAGAACAGCAAAAGCCTTTCCTGGTTTATATTTTTCCTGCTACTAACTGATTGTATCAATAAAAGATATTGAACTCTTGGACATCTGTTCGGTACTCTTATTGCTCTGGCTGCACATGATGCCACAGGTCCTTCCTTTTCTTGTTTGGCAATAGGCGGTCTTTAGTGACATGTGAGTGACATTCTGTGCAGTAGAACTTTGACCTTAGGGAGTGTGTCCATGACACCCCAATCTCACAGGACACTCCCCAAGAGGGGTGTCCATGACACCCCAATCTCACAGGACACTCCCCAAGAGGGGTGTCCATGACACCCCAATCTCACAGGACACTCCCCCAAGAGGGGTGTCCATGACACCCCAATCTCACAGGACACTCCCCCAAGAGGGGTGTCCATGACACCCTGATCTCACAGGACACTCCCCCATTCTATAAAACAGCTAAATCCTTTCCTGCTATTTTTATTCTAATTTCCTGCCATTAACTGATTTTCTCAATAAAAGATATTGGACTCTGGATATTGGACATGAGTGACATTCTGTGCCGTAGTACTTTAGGCCCAGGCCAGTGTGATGACGCACATCTGGGTGTGTGTCCATGACACCCTGATCTCACAAGACACACCAGCCCAGGTTAGTGTGATGATGTACCTCAGGGGATGTGTCCATGACACCCTGAGCTCACAGGACACCCGGCATCATTCAACTGGTGCTGTGCTGGTCCGTTTATTTTTAACATCCTGGACTGTGACACATGTGGATGCATTGAAAAAAATAAGCAACTGTGTGTGACTACAGAGAATGTCCAAACCGGGTCAAAAAAGACTCATCACCATAATGTAAATGAGCTTCTCCGGTTCTGGCGCTGTTGGCATGCTATGGTAGAAGTAGAAGAGTGTCCGATATTTTTAAATGATAAAATAAGTTCATGGCAGGAAAGTATTAAATAACCAGTGTGCGTTCCTGGGGTGTGAAGAACAGCAAAAGCCTTTCCTGGTTTATATTTTTCCTGCTACTAACTGATTGTATCAATAAAAGATATTGAACTCTTGGACATCTGTTCGGTACTCTTATTGCTCTGGCTGCACATGATGCCACAGGTCCTTCCTTTTCTTGTTTGGCAATAGGCGGTCTTTAGTGACATGTGAGTGACATTCTGTGCAGTAGAACTTTGACCTTAGGGAGTGTGTCCATGACACCCCAATCTCACAGGACACTCCCCAAGAGGGGTGTCCATGACACCCCAATCTCACAGGACACTCCCCCAAGAGGGGTGTCCATGACACCCTGATCTCACAGGACACTCCCCCATTCTATAAAACAGCTAAATCCTTTCCTGCTATTTTTATTCTAATTTCCTGCCATTAACTGATTTTCTCAATAAAAGATATTGGACTCTGGATATTGGACATGAGTGACATTCTGTGCCGTAGTACTTTAGGCCCAGGCCAGTGTGATGACGCACATCTGGGTGTGTGTCCATGACACCCTGATCTCACAAGACACACCAGCCCAGGTTAGTGTGATGATGTACCTCAGGGGATGTGTCCATGACACCCTGAGCTCACAGGACACCCGGCATCATTCAACTGGTGCTGTGCTGGTCCGTTTATTTTTAACATCCTGGACTGTGACACATGTGGATGCATTGAAAAAAATAAGCAACTGTGTGTGACTACAGAGAATGTCCAAACCGGGTCAAAAAAGACTCATCACCATAATGTAAATGAGCTTCTCCGGTTCTGGCGCTGTTGGCATGCTATGGTAGAAGTAGAAGGGGGCACATACAGCATTTTTAGAGTGTCAGGTCTGTTGATATGAGTAATATCAGCATCTCTTCATTTGAAAACAGCTTCCTGCTATTATTGAGAAACTGGGAGCTCTTCCTTAACATTCCTGGACTGCTATGAGCGGATCGCAGACTAGCGCCTTGATGTTTAATTTTTTAGTTAACGTTTAATTGACAAGTGAAGCGCGTAACATCCCAGCATCCCGCACACAAGGGATATAATCTGCTTTAAGGTTAATCTGATTGCCTCCTCTTGCCTCCGGCACCAGATAATTCACAGCCCACTTAAAGGGTCCCTGAAAATCTCCTTTAATTCAATAGAGATGTCCCAGTTGGAAGCACTGCACTCTCTATTGTCGCAGAAAGGCGTCCCGCTTCATGAAAGGGGGGCTAATCATGCAGAAAGTGTGCTGTGGGACAAAGATTGGATCCTCTAATTATTTCTAGAGATGACTGGGATGGAACAGAGACGAGGGCGAGCTTCTACAAATACACACCCCCCCCCATCCCCCCATGTATCTACATTTTCTGATATACAAGCACATATATCTCTCAAGAAAGCACAATTTCTATATAATGAGATTTTATAGCGCTTACAGCTTCCATTATAATAATCTCTAGTGCATCTCCTTTGAAGGACCTTGTTCAGGCACTTCCTGTTATAGGGTGACAATGCTCTGTCCCTGTCTCTCGAATGTGCACCTGTGTTATCACCATAACAAACATAAAGATACCTTGTCGCACTCCTTACCGGGAAACCCCAAATTAGATGGGGGGACCTTCATCAGGCCCAGCAATGACTGAGCCTGATGAAGGGGACCCTGCGTGGCCTCGAAAGCGATAGTTCTGGTGACATGACGTTCCAATAAATGAACACTTTGGACTGCAATATTATTGGTGAGCTGCTGACATCACTGTGTTATCACCATGTGACAGGGGCTTCTGAAGGAGACTACAATTGGCCGACACACATTGTACAGGCGATGTGCACTGTTGTCACCATCAGGAAGGCATGCAACTTTTACTGGAGTAAATATAGCTTCAAAGTTGCTGCAAAGAGGCTGCATGGGGACCAGCTGCTTGGGGATGCAGCAAATGGCAAAACATTGTATTTATTTATTTTTTTAAATAGCAACTGTTTAGGTTTCATGGAGCTTCGGTAAGCTAAATGTCAATGTCCACACCAAACTCCTTTTTCAGTTTGCTGGTAGGTCAGATCTCCCACCATTTTTGTTATCTATTTAGGATTCCAGCAGAGAGATTTTCTAGCACCAGTTTGTGTCTCTGCTCTTTACAAAGAGTGTCACTTGCTCTTTGTAATGTTGACTTCGGCTACGAAGGTGGCACTTCAGCTTGCATCTTCTCAACTGAAAGTCTCTGTCATTGACCATGATGTCACATAGGAAATCAGCGGCATTAGAGGGACACTTTATTAATCTCCCCATAAAATCTGGAGCGCAACCCCAACAATCTTGGTACCATTGCACCAAGAAGAGCTGCTGTGATCCAGACAGCAACCAATGCAAACCCCGCCAATTCTCCCAGGGAATATGTCAAGGCTTTGGTGGTTGTGGTAGGTTGTGTGAGCTACCCGTCCCCACGTGGAGCGCCTTTCCGGACAACTTCTAACATGAAAGGGGCAGCAGCAGCAGCTTGGGACCTGCCAGATCTCTAGGAAATTCATGGCGGTGCACATGCCAGGCGCTGGTCATTATGCTGTTTCCTGTTGGAGAATTCTGGCCTCGTCACAATGGCCTATTCTGCAGACTGGAATGCAGCCTGAGCTGAGCTGGGTAATCGATCCTCCGGCTGCAGCCCCTCTTCGTAGAGTTTATCCAGGATGGGATTAGACTGAAACCTTTATTATATGGAACGACTTGCAGCTTTTATGAGGCTCAACAGGGGTGCTCCCATGAAGTCATGAACCTTGAATAGGCTTCATCCTCAGTGATGTCACCAGTCTCTATTCTAGGCTCTCATTCTCAAGTGATCTTACTGGTCTCTGTACTACATTGCATTCTCAGTGATGTCACCGGTCTCTAGTAAAAGGTTAGGCAGCATTCTCAGTGATGTCACCAGTTTCTAATAGATAGGGAGGATTCCCAGTGATGTCACCAGTCTCTAGTGAATGGATAGGCTGCATTCTCAGTGATGTCACCGGTCTCTAATGAATAGATAGGTCGCATTATCAGTGATGTCACCGGTCTCTAGTGAACGGATAGGCTGCATTCTCAGTGATGTCACCACTATCTAGTGAACGGATAGACTGCATTCTCAATTATGTCACTGGTCTCTAGTGAATGGATAGGCTCCATTCTCAATAATGTCACTGGTCTCTAGTAAATGCGTAGGCTGCATTCTCAGTGATGTCACCAGTCCCCTATGAATGGATAGGCTGCATTTTCTGTGTTGCCACCGGTCTCTAGTGAACGGATAGGCTCCATTCTCAATTATGTCACTGGTCTTTAGTGAATGGATAGGCTGCATTCTCAATGATGTCACTGGTCTCTAGTGAATGGATAGGCTGCATTCTCAATTATGTCACTGGTCTCTAGTGAATGGGTAGGCTGCATTCTTACTGATGTCACCGGACTATAGTGAATGGATAGGCTGCATTCTCAGTGATGTCACTGGTCTCTAGTGAATGGATAGGCTGCATTCTCAATGATGTCACTGGTCTCTAGTGAATGGGTAGGCTGCATTCTTAGTGATGTCACTGGACTCTAGGGAAGGGATAGGCTGCATTCTCAGTGATGTCACTGGACTCTAGTGAATGGATAAGCTGCATTCACAGTGATGTCACCAGTCCCCTATGAATGGATAGGCTGCATTGTCAGTGATGTCATTGATCTCTAGTGAATGGATAGGCTCCATTCTCAGTGATGTCACCGGTCTCTAGTGAATGGATAGGCTCCATTCTCAGTGATGTCACCGGTATCTAGTGAATGGATAGGCTGCATTCT
>NW_017306335.1:359541-364579 GCF_000935625.1 Nanorana parkeri
GGGGCCACGCAGGGTCCCCTTCATCAGGCCCAGCAATGACTGAGCCTGATGAAGGGGACCCTGCGTGGCCTCGAAAGCGATAGTTCTGGTGACATGACGTTCCAATAAATGAACACTTTGGACTGCAATATTATTGGTGAGCTGCTGACATCACTGTGTTATCACCATGTGACAGGGGCTTCTGAAGGAGACTACAATTGGCCGACACACATTGTACAGGCGATGTGCACTGTTGTCACCATCAGGAAGGCATGCAACTTTTACTGGAGTAAATATAGCTTCAAAGTTGCTGCAAAGAGGCTGCATGGGGACCAGCTGCTTGGGGATGCAGCAAATGGCAAAACATTGTATTTATTTATTTTTTTAAATAGCAACTGTTTAGGTTTCATGGAGCTTCGGTAAGCTAAATGTCAATGTCCACACCAAACTCCTTTTTCAGTTTGCTGGTAGGTCAGATCTCCCACCATTTTTGTTATCTATTTAGGATTCCAGCAGAGAGATTTTCTAGCACCAGTTTGTGTCTCTGCTCTTTACAAAGAGTGTCACTTGCTCTTTGTAATGTTGACTTCGGCTACGAAGGTGGCACTTCAGCTTGCATCTTCTCAACTGAAAGTCTCTGTCATTGACCATGATGTCACATAGGAAATCAGCGGCATTAGAGGGACACTTTATTAATCTCCCCATAAAATCTGGAGCGCAACCCCAACAATCTTGGTACCATTGCACCAAGAAGAGCTGCTGTGATCCAGACAGCAACCAATGCAAACCCCGCCAATTCTCCCAGGGAATATGTCAAGGCTTTGGTGGTTGTGGTAGGTTGTGTGAGCTACCCGTCCCCACGTGGAGCGCCTTTCCGGACAACTTCTAACATGAAAGGGGCAGCAGCAGCAGCTTGGGACCTGCCAGATCTCTAGGAAATTCATGGCGGTGCACATGCCAGGCGCTGGTCATTATGCTGTTTCCTGTTGGAGAATTCTGGCCTCGTCACAATGGCCTATTCTGCAGACTGGAATGCAGCCTGAGCTGAGCTGGGTAATCGATCCTCCGGCTGCAGCCCCTCTTCGTAGAGTTTATCCAGGATGGGATTAGACTGAAACCTTTATTATATGGAACGACTTGCAGCTTTTATGAGGCTCAACAGGGGTGCTCCCATGAAGTCATGAACCTTGAATAGGCTTCATCCTCAGTGATGTCACCAGTCTCTATTCTAGGCTCTCATTCTCAAGTGATCTTACTGGTCTCTGTACTACATTGCATTCTCAGTGATGTCACCGGTCTCTAGTAAAAGGTTAGGCAGCATTCTCAGTGATGTCACCAGTTTCTAATAGATAGGGAGGATTCCCAGTGATGTCACCAGTCTCTAGTGAATGGATAGGCTGCATTCTCAGTGATGTCACCGGTCTCTAATGAATAGATAGGTCGCATTATCAGTGATGTCACCGGTCTCTAGTGAACGGATAGGCTGCATTCTCAGTGATGTCACCACTATCTAGTGAACGGATAGACTGCATTCTCAATTATGTCACTGGTCTCTAGTGAATGGATAGGCTCCATTCTCAATAATGTCACTGGTCTCTAGTAAATGCGTAGGCTGCATTCTCAGTGATGTCACCAGTCCCCTATGAATGGATAGGCTGCATTTTCTGTGTTGCCACCGGTCTCTAGTGAACGGATAGGCTCCATTCTCAATTATGTCACTGGTCTTTAGTGAATGGATAGGCTGCATTCTCAATGATGTCACTGGTCTCTAGTGAATGGATAGGCTGCATTCTCAATTATGTCACTGGTCTCTAGTGAATGGGTAGGCTGCATTCTTACTGATGTCACCGGACTATAGTGAATGGATAGGCTGCATTCTCAGTGATGTCACTGGTCTCTAGTGAATGGATAGGCTGCATTCTCAATGATGTCACTGGTCTCTAGTGAATGGGTAGGCTGCATTCTTAGTGATGTCACTGGACTCTAGGGAAGGGATAGGCTGCATTCTCAGTGATGTCACTGGACTCTAGTGAATGGATAAGCTGCATTCACAGTGATGTCACCAGTCCCCTATGAATGGATAGGCTGCATTGTCAGTGATGTCATTGATCTCTAGTGAATGGATAGGCTCCATTCTCAGTGATGTCACCGGTATCTAGTGAATGGATAGGCTGCATTCTTAGTGATGTCACTGGACTCTAGTGAATGGAAAGGCTGCATTCTCAGTGATGTCACCAGTCCCCTATGAATGAATAAGCTGCATTTTCTGTGTTGTCACCAGTCACTTTTTTCTATGTTGCATTCTTTGTGAATAAATTCACTATATTTGTATTTTCTGAAGGACATAACCTTTACATTGTGATTTTACATCCAAAAGATAATTTTGTAGATCATAAATCACCTAAGCCAGGTTTGGATTGTCCTTTTATGACATAATTGTCTTATTGCTATTGTCGTGTCCTTATTTATATCGCTCGCTTTTTCCTTTGTCCGCTTAGCTTTCCTACATTTTTCCATGTACTTTTTCTCTCTAAAAAAATGATTTCAGCAGATCCACTGCTGACAGCACAAAAAAAATTTAAGAAAACGCTTTCCATTTTCTACTAGGTTTGCCAAGACAGAAAAAAATATAATTACATGCTTTATGCGGGCCCACAACACCAGGAACGACAGACGTCGAGGCCTGACCTCCCCGCCCGCCAGCGCTGGGAAATGGATCAGGCCTGAATGAGGTGAGAAGACCGCGCTGTTCCCAATTCTGGGATTTGGTTTGAATTACAGGAAGTGAAACAGGGGTGGCCATGTTTGAGAGTCCCTGAAAAGGACCCTTTTACTGCAGTATAAATATTTTATGCCTGGATTTGCTAGTTAAATAAAACTGGGCTTTAAAATGAGGAAAAGGCTAATTTAGAGATCACCAACACGTTTTCAGTCAGTCAGCTGAACACAAATTGAATAAAACGCTCCACAGCACCGGCACACAAGCTAACGGAGAGTTGCGCGTGGACCGAGATCTAAACCTAAATTCTGAGACACTGGAAAACAGGTCCGGGGCCGTCTGCTGCATGGTGGTCACAGATATTAAATACCTGACCTCGCAGCATTATTCCTCTATGGTTTTTGAGCACATAATGGCCCCCCCACTACCGCCAATGACGGCCCTGCTTCAGGCGAATTTCCACTTTCGCAACTAAATTGGGATAAGACCTATTTTAAATATGTTAAATATTTCTCATTTACATAATAACATAATGAACCCCATCTGTACTGTGCTGGCAGTTTTGATTTGAACACTGTCTGTCCTAAGGAACGGTTAAAGATCAAGAAGCATTGTATCTTAATGAGAGGAAGCTCAGAGTGTCCCTAGTCTTTCTATAGGGACATACAGAGTTTCCTGTCACTTGGAAATTAAGAGAGGAGCTTGCAAAGACTCCAGCTCCGCAGACACATCTAAAGTATTAAAAATAAAAGTTATTTTGGGTATGCTGCATGAATGGGGACATATAACCTACATGTAGTGTAGTGTAGTGTACTGCCAACGTGGAAATACACTTTAAAGTAATGGCAGAAAATCCCTATACTGTCATAGGGCCAGTTCACACCACAAAGTCTGCGTTCCAGAGCGTTCGGCCTCAGGAACGCAAGCCGGCCTGCTCCCTGCGTTCGGGGGCGGGAGGGGGTGCGGCGGTGCATTGAAGTCAATGGCACCACAGCCACGCCCCCCAGGAGGCTTGCATTCCAGAGGCAACGCAGACTTTGTGGTGTGAACTGGCCCTTAGAGTAGACAGGTCCACTTTAAGTTCCAGCATACTCTGCAGGCCCGTGGCTGTTTAATTTCCTCCTTGGTAGGCTGTATAACTTGGGAGCCCCAGAGATTCGCTGCCGCCATAGAAACTGCTTCAAAAAGCGAGAGCTGCCCGCCCCTTGCAGAGGAGCGATTGATTGTACAAAATATTCTTAATTAAACCCAAAAGACAGCCGTGCCTCCCCCAGATCCCCAACAGCACGCCGTCTCCGTCTCCCAGGAATGCAACTATTAAACATCCCGGTTTCATCATTAATCTCATTAATTTACAATGTGCCAACATGCTGGGTAACAAAGAATAACATTACACACTGCTATACCAGTCAATGCTGGGAAATAGGGAGGATGGGGGTTCGTCCCTTTCATTACCTTCACAAGTCTGCATGAAAACATTCCTGACATGTCACAATATATAGCAAAAGGGAAAAAAAGTAGAAACAGAAAAGCGCCAACTTTTATCATTAAAAAACTCAATCCAGGAGTTGACGGTGACCCTGGATGATGCCTGAACAAAGATGGCGCCATCCTTCTGGAGAGAAAAGCAGATAGCAGCAATGTCTGGGGGAGTACTGTGATCTCTGTAAGAGGTAATACATACTTGGAAGTGTTACATTGACACATTACTGCTGCACTTGCGGAATCATGTTAGAAAGTAAGAAAACTGACTGGAGCTCATAGAGGACGTCATTGGTTTCTAGCTGGGCCGCACAGTATCCTTGGTTGCCAGGGCACAGGCGGCCCTGGGTTCAGTTGGCTTAGACATTTGGCTAATAACCAATGTCCATGGTGGCCCCATTCAAAGTTAAAGGGGACTCAGATGAAGACAACGCCAAGCCATCCCCACTCTATCCAAAACTACAAAATAAAGTTTGGTCCACAGTTCCACCTTAATGTTGTTGTATAGTTGAAGATAGTTCCACGTAATCGAAGCGCACGGAATCGCCACGACCTTCCCATAAGACACGACGATCGCGGCACGCAATTTTACCCGCACATTTGTTGCCTTTTCTGGAACAAAATATTGACCTTGTCTCATTCGTATTACATTGGCAAACAATCTCATTTTTACCAGCCAGGCCAACAAAACTCGATTTCCTAAGCCAAAAGGGGCAATGCATGTTTCAGGGTAGGAAGATATAAAGGAGATCTCCGGTGTGGTGCGGCCGAGGGATTAGCTGGTCCTGTATCTCATCAAACATAAAAAGATGTTGTCAGCCAGCGGGCATGCACTGGAGAAATGTATACACTGCTCCT
>NW_017306335.1:364590-372097 GCF_000935625.1 Nanorana parkeri
TTATGTCACTGCGTGAAAGAGTGAACAGAGGAAGTGAAAATGGACGATTTTGTTTCCCCCCCCCTCTCTCCGTGCCAGCAAAACTAAATGAAAGATGTAAGTCAGGACCGGGTAAAGACTGGTTTGAAAATCAAACCTAAGATGCCCACCAGACCCTTCTGATTAACCACGACGATGAACGCTTTAATGACGCTCCTCACCCCCATTTATGGGTATGAGGAGAATTCTGCAGAAATGTAAAAAAAGTTTTAGGTATGTAGGTGCAGACATTTTGTTTTTACAGGTTCTGCCAATAATTAGACCTCCTCCAGCATTCCCCACCCATTCAGATAGTCAGAAATCTGGGGAGACTTGGGTGTAAGAACTTCCCACGCCAGCGATTTTTTAAAATTCTTTACCACGGAAAGAAAAGGTCGTACAGAATTTCTAAATGTTTACACTTTATCTCATGAATATGTGCTACAAAATTAACAAGCCAACTATGACCTTACCCTAGTCCAGGGGTGGGCAACTCTGGCCCTCCAGCTTTTGTGGAACTACAAGTCCCATGAGGCAATGCAAGACTGACAGTTACAGGCATGACTCCCAGAAGCAGAGTCATGTTGTGATTTTTAGTTGAAGCACATCTGGAGGGCCGGCGTTGCCCACCCCTGTACTATGGACTACCTGACTGCTTACTACCAATTCCCATATGTACAAAGTCCCCATTCATCCTCCGGGAGTGAAGAGAGAAGGACCTGTCAGGTCTGTCTTAGGACTCTCTCCCTTCCCCAATGTCACCAGTCACCAAACACCACTGCTGTCAAGTGTTCATTAAGGGCAGGTTCACAACATTTTCCGGACCAGATCTGCAGCGCAGTGCATTGCATTTGGCCGCATTCCGTAGCTGTTTTTTTTTAGCTTAAAAAGTGCTCTCAGGTTCGTTTCAGTGCACTTGCATGCGTTTGTATGCATTTTTGATGTGTTTCCATGTGTTTCAGTGCATTCCAGACCAGACAAAATGAGACGTGCAGTATTTTTCTGGTCTAGAATGGGCTGCACTGGTGTGAACAGAGGCCAGAAATAGCATAGGGACACATTGGGATGCATTTTGGGTCTGGAAACAATCTGGTTTGGTCTGGAGATAATCTGGATGTGGTGTGAATGGGCCCTGTGGGTATTTTCTTTGTTAGCAAACACAGCAGCAGGAGAGGTGAGTATGTGTAGCAGGTTGGGCCAGCATTACCATGAAGCCATTGTTTTGCCTTGCATTTACTATAAGTTGCATGTTTCATTATGAGTGAATGCACAATGCTCGTAATACATTGGGATCTACTTATTGAGCCCCTGAGAAAAGTCAAGAGAGGATGAAACATGTCGGGCTATAGGCACTTTCACTGACATATGACAGATCATCTATGATACAGGCACAGTCATTATGTTGTCAATCTTTATAAATAGGCTTGAGGTGAGGCCGGTCTCGTTGCTTCGAGGAGGGTTAGGAGTTGTAGTGGGTTTGTCACGAGGTGAAGTACCAGGGTGAAGTACAGTCTGGTATGTAGATAGAGAGTTGGGTATGGAGTGGGCCAGACAGCCAGTGACACCACCAGGGACACATTCCACATACCAGCCGCACAGTCAATGTTTACACCTCCACCGAGGTTTTAACCCTTTCCATGACCACATGTCCTATCCTGGTGACAACTGTTCCCCACATTTCTTGTACGGGCGTCACAGGGACAGAAAGTTAAGGGGAATCTCCCCTATGGGGTCACAGATAGAGAAGAGTAAAGTAAGTTCTGCTTTAAAGGCCCATTCACATCACATCCAGATGATCTCCAGACCAGATTGTTTCCGGACCCAAAATGCATTCTTTTTTTTTTTTTTAAATTGACAATTTTTTTTTTTTTATTGAGTTTTATAAACAGACAATACAGAAACGACCAAAGTCGTGAAACAAGAAATACGAGGTCATGCGGACCAAACCCATGTGTAACAAGCAACAATACACAGTTAAACCCACTGCAGTGTCGGAACCCCAACAGGAGGAAATACATGCAACCCACATGGAATGTAATAACTCTGGCTAACAGTCAGTACCACTCATGAAATTAAAAAGTAACATAACAGACTTTAACAATCGGAGGTATACATCCATTTCCCGCACCATACCTATGGTCAGCAGTATATCGGGTTAGAGGTGAAGTGCAACACTGTAATCCTGAAATGAGCTCGATCTGGTGTTAGGCATGAACCAGGAGAACAAAAAATGGTGGACAGGACAGAACCCTGGAGAAGAAAAGACACCGAACAGAAAAAAGAAAGCAATAAGAGAAATAAAGGATAGTAAAAGCTGGTTACCGGCTTCATCTCGCAACTCCATCCACCTCGGACGACATCCCCTGATTCCTCTCCAGAGCATCCCAGGCCTCCCACACCTTATTATGCAACTTCCAGTTGTTATTTAGTCTAGCCGTCAGGTATTCAAATTTTTGGACATCTTTGATTCTAGTATACAGGTCCAGGTCAGACGGCGGGGTGGTGCGCTTCCAGTGGAGGGCAATGAGGCATCTTGCCGCTGTCAGGACATGGGATGACAGCTTTGTATCGTATTTGTGGACCCCGATGAGGGGATAGCCCAGCAGATAGTGCAGCGGATCCAGTGGGATCCTACGTTTAAGAAGGGTCTCCAGTATATCCCGTACACTCCTCCAGAGTGAGCACCGAGATGTCCGGCGCGGCCCGAATCCTAGCAGCCAGAGCCTCGATGCAAAGCACAAACAGTAGCGGGGAAAGCGGGCACCCCTGCCGAGACCCATTACGGATCTGGAATATAGGGGACACGGCCCCCCTCATTTTGATAGATGCCGATGGCGTAGAATAGAGGGATGCAATGGCTGCAGCAAACGGGCCCACCACACCGATGCGGGCCAGGAGAGACCCCAGGAAAGGCCAACCAAAATGCATTCTAATGTGTCCCTATGCTATTTCTGGCCTCTGTTCACACCAGCGCAGTCCATTCCAGACCAGACCAGAAAAATACTGCACGTTTCATTTTGTCTGGTCTGGAATGCACTGGAACTGCGGGCAGGTTCACACCATTTTCCGGACCAGATCTGGTCCGAAAAATGGTGTGAACCTGCCCTTAAGCATACAGACAGACCTGCACTCGGGTACAGGAACAGTAAAACATAGTCACTGTACAGCATTACTTCACCGGAAGCAAGAGTCTGCAAATGTAGTGGGCAAATATGAGCAATTTGTATACAAAGTCATAAACCATACAATTGACAGCAAATATTTACTATAAATGAGTTACATGATTATTCTGATCACTGAGCAAATCACATTAACATATATAGCTAATGAAAAGAAAAAAAGAAAAAAAAACTATAAATCACACATACATAACATTTAATACATGACAAAGTAATCCTAAAGCACTATGGGTAAGCTAAAGAGAAGTCACAGCAGAGCTGCTTACTTGGCAGCTCCCTTTGTCTGATTGAAACTCATTGGCTTCTACAAACAACAATCGTCAGCTGCACCTCATGGCTCTGAAAGACAGGGGCAGAACATTGTCAGCCTAGAAAAGGAAGTGCCTAAACCAGGACCTTTAGGGCAGGAATATCACATCTTATTTTGAATGAGAACTGCAGATTTAAAAAGACTAAAAACAACATAGAACCATTTATGCGGTTTTCTCAGTCTAGGTGATTGCTATGTAGATTGCACACTGTCTGTCAGACATGGTAATCCAGACTCACTGAAATGTACCCTCTTGATGGACTGTATTAGGAAAGCAAACAGACCAAATATGTGACCCGCTGATCATGTAAAGGATTGGTATACAATCATTCCCTATCTGCTGCAATAAATGTCTATTCAAAATAATGAACGTTGGTTTGTTCATATCAACATACAGTATATGGCCAAAGACCATCTCACCTATATAGTCACGTTGGACATTCCATTCCAAAACCATGGCTATTAATATGGAGTTGACACACTCTCTCTCTCTCTCTCTCTCTCTCTCTCTCTCTCTCTCTCTCTCTCTTTCTCTCTCCTGTGAGGGCTTTCCACCAGATTTTGGAGTATCTGAGTGGATTTGTGCACATTTTTTTGAGATCAGGTACTGATGTACACCATACAGCAGTCAGGAACTGTGCTTAAAATAGCGGTGGTGCTCGTAGTGATGTCCACAGATTGCGCCGTGCATATGCAAGGTTAACAGCAATGAAGAGCACCAGCACTCACAGGATGAAATAAATCCTAGTGTTCTTTATTGAAGAATCATGTCACATACATTGCATAGCCCACTTTTCGGAACCATGCAGGGTCCCTTCATCAGGGCGAACATAGTGAGAAGACCTGGCTCCAAATCAGCGTATTCCAATTCATCTTAAAGGTGTTCAGTAGGGTTGAGGTCAGGGCCCTGTGAAGGACACTCAAGTTGCTTCACACCAAACTGGTCACACCATGTCTTCATGGATCTGGCTTTGTACACAGGGGCACAGTCATGGTGGAATTGTAAAGAGCCTTCACCAAACTGTTGGGAATAGCATAATTGTCTAAAATGTCTTTCTATGGTATGGCATTAACAGTACCCTTCACTGGAAACACCTGACCTCAATCATTTGAAGGGATGTCAAGTTACGTTTGGCCATATAATGTAGCTGTGATGTGTCCACAACCTTTTGGCCATGCAATGTATATACACTTAAGAGTCAATACACTAGATATCTCACCACCTAGATATAACACAGCCAATATCGGCACTCTGCTTTTTTTTGGTGAAGATACATTATATTGGACACAAGGGTGACCAATAAAAAAGGACACACTGTCAGTAGGACCAGCCTTGGAATTTAGTCACATGATCTTGGCCACAGAAGGCCAGCCAATGTGAACATTTTCCCCCTTACCTTAGGTCACATGACCAAATGCCTAGGCTTTTGGTTATGTGATCAGCACTGGACAGAGTGTGTAATAGCATTTTCTCCAGAAAAGGTAAATAAAAAAGGTAAATACTTCAGCCCTCCCTTACTCTTTTTTATTCAGTCCCAGCCAGTAATGTAAGGTTCAACTACAGTCAAAACATCCTTTTATTATTTTGCGCATTGAAGCTGGAAGGATTACAATAATACTTCATGTTTTAGGGTGCAACAAGCTGTCACCAGGGCAGGTAGTGACAGAAAACAGACACAGCATTGTTTTCGATATACAGCAAAAAAGGCATAGAAGTTCTGTTAAGTTTTTTTTGCTATATGTGCCCTGGTGGTGACATTTCCCTTCTCTCACTTCCTGTCCCATGCCAGTGCCTAAGGGGCCAATAAAGGGCATTTATTTGGCTTGGGGATGGCAGCTTGAGTTTCAAGAAACTGATACATTTACAATGGTCTTGGAGGTTGCAGTGAAACAAATGTCAGTGGGGAAATTCTGCAAAAGGAGTTGCTGAGAGAGGTCTGTGGGGGAATGATAACCGCCAAACTTTATTTTTTGGGTGAAGATTCCTTTTTAGTGCTGGTTCCCATGTTTGAGTTTCAGAATGCATACAAATTTCCATGCATTTCCATGCAAAGGAGGTTCTTACATATTAAAAATTGTGCAAAACGCATGTGTGTGTTTTACATTGAGCTTAGATCTGGCAGGATCTAGGAGAAGTAGATGACAGAGTCATATACAAATGGCGGTACCTAGCATAGCAGCGGTTTCCTGCAGAGTGCCATTTACAGAAATCAGCTCATTACAGCCATTGACTTCACCTGAACACTCAGAGGAGAGGCCTTTGTCACTGTCTGTCATTCAGTCTGAGGACAAAGGTTTGCAAAATGCTGACAGAGATGAGTATTCAGGTATAAACAGGTAGGAATTGTGTCATAAACTGGAGGAGGGTAGAGAAAGAAAGAGGGATACAGAAAGAGGGAGAAAGGAGAGAAGGAAAAGAAGGGGAGTGAAAAAGAGATTTGATGGAAGAGCGAGAGAGGGGGTGAAAGAGGGACAAAGAAAAAGAAAAGAGGGGGACAAAGAAAGAGAGATGATGGAAGAGGGAATAGAACAGCAAGAGTGATGAATAGGGAGAGCGAAAAGGAGAAAGTACGAGAGAGAAAGGAGGAAGAGGAAGAGAGGGTGGAAGAGAAAGAGAATGTAAGAGGGAGAGAATAGGAAGAAAAAGTGGAAGAGGGAGAGAGACAAGGAGAAAGAGTGGAAGAGGGAGAGAGAGGAGGAAGAGGGAGAGAGAGATTGCAAGAGGGACAGAGAATAAGATAGGGAGACAGAGTGAGAGAGGGGAGAGAGAGAGAGAGAGTGGAAGAGGGTGGAAGAGGAAAGGAAAAGAGAAAGAGACTGGAAGAGGGAGTGAGAGTGGGAGAGAGTGGAAGGAGAGAAAGTGAGAGAGGGAAAGAGAAAGAAAAAGAGAGGGGGAGGCAAAGAAAGAGCAAAAGAGAAAACTGGGGTGGGATGAGATGGGGAGTAAAAGAGAGAGGGAATGGAGAATAAGAGATAAAAGGTTAAGGGGGGCAAGAAGTAGAGAATGGGAGTTGCGGGGAGAATGAAAGAGCAGGCTGGGAGAGTTAGGGTAAGGAAAAGAGAGGTGAGAGAGAGGAAGGAAGGAGGGTGAGAGGTAGAGGGGGAAGTGAAAGAAAGGAAAGAGGGGAGAATATGAGGGAGGGGGAGAGAGAGAGAGAAGAGAGAGAGAGAGAGAAAAACGGGAAGGAAAAAGAGATTTAAAAAAAAATCCAGAGACTAAAAGAGATGGCAAAAAAAGAATGTGAGATACATGGCACAATGTAAGAAGGAAAGACATGTTACAATGTAAGAAGGAAAGAGAGTAAAAGACAGGAAAATAAAGAAAGGAGTAGAGAGCAATACAGTAGCAGTACAGAGCAATAGAAGAATCAGAGAGGACAATGAGAGAGGAAAAAATACTGATAAGAGGGATGATGAGAGACAGAGAAATACATGTTGAGAGGGAGTGTATGAGACAGAGGAGGAAAGAAGGTGAGCAAGAAAAGGAAAAGGAGAGGGGGAGGGAGGGAGGGAGAGAGAGAGGGAGAGAAATAAAGAGATGAAGAGAGACAGATATTTAAAGACAGAGGAAAGGGAGAGGAGTGTGTACGTGTGAGACAGAGAGGGATTGAGGACAGTGAGAAAGCGATGAGAGAGCCGCTCGGTGCTCCGGCTCCTCAGCAATCATTAAATGTCCCTCAAGGTCTATAAAGTTGGGGCAACATGTGTCCCAGATTAACTGGGAGGCTCGGAAAAGGGGGACCGGTGGAAACTGAGCAACGTGAGACAGGGGCAGGAGAGGAAGCCGAGGGTGGGACGCCGGGAGGGGGATGGAGAGGAACACACTAATGTGCAGATTGAAAAATCCCTTTTATTACATCTGACATCTCCGCAAGACTTAGAGTATTACAAATCACTGCAAGAAAAAGTCCTCTCTGGGTAAGGGCTGTCAGCGGGCCCACAAATGCTCCACTTAACCCTTTTCTCTCTTCAAAGCCTTCGCAGAAACATCAGACCCTGG
>NW_017306335.1:372171-406255 GCF_000935625.1 Nanorana parkeri
TTCTTTAATTTCTGTACTTTCAAAATGTTTTGCTGGAGGAAATGTTGCACAGGTTTAAAATACAAATCAAAGAAATGAACAATGGGTGATTTGTCCTTTTTTCCTTCAATTTCAGCAATGGAGATTTCTAGTAGCAGTCTATAGAAAGCAGAATATTCATGCAGGAGCAGAGTACCCCTCTCATGAAGGATATCTGCAGAGTCCACATAGAACATGGGCTTTCTCTGTCACAGGGATCTGTAAGCAAGTTGTAACAAAGTTTGGGCGGGCGCCAGAGTACCATACCAGCCCCCATATTAAAGGGTATCTAAACTAAAGTGCAAAAATGTAACATTGATGCTTGCCAGTTCCTAGATGTGGTGGCTGCATTAGTTTTTTTTTCAGCCTTACTTTCACCTGGAGATCCTGCCAGTAACACACTTCCTGTCCTAGAGTGACAACTGTATCTATAGAGCAGTAGCGTTGTCACCCTAGACATGAAATACAGAACACCTGCCCTTTTCCTCTTCTCCATAACAAAGAAGGGACGTGCTCTGTTCCTCAGAGATAGCTGTAAACAATGGAACTGCAAATAATGGAGCACAGGCAAGTTATCAGCTCACAAGATTTCTGGCAGGATCAACAGGGATTTTTTTTTGCACTTATGAATCAGATATAAAAAAAAAACACTTTCAATTATATATTTAAAGCAGAACTCCAACCAAAAATAGCGAGATAATGAATGAATAGCCCAATAAAGAAAAAAATAAAAATAGCTTTTGCTGGAATATTTTTTTCTGATGCTGGATGTCCTAAGTGTGTTGGCCAGCATCATTCAACCTACTTCCTCTGAGCCCAGGTCGTCAACTGGACAGTTAAAGGAGAAACAGCACAATGATGAACTCATCTCTCTGCCACTCTGTTCTCAATCAGCATGCTTCTTATCAGCATGATTGGTTCCTTGTGCTGCATCTTCCTCTCGCGCTCCAGCCCTGTTGTACAGGGGCTACAAGAGGCTGATAACAGGTCACATTCAGGTGCTTACACTGCTTGAATTTATAAAAAATACATTTTTGATATATTAATGTCTACAGATCTGCATTCATTTGTGTCTTTTGTGTCTGCCTGGAGTTCAGCTTTAACAGACCAAACGGGAGCACATGATAGGAGTTCATTGTCAGGGTGTACATACACACACTTGAACTTTAGTACCAGCTCAGAACACTGATATGTGACAGAGATCAAACAGCGAGTGTGAGCTGAGTGACAGTCTGGTATCTGAAAACTTTCCTATCCGCAGTAAGGACTCTTCTAAGTTTTCAAGGAAACCTGTCATCAGAGAAACATGGAGGATGCCATCGATGACCCTTCTGCCTGAAATTCAATCTGCCTGGCTCTCATGAGGACACTTACACCCGCCAGATAATACATACAATGTCAAACTTCTGGCGCTGCTGGGATGAGAGATGTGGCTGACACTGAAGTGCTGCAGTTGCATATCTACCCCCTCTCCTAGGGACCAGCATGCAACATGATCTCCTCTTCCAGGGAAAATAATGCAATACTTTTTCTGATTGGACGAGGGGGATCCCTGACCTCTCTAGCTGCTTTTAATCCGGACTTATTCTTCCTCAAAAATCACAACAAAGACCCTAAAGTCTGTTTTAGTTGGTTTCTAACAGCTTATAAACACCTGCTGTGCGTTTACATTAGGGGGCTGGCGGCCGGCCAAGTTTCTGTAGCAATAGCAAGTGATGGGGAAAGAAATTTGAAATTCTATTTCTTCTTCACAATACTTATAGATACAAAGATGATTGAAGGCTTGTGTGAAAGTTATTGTACAGCGTGTTCAGAATAGCTCAATACTTTATCTTCTAAGCACAGGCTCTTTAAGTGACTGAACACATACGCAGATAAGCAGGGCCGTAAATATTTTTGTTTTGCGGGGGTTGTTCAGCTCTCTCAAATTATAAGATAGTTTATCTAGATGACATCTCAAGATTTGAAAAACTCTTGAACTATTCTTGGGCACCTAGAAGATGAATGAGGCTGTGACGTGGCAGGAGTATGTAATGTGCAGCGTGATGGTGGGTGATGCACAGAGTGCAGGGGTATGTCATTTACAGAGTACAGGGGTCAAGGGTGGGTGATGTACAGAGTGCAGGGGTATGTCATTTACAGAGTACAGGGGTCAAGGGTGGGTGATGTACAGAGTGCAGGGGTATGTCATTTACAGAGTACAGGGGTCAAGGGTGGGTGATGTACAGAGTGCAGCGGTCAGGGTTGGGTAACACAAAGTGCAGGGCTCAGGTGTATGTAATGTACATAGTGCAGGGGTTGGGGTGGGTAACACACAGACTGCAACTATCAGGACTATGCAATGTGCAGAGTGCAGTCATCAGAAGTATGCAATGTACAGAGTGAATGTGTCTGGAGTATGTCATTTACAGAATGCAAGGGTCAGTGGTGGATATCACACAAAATGCAGGGCTCAGGGGTGGGTAACAAACAGATTGCAGGTGTCAGAGGTATGCAATATACAGAGTGAAGGGGTCAGAAGTATGTAATGCAGAGTACAGGGGTCAGGTGTATGTAATTTAAAGAGTGCAGAGATTAGGGGTGGGTAACACACAGGGTGCAGGGCTCAGGTGTATGTAATGTACATAGTACAGGTGTCAGGAGTATGCAATTTAGAAAGTGCAGGGGTCTGGGGTAGGTAACACACATAGTGCAGGTATCAGCAGTATGTCATGTACAGAGTGCAGCTGTCAGGGGTGGGTAACACACAGAGTGCAGGGGTCAGGAGCGGGTAACACACAGAGTGCAGGGGTCAGGGGTGGGTAACACACAGAATGCAGGAGAGTAACACACAGAGTGCAGGGGCCATGGGTGGGTAACACACAGAGTGCAGGGCTCAGAGGTGGATAACACACAGAGTGCAGGGGTCAGGGGTGGGTAACACACAGAGTGCAGGGGTGGGTAACACACTGGGTGCAGGGGTGAGTAACACACAGAGTGCAGGGGCCATGGGTGGGTAACACACAGAGTGCAGGGCTCAGAGGTGGATAACACACAGAGTGCAGGGGTCAGGGGTGGATAACACACAGAGTGCAGGGTTCAGGGGTGGGTAACACACAGAGTGCAGGGGTCAGGGGTGGGTAACACACAGAGTGCAGGGGTGGGTAACACACTGGGTGCAGGGGTCAGGGGTGGGTAACACACAGAGTGCAGGGGTCAGAGGTGGGTAACACACACAGTGCAGGGGTGGGTAACACACAGAGTGCAGGGGACAAGTGTATGCAACACACATAGTGCAGGTGTCAGGAGTATGCAAGCTAAGGACTGAAAGCTGCAATATGTTATATTTTGGTTCTTGGGTTTAGGCAGTCTTTAACATATGCACCATTTTTAAGATACAGCAAGTTTATTTTGTAATCAAAATAATGGAGTATTGGATATCCATTGCTTAGGAAAGACTATTTTATTGTTTTACAGTAAGTTATTGTTTTACAGTAAGTTATTGTTTTACAGCCAATCTGAAAATAGCTATCCGCTCAAAGTAATAATAACAATGGAAGGATTGGATAATTTATTTTACCATAACAGTGCCATAGTTACTAAAGGATAACTTTAAGATATTTTAGTTCAGTGAACCATTTTTAGCTGACTTTGAGGGGTTGGAGAGGAAACCCCCCCCCAGGGCCCAGGTAAAACACAATTGATTTTGTTGTCCTCTGGCTTGATCTGAGGTTAAACATGAGCGGCAGATTTGTTTAGGCCCAGGAACTCTACAATTAGTCTGCAGCTTGATTTCTTGGGAGGTCTGTGTGAGCCGGACTCTCCGATCTCTAAAACAGGACCAAATCTTGGCTCCAGTTCTTTGGCTGTCTTGTCTGTCCCGCACACCTGTCTTCCGAGTCTGCGTCCTCTTCAGTTAAGTGTCTCTGACAGTCTATCAGCCGGCCTCTTCAAAGACAAGATGGATCCCATTAGACGATGGAACATCTTCTCTGCACTAACCCTTACACCTTATCCATAATATCTGCGAGCTTTCATCTTTACGATGGAGCGGGAAGTGTCTCCTGCACACTGATAAGCTCTTTGCTAACTTCATTCCGTCCCGTCTCTTTTCAAGTGAAATCACCATCAAACGAATGTTACACATGAAGATGACTTCATTGAGTGGCAACTCCAGACAGGTCAACCTGCGGACTGCAAACACATTTCAGGAAATATCTTATCTGCGCTATGGCCTGTGTCTGCCTCATGTAGGGTGTCATCTGAAGAGGGGCGTCCACAGTTGAGTTTTTGCCAAGCATTTAAAATTGATTTTAACATTTACCTTCTCCCTCCATCCACCTATCTCCATCTTTTTCTACCTATGCAAGCCCTCTTATCAGCTACTTTTTGCACTACCTTTTTCAACTGCACCGCACAATATTGCAGTATTGCGCATTGCAGCATGGTCAATCGCATTACAGGTGGGAGGTTCATCTGGGGTGAATTTGAATGGCAATGCAAGGCACTTCCCGCACCACTGACACGATAGGTGTTGCGCGGTGCAGGGGCGGAACTACCAGCGGTGCAGCCGCGGTGACCCTTACCAAGGGCCCATGGCTGGGGGGGCCCACTGACAGGGGAGGAGGTGGAGGAGGCCAGGGCTGGGGCCCAGCCAGCAGCGCCGGTCCGGTGGTGGAGGAGGCCAGCAATGGCAGGTAAGGAGCTGCATGAGCAGGGAAAGGGACCCCAACCAGCCAACCTGAGACCCTGCAGAGCCCACCATAGAGAGTCTACGTGGTGGGCTGCGTGGGGTTTCAGGTAGGCTGGTCAGGGGCTCAGGTGGGCTCTGCAGGGTCTCCGGTGCGTTCAGAATCCAGTGCATTTCTAAGCCCAGAGTCCAGTGGGTTGCTAAGCCCAGAGTTCAGTGTGTTGCTTAGCCCAGAGTCCAGTGCATTGCTTAGCCCAGAGTCCAGTGTGTTGCTACGCCCAGAGTCCAGTGCGTTGCTATGCCCAGAGTCCAGTGTGTTGCTACACCCAGAGTCCAGTGCGTTGCTACGCCCAGAGTCCAGAGCGTTGCTACGCCCAGAGTCCAGTGTGTTGCTACGCCCAGAGTCCAGTGCATTGCTTAGCCCAGAGTCCAGTGCGTTGCTTAGCCCAGAGTCCAGTGCGTTGCTAAGCCCAGAGTCCAGTGCGTTGCTAAGCCCAGAGTCTAGTGTGCTGCTATGCCCAGAGTCCAGAGCGTTGCTTAGCCCAGAGTCCAGTGCGTTGCTAAGCCCAGAGTCCAGTGTGTTGCTTAGCGCAGAATCTAGTGTGTTTCTCAGCCCAGAGTCCAGTGTGTTGCTACGCCCAGAGTCCAATGTGTTGCTACACCCAGAGTCCAGTGCGTTGCTAAGCCCAGAGTCCAGTGTGTTGCTAAGCCCAGAGTGTAGTGTGTTGCTTAGCGCAGAGTCTAGTGTGTTGCTTAGCCCATAGTCCTTTGTGTTGCTACGCCCAGAGTCCAGTGCGTTGCTTAGTCCAGAGTCCAGTGCGTTGCTAAGCCCAGAATCCAATTCATATACTGTTCTGCATTGCTGTATAATGTATTGCTGAGATTTGTAGTCCCCTTACAGACGGTGCAATTCTGCATTAGAGTGTAAGCTCGTCTGTACAGAAACGAATGTGAGACTGGCTCAGTGTCCTCTGTACAGCACTATGGTATATGTCAGAGCTATATAAATGTAGAATAATAGTGTGAGACTGTGGGGGAACATTATAGTGTAAGATGAAATTGCACACATGAAGTTAACACCTTCCCCCTGCAAAGGAAAGATCGTCCACAGACGTCCTTTATATCAGGTGTGGAATCAGGAGTGGGGCCCTTTAACTGATACCGTTCGGAGGCCATAAGTGCGCTGTACAGTGTAACATGGACATTGTAGCATGCAATGGGTGCATTGTGCGCTTCCCAAGAGGAGGGCTGACGCGGGCAATTCATCATCCAACCCTCAAATGAGGTAAATGAAGTTGCTAAAGCTCTTAAGTGGGATATCCCCGAGGCTCGGCGAGTCGGATCGCCATCACCCAAGATGACTGACCTTCACCTTCACGACCCTCCAAGGTCGCAGGCTGCTGGGCCAGTCTGCTACTTCTATTCTCGGGACCACCCAAATCTCAATCAGTCATGTGTGATAAACCCCTGTGTCCCTTTGTGTCACTGATCACTCTCTACTCCATCAACGCCACTCTCAGCAATACTTCAACTCTTCCCAGCTGCTTTTTACACAATCAGGGCCTTGTGGAAGGAGCTTAAACGTGAAAAATGATGAAATTGAGAGAGAAGAAACGTCGCAGCGGCCACACAAGTGGTAACAGCGGAAATACCGGCTATGCGGTCGCCGTGTGTTGCTCTGGACTGAGCGAGATGCCCATCTATGACCCCAATATTTGGCAATTTCTAGAGGCCATGAGAGATGGAATTTCAGGAAGTGAAGCAGTCTACATGACAATGTATTGATAATATACAAAAAGAAGTAAGAACTGAAGTTACATGAACTTAAAGTGAAGCCAAAAACATGTTTTTAGTTTTGGATGGAGTATAGAAGAGTCAGAACCCGTCAGGTGATTTTTACATTTGGAATGAATGGAGTTTCCAGATGAAAACCAAATTCTACTGGTGTAATGCCAGCTTTACTGTAGCCACCGAAACAGAAATCTTTCAATGGGAACACCTGTTCCAGTGACAGCTGTC
The DNA here is from genome assembly GCF_000935625.1 of Nanorana parkeri. Classification (NCBI taxonomy): domain Eukaryota; kingdom Metazoa; phylum Chordata; class Amphibia; order Anura; family Dicroglossidae; genus Nanorana; species Nanorana parkeri. The sequence continues at coordinate 378,878 of NW_017306335.1, forward strand.
TACGTGGGGATTTTCTCTCACCTTTCACTTCCTGTTGTGTTTCTGGGACAGGAACTTAAGGAAAATCTCCCATTTGGGACACAGACAGGGAAAAAAACTGATAGAGGTTATAGTCATTCCCTACCCTATCGAAACTCTAAGGGCTCATTCACACTGGAATTGGCCGGCACGTACAGCTCCGTGCTGCGTGCACGGCCGTATCGGGCTCCCGGGAAGGAAGGTGCTGCGTGTGATTAGTATGCAGTCCCTGTCATTCTCTATGGGACTATGCGGCCCTACGCTCACCCGCCCTGCACGTCCGTATGGGTACGGGTGAGCGTACTCGTACGCTGACAGGATGGATCGGACTTGAGGTGAGCGTAGGGGGGCGTATGGCCGCGTAGTCCCATACTAATACTCCCGTACTAACTACTAATAGTCCCATACTCCCGTACTAACTACTAATAGTCCCATACTCCCGTACTAATCACACGCAACACCTGTCCTTCCCTGGAGCTGCCCGATACGGCCGTGCATGCAGCACGGTGCTGTACGTGCTGGCCGATTCCCGTGTGAATGAGCCCTTAACCTAAACCAAAAAATTAACTATAAATAAAAAGAGTAGCTGATGGCATTCACAAATATGCCTTAAAAAATATTTATATCTGTACAAAAAGAAAAATATTTGACATCACCTTCCAGACACCCCCATCCACTTGGACATGAGAAGGTTTAAATTTTTTTTAGATGATTTGATATCATTATTCCCATTTCATATAGTTCAAACATGAGACAATTGCATGGTGTACCCACAAGGCCATGTGGCGGGCCATTGTTATACGACAAACAATTGCCTACAGTAAAGGTCATGTGATCAAATGCCTAGATCAGCACTTGAGTTCCACTGACTTTACTGATGGCTGATGTGTAGGACTGCCATCTAATGTCTATGGGCCTGGAAAAGGACAATTGGACAGTTACACTAATCCCCTCTAGGCCCCCCCCCCCATCCCTTCTGAACTAATCTACACTAACGGGGGTGTTAATGCAGGTTAGTTCAGGAGGGGTGGGGGTGGACTAGAGGAGTTTAGTATACATCTACAACTGTCATTTACAGGACCCATAGACGAAACTGCAAAACAATACCGGCGCCTTCAAATCCAAAAAAAGCCCATCTGTAAAAATACAGCAAACACGGTGGAGGCAGCTCCCACAGATTAGATGGACCACCAGTCTATGAGAAAAGTAACAAAAGAGAGCGCCTCCATAGTGTAAAAATGTTATTTAATAGTAAAAACACGCAGCTCTAAGGCTGTACTTACAACAGTTCGGTAGAATAAAAACCAGTAGAATAAGGTGAGAGGACGGAACCCCTGGCAGGGAGAATCTGGAGCGATGTAAAACACCAGTAACCTCGATCCCTGTATTGATAAATGGTTTACGCGTTTCTGAAGAACCAAACTTGATTAACCAAACTTAGTTCTGATGAAGGGTGCGTGCCCCAGAAACGCGTAAACCATTTATCAATACAGGGATCGAGATTAATGGTGTTTTACATCGCTCCCGATTCTCCCTGCCAGGGGTTCCGTCCTCTCACCTTATTCTACTGGTTTTTATTCTTCCGAACACAGCCTTAGAGCTGCGTGTTTTTACTATTAAATAACATTTTTACACTATGGAGGCGCTCTCTTTCGTTCCTTTTCTCACAGGACCCATAGACATTAGATGACAATCCTAGCTACTTATTCACCTCAGTATCAGAGCCACCTCCTGGGCAATGTTTTCTTCTTGACAGAAAACCTCGTCACTGCCATCCTTGTCTGTGCAATGAGACCTGCACACAACCCAGCTTTTATACACAGGTAGGTAAGAAGCTGGGGTGTAGGTTACTTCAGGAAGGATAGGCAGCGGACTAGTGGAGCTTAGTACAAATATAGAGTTGTCACAGCAAAAACTAAATAAACAACAAAGAAAGAGATGATTGCCTGACAGATCCCCAAATGAAATGACAACCTTTGCTGCAGGAAAAGCTCCACCGAGCATCCAGTGATCTCTGTTGCAGAGCGGGATCAATCAATCTGAACGATGAGCCTCCCTTCTAACAGAGAGCATGTGATCCAATGCCTAAGCAGATGTCAACACTGGAGGAGCTTTGCGCTATCACAAAGAGCCCCCTAACTCTTTTCTTGGACTACAGAATAAAGAGTCTTTATGTTATGTAGATCTGAGAGTCGGAATGGTTGAGTAGGATAGCAAAAGACAGCAAGCAGGGCTGACACCACTTAGTCCACACAAAAAAAAAAGCTGTGTGTTGTCAGCCCACAACAGGACTTAGAAGCGGAGTGCAATCCTGACAGATCAACAGGTATTTTTCTGTACTTGCAGGCTCTTTAAAGGGATAAAACATGGGCATGTATTGTTGATACATACTGCTTTTGTTTCTCTTTACCTTTCCATTCAAATGACTTGCCTGCATTCAAGTAATAAAATAGAAGTTTCAGGTATGGGGGACTCTCTCCCTTTCCTCCCACAATGCATTGCTAGGTTCCTGCAAAGCCAATTACTAGTTGTCACATGGGGTGGTCTTTAACCCTGTGTAAGTTCTGACTGGCGTGAGCTTACACGGGGCTTCTACTCTGTACTCCATCAGGCCAACTGAGCAGCGTGGGAGTAAAGGTGATGTAAGCAGCAAGGGAGAAGGGGGGCCGGCAGCTAGCATTTTCGGCAGGAGGGGTCTGCAAAGGTAATTGTGCATTTTAATAAAAGGAAAATATTGGGCAGTGCCCACTCTGCAAACAGTAATGAGAATCATGGATGGTAAGTTGCCTTCCCTTTAAGCCCGATCCTCTCCCGAGTGTCGGATGGAGGTGGGGGCAGACGTTTTCTTTGACCCCCCCAACTGTAATGTTTTGCAGATTCCAGAAGAATCCAAATACCTGGCAGTACCTGACCTGCAGATGTTATCTCTTCCCTTTAATCATTAAACGTGTGATGAGGATTTATCAGGACAGTCACAGCTGTACAACACTCATCGGCAGAAAACAGGCCAGATAACAGACTTATCAGATGGAGGGTCTGGGGAGGGCGCGGGGTATCCCGGGAGGAATAATCTCCTTCTAGGAAGACAATAAGTCTTCTCAGGGTCAGCTCACAATCCATGTACAGAAAAGGTACCCGCCATTCTTCATCACACACCTGGAAGACAGCCCGACGCTCTATTTCCAGCAAGTATTAGTGTTGTTACACTGGAAGGCGTTTGTGACTTTCACGTTGATATGAGCGCAGAACTGCTGAGATCAAATAAATTAGAGCTGCTGTGGCCAACTTGTATCGAGAGGAAAAAATCAGGAAAGATTTGTTCAAAAGAAGAAACTTGAACCTTCATATGTAGTTAGCAAATATGGACATCCAAATATATACAGAGAGCATTTAACACATTAATATACAATAAAATAGATCATCCAGAGTCAGCAACAAAGTGAAACAAAATCAGAGGTGCGGGAAAGGCTTTAGGAGGCAAAGGTGATAGCAGACATCTTGCAGAATGTGTTCTTTTCAGAATGTCGGAACCTCCTGTAATGGGTCCAGCAGGTGTGCAGACCCAGGAACTCAGCACAGGGATGGTGGGAACCATTTATAATGTGCAGAGCAGGTGTTCAGACCCAGGAACTCATCAAAGGCATTGTAGGGACCCCTTATAATGAGCACTGCAGGTTTTCGGACCCAGGAACTCAGTGCAGGGACCGGGGGGGAACACCTCATAATGGGCATAGATGGTGTGCAGAGCCAGGAACTCAGTACAGGGATGGGGGGAGCCCCCTCATAATGGGCACAGCAGGTGCACAGAGCCAGGAACTCACCAACAGAGTCCCCAAAAAATAGAGTGCGTCAGATAATTTAATACTCTAGTATCCATCAAACACTGAAATATCAGTTTTCGATGGACTTTATCCACTTTATCCAATCCCCCTCCAATCATTGTGCAATAATGTCCAGCAGTGATCCAGGGAATGCAGCTATAGGAGGAATCTACCTGGCTGTTCAGCAGGGGTGCCGGCTACACTTCACATTCTGGACATTTCTGCACAGTAGAGGGAATTTCTGAGTAAAAGACTAAAAGGTGAGAAAAAAAAACTCTGTGTAAATACATCCCGTGAAAACAATGTGAAGTTTCATGAAACAATAAATCCAATAAATCCATTGTTGGTAAATATAAGTACAACAAACATAATCAAAGAGATATTTACAAGTAGAAAATAAATGGAAAAACAAAAAGTGGCTCCATATGAATTGGATACATCAAGGTGCCTATTGGGGAGATCTCTTTCTCTGTTCCGGAGACACAACAGGATATAGGAGGAAATCTCTCATACCGCTGTGACCGGAGCAGGTGTCCCAGTGGAAGATTTCTTCTCTACTCCTCTTCCAGTAACAACTGTTACATTTGGGCTTTCCCATGGTGACAATGGCCACTGGGGCAAATAGAGAGAATGAATCTCCCCAATGGAATAACAACCTTACAGGGAGTCTAATCCTTCCCTACTCCATCCAAAACTACAAAAAGATTCACCATTAGATACACGTATACATTTCACTTTCACTTGTTATAGCAGGTGATTCAAAAGGGCTTAAAGTGACATTAAAGCCAAAAAAAATTTCCCTCCCCCCCATGTAAATGTTAGCACTTACCTCAAATGAAGTCTCTTATTCTGATCTTCCTCTTCTTTCCGGATGTTTTCATGTGTCCCTCCAGCGGTGTGACGTCACTCCGATCCAGCGGTGTCTGCATGCGGGTGCACGCGTCCATAGACTTACCTTGCGTCTCTGCTCGTCTCCCGGCCGAGAATCGGAACTGCGCATGCGCCCGTCCCAAGATCCTTTGCGGCCGTACGATCACTTCCTGATTCTCGGTGCGGGAGCGAGCAGCGATAACGAGGTAAGTTTAAAACCAGTTCAAGCGTTTTTTTGTTTTTTTTAAACTTCTTGCCTATATCTACTGCTTGCTAGCAGTAGATATAGGCAAAAAAAAACGGAGGGTTTAGAACCCCTTTAAAGCCCTTATATATCATCGGCTTATATTTTGCCTTCCCAGCTCAACCCCCTCCCTCCTCATTAGCTACAAATCTTTCCATTTTCACAACATAAATTATTTTAGTCCCAGTGATGACATCACTGGGTCTCTGTGCTACTCTATGCAATGCACGCTGGTGGGAGAGGCTGGCAGGGTGCTTTTTGAAAACATTATAGCATGCTGCCTCAGTACTCCTCTCAAGAGCCCTCAGCCCTGGTGTAAGAAGTGCGCTCGTTCTTGCAAATATCAAAATGTCTTGATGGGTGGATTTTATCAGACTTTCCAGCTAAATTGTTTGCGAACTACAAAACACCTCATCCCTACGTAAGGGAGACAAGGAAAGGGGAAGTGTTTGTAGTCCAAATCAGGAAAGCAGCCTAGGGTGACAACGTCGCTGCTCCAGAGATACAGCAGCGGGAATGAGCGTTGTCACCCTGTAACAGGAAGTGCCTGAGAAGTAACTGGAGATATAAAATGAATGAAATTCAACATGTTAAAGAATATATGAGATTTGAGTGATCGGGATTAACATTTTACAGGGCCGACGTTTCTGCTCTCCAAATATACGTCATATCATATAGAAGTCACATGACTGGTATTAAAATGTTATATTTTACAGGAACGGCACTATTGGCCTCCCAGATACATTTCACCGAAGTGACATCACAACACATATATATATATATATATGTGTGTGTGTAAAGATCCGCACACACTCGCACTCTGTGAATGGATAACTTTATAGCCACCAAAGTGGCAACAAACTTTAACAGCTTCCCTAATCTTTGTGTGTTTACAGTGCGTAGTCTGGGATCCACATGTCTGATTGTGCACGGCTCACCTTAAACACACTGCGACAGGCACATACAATGTCCTTTTTGTGTGCGCTCCCTGAAACAAGAGTCCCCGGCATTTCACTGGTGCTCTGCTAGTATGGGCCCGTGTGTTGGGGCGCAATGAGAGAGCAACACGAAGGCTGAAAAGTCAACTTGATGTCCAATGTCGGAAAACTCGGCATCGCTCGCTGTAAAGCCGAACAAGATTTTGCAAATGAATGGAGGAAGAAGATTCACTTCCTACAAAGTGATGTACAGGGACGGAGTTGTAACTTCTACTACACCCTGTAACTTGGGGGCGGCTCCAGCAAAAAAGTTATATAGCGCCTACTGACTCACAAGAATGGAAGAAAGTTATAGGACGCCTATTCATTCACTAGAATCTTGCCATCGTCACACTGAGTCTGGTGTTTTACGATGAGTCGATGAGTACTCTGACAAGGCAGCGATCTTTTCAGGTATAAATTGTATGAATTGCAATGCTGTTACAAGCTGATAGTAAAGCTGAATGACACACAACTGTACACAAAGTGCAACTTGTGTCATACTTTGTACAGAGAGCTCACACTTCCTTAGTTCATTAAGGGCTTGTTCACACCAAAAGTGTGTGCGTTCCAGAGCAGTAGCTGCTGGAACGCACCGCGATCGCTGAGCAACATCCCCCCGCGCTTTGGGGCGGGAGGGGGCTTGCCCTATTTTTTGCATTTGCAGTGGAAAGGAACGCTGGCAAAGTTTTGCCACGTGTTCTATCGCACTGCGGGCGGAGGGGGGCGTGGAAGCGGTGCCATTGAATACAATGCACCGCCACGCCCCCTCCCACCCCAAACCGCGGGGGGAAGTTTCTTAGCGATCGCGGTGCGTTCCAGCAGCTACCGCTCTGGAACGCACACGCTTTTGGTGTGAACAAGCCCTAACTTTACAAATCTAAATGATTACATTTCTGACATGTCACAATATACAGCAACAGTATCGTTGTTCCGAAAAGCTTCACCTTTTATCATTAATAAGCCATCGTTGAGCTCTAGTTCAATGACTTTGCCTAGGCTAGGATGATGTCATCAGTCTGCTGCCGGCAGAAGGAAGCATTTCCTCAGTTTCACCTCCTCCCCCAGTGATCAGGCTGCTGCAGGCAGAAAGAAGCATTTCCTCAGTCTCCCCCCACCCAGTGATCAGTCTGTTGCAGGCAGAAGGAAGCATTTCCTCAGTCTCCTCTCCCCCAGTGATCAGTCTACTCCGGGCAGGAGGAAGCATTTCCTCAGTCTCCTCCCCCCAGTGATCAGTCTGTTGCAGGCAGGAGGAAGCATTTCCTCAGTCTCCTCTCCCCCAGTGATCAGAGTGCAAACTTGTAACTTTGTAGCCAGTCACAAGATGAGAGGCTGCAGAAGGCTAATCTGTGTCAGACATTTCGAACACAGCCATAAACTGCACAGGCACCGGGATTTACATGACTGTATCATCTCTGAGCCGGCATCTCGGTCCAGGAAGTAGCTGGTGACCTTGGATGATGTCTGAATAAACATGGTGCTGTCCTTCTGCAGAGAAAGGCAGAGGAAGACATTGCCAGGGGGGTGGCGTGATCTCTGTGAGTGGTAATAAGTACCTGGAAGTGTTACACTTTCACATTACTGCTGCACTTACTGTATCATGTAAAAAAACTGACTGGAGCTCATACACAATGTCAGTGGTTTCTAGAATGCTAGCAGCTGGGCCACACAGCATCACTGGTTGGCAGGGCACAGGCGGCATTGCCAGGGGGAGTGCTGTAATCTCTGTGAGAGGTAATAAATACCTGGTAGTGTTACACTGACACATTACTCGGCATGAAAATATGTCTGATGACAGGTCCACTTTAAGGACCGCTGACACTTGCTGCAACTACTGGGAAGATTGACCCACATCTGCTCACAAAAGGAGAGATCACCGGCACTTCTAACCTCCGTAACATTTGCCAGTATGGGGCCGTGTCATACCAAGCGTGGAAAATAGGGCTAATTTTCTAGGCGAAGATAATTGCCGGATAAAGTCATTTAATGAGTGCGCGGTCACAAGAACCGAAGAAGTATGGAGGATCATTCACAGCGAGTCTTCCCAGATCACTTCACACACCCAGAGAGCTTGATAAGTGACAGATGAACCGACACTAGAGCTGCAGCTAACGATTATTTTCAAAATCGATTAGTTAGCCGATTATTAAGTTCGATTAATCGGTTAATCGGATAAAAAATAAAAAAAATTTAAAAAATGGCTCCAGTGATGGGACTAACAATACCCAACTCTCACTAGCGATGCTCCAAGAAGTCTCATCATTTACAGAAATCATAAATCTACAGACAGCGAGAAGAGAGCTAACCGTATCCACACTTGGACATCCAGAGAGCTAACCGTATCCACATTTGGACATCCAGAGAGCTAACCGTATCCACACTTGGACATTCCGGGAGCTAACCGTATCCACACTTGGACATCCCTGGAGCTAACCGTATCCATGCTTAGACATCCCGGGAGCTAACCGTATCCACACTTGGACATCCCGGGAGCTAACCGTATCCATGCTTAGACATCCTGGGAGTTAACCGTACCCACACTTGGACATTCAGGGAGCTAACCGTATCCACACTTGGACATCCCGGGAGCTAACCATATCCATGCTTAGACATCCCGGGAGCTAACCGTATCCACACTTGGACATTCCAGAGAGCTAACCGTATCCACACTTAGACATCCCGGGAGCTAACCGTATCCATGGTTAGACATCCAGAGAGCTAACCGTATCCACACTTGGACATCCCGGGCGCTAACCGTACCCACACTTGGACATCCTGGGAGTTAACCGTATCCACACTTGGACATCCCGGGAGCTAACCATATCCACGCTTGGATATCCCGGGAGTTAACCGTATTCACACTTGGAAATTCAGAGAGATAACCGTATCCAGACCTGGACATCCCGGAGCTAACCGTATACACAGGTGGACATCCCGGGAGATAACCGTATCCATGCTTGGACATCCCGGGAGATAACCGTATCCACACTTGGAAATTCAGAGAGATAACCGTATCCACACCTGGACATCCGGGGAGCTAATCGTATTCATACTTGGACATCCTGGGAGTTAACCGTACCCACACTTGGACATCCCGAGAGTTAACAGTACCCACAGTTGGACATCCCGGGAGCTAACCGTACCCACACTTGTAGATCTCGGGAGTTACCCGTACCCACACCTGGACATTCCCTGAGCTAACCGTATTCACACTTTGACATCCCCGGAGCTAACCGTATTCACACTTGGACATTCCGGGAGCTAACCGTATTAATACTTTGACATTCCGGGAGCGAACCGTATCCACACTTGGACATTCCGGGAGCCAACCGTATCCACACTTGTAGATCTCGGGAGTTACCCGTACCCACACCTGGACATTCCCTGAGCTAACCGTATTCACACTTTGACATCCCCGGAGCTAACCGTATTCACACTTGGACATTCCGGGAGCTAACCGTATTAATACTTGGACATTCCGGGAGCTAACCGTATCCACACTTGGACATCCCGGGAGCTAACCGTATCCACACTTGGACATCCCGGGAGCTAACCGTATCCACACTTGGACATCCCGGGAGCTAACCGTATCCACACTTGGACATCCCGGGAGCTAACCGTATCCACACTTGGACATCCCGGGAGCTAACCGTATCCACACTTGGACATCCCGGGAGCTAACCGTATCCACACTTGGACATCCCGGGAGCTAACCGTATCCACACTTGGACATCCCGGGAGCTAACCGTATCCACACTTGGACATCCCGGGAGCTAACCGTATCCACACTTGGACATCCCGGGAGCTAACCGTATCCACACTTGGACATCCCGGGAGCTAACCGTATCCATACTTGGACATCCCGGGAGCTAACCGTATCCACACTTGGACATTCCGGGAGCTAACCGTATCCACACTTGGACATCCCGGGAGCTAACCGTATCCACACTTGGACATTCCGGGAGCTAACCGTATCCACACTTGGACATCCCGGGAGCTAACCGTATCCACGCTTAGACATCCCGGGAGTTACCCGTACCCACACCTGGACATTCCCTGAGCTAACCGTATTCACACTTGGACATCCCGGGAGCTAACCGTATTAATACTTGGACATTCCGGGAGCGAACCGTATCCACACTTGGACATCCCGGGAGCTAACCGTATCCATGCTTAGACATCCTGGGAGTTAACCGTATCCACACTTGGACATCCCAAGAGTTAACAGTACCCACAGTTGGACATTCCCTGAGCTAACCGTATTCACACTGTGACATCCCCGGAGCTAACCGTATTCACACTTGGGCATTCTGGGAGTTAACCGTATCCATACTTGGACATCCTGGGAGTTAACCGTACCCACACTTGGACATCCCGAGAGTTAACAGTACCCACAGTTGGACATCCCGGGAGTTACCCGTACGCACACCTGGACATTCCCTGAGCTAACCGTATTCACACTTTGACATCCCCGGAGCTAACCGTATTCACACTTGGACATTCCGGGAGCTAACCGTATTAATACTTGGACATTCCGGGAGTTAACCGTATCCACACTTGGACATCCCGGGAGCTAACCGTATACACACTTGTAGATCCCGGGAGTTACCCGTACGCACACCTGGACATTCCCTGAGCTAACCGTATTCACACTTTGACATCCCCGGAGCTAACCGTATTCACACTTTGACATCCCCGGAGCTAACCGTATTCACACTTGGACATTCCGGGAGCTAACCGTATTAATACTTGGACATCCCGGGAGCTAACCGTATCCACACTTGGACATCCAGATGGTCATCAGTTAAAATGTATCTCTTGCCAAAACTTCTTTTATAGCTTTGCATGGATTGTGTCCCCGCTGGGGAGATTCAGCCCTTCTATTCCTCCCGGTGTCTCTGGTACAAAAAGTGATGGGAAATCCAAAACTTTTAAAGCACAACTCCGGAAAAAATTATTCCCGTTTTTGTCTAGTGTGCAAAAAAAAAAGTTATACAAACCTGATCCTCGGAGCCGGCTTGCTCTTAGACCGGTCCCTCTCTCCCTCTCCGCTCCAGTGGTCTAAGGTCCCTGAGTCATCACATTCTATACAAGTGTATTGGACATGAGGACGCTGAGGGGCATACCATCGCTGAAGCGCAGGGGAAGACAGGCTGGAGGGAGCGCTCTAACAGCCAGCCAACATTATTACTTTTAACCCTAGGCAAAAACGAGCACTTAACCCTTGCAGTGGGGCTACTTACATTTTTCCCATAGTTCTTCTTTAAGTTGTCACAGGAACAGGAGGTGATGGGAAATCTTTTAATGGGGAAACCTACTCTAAGAGGGATATCTTCCCAAAACGGCCAGGGTCTTAACATTCCCTACTCCATCTGAAGCGAAAACAAGTTTTGGCTTTACATACACTTTGGGGTTAAACCGATTGGTTCCATGTCTGCTCGATGGAACATAAATCTGTATCCAACCGGGATTAGAAGTAACGGGATGGTAAGAAAAGAGAGAGTGCAGGACCACAAAGATGTGACTGTTGTAACATCATTCCACGACACTCGATGGTTGGCCCCACACACACACGCACACACACACACACGCACACACTGCGGGATAATACGGGAAGACAGAAGATTTCACTACAATATACCCGACTGATAAAATCCAACGCGAGCAGATAACAATGTACACGACTGATTCACAAAACCAATGTATAGCGGTCACCCGGAGATAAACCCTAGACAGGTGATAAGGGAGCGCGACACCTGGACGGACGGCAGCTCAGATACAGGAGGATTTTTCATCCAAATAAGATTCGGTTTACGAACGTATATCTGCGATCGTATAAAAAAAAAATCGCAACAGCGCTGAGGAATACCTGCCATCGAGGACACAAATTGATTGTACAATCTCCTTTAGATCCACCACCAGCTGCGTCGTGCCGGGGCTTGTCTGACAGGATACAGATTGAACACATTCTCTACAATCCGGTTGTATAGTATATGGCCAGCTGTAAAACAAAACCCTGGAAATTGGCGTTCCGATTGTCACGTGGCCGATTTTAGTCCTCGCCGCGAGTCACGTCTCCTGTTTGTGATGATGGCGATTTTTTTTTGTGATCGTCATAGGCGTCTAACAGGACAAGAACTGGTCCCATGTATAGCGAGCCTTGCTACAAAAGTACAGTACGTGGTTACAGTTCTACTCATGTGATCAGTGGGGGTCCCGCTATACCCCTCATGCAAGCCTATAGGAATTTCCAGGTATAGACAGGCCCCGGAGCTCCAAGGATAGAATACGTCTATTTAATTACGTGCGTGCAAAACATACTTATTGCGATGTTTCGGGGTCACGCAGGATCCCCTTCATCAGGCAGAAGGATCCCCTTCTGCCTGATGAAGGGGATCCTGTTGAGGATTGAGGCCCCCACACAGGAGCCCCAGTTACCAAACTGGAATATAATACAACTTTTCTTACATCCTAAATGAAACAGGTTCCCCCAAAATAACGTGAACAGAGAGGGGAAGAGACAAAAAAAAGCAGATTATACATATAAAGACCTCACACAGTATTAGATAATGTCCATGGAAATCAGCCAGGCAGAACTGGAGCCTCCAGTGTTAGTGACCAGCTTGGGAGACTAGTTAGTGGAGGTTAGTTAGTGTGGTCACCAAGGACAGGGACTCACCTGCATGTCCAGCACAGGATCCCAGGACAAGATAATTCCACCCTATATAATCTCCTTCTCACCCGCGGGTCACCGGGCTCCGGGGGTCATAACAGAGACACAAGTCCAGGTCCCCCTCCTGCGCTGTGGCTGGCCCCTGAAAGCTCCTCTCTGGCTCCTGGAAGGTGATCTGTGGCTCCTGGCTGTAGTTTTTTTTTTCTCCAAGAGAATCAAGTACTGGCCTTCAGCAGCAAAGTGTGGCCCCTGGCTGCAGGTGTGGTCCCAGACTGCAGTGACTGGCCCCTAAAATGTGCTGTGGCTCCTGGAAAGTGCTTTGTGGCTCCTGGTTGCAGAATCTGGCCCCTTCTAACAGATGCTCTGCTCCTCCTGGTTTCAGATGAGCTCCCAGGCTTTAAGGACTGGACGATGGCTGCACACTGTGGCCCTTAAGAGCTCCTGTGCGGCCCCTGACACCCAAGATGAGAAACTTTCCCCGGGCGGCCAGTGTCACTAGTGAGAGAAGAGCGGAGAACAAGAGACACGCCCCTTCTCTGATCACCCCGCCCACCGCAGCACACCCCCAGCTCTGCAAAGCGAGCCTCTCCCCGCCCACTGCTCATCGCCACGCCCACTGCCCCGTTCAGACTCCAGAGAGGGAGAAGAGGGTGAACGCTGAGCTCTGCTGATTGCCGGGGACCGTCCGGGCTTTGTCCCTGGAAATGGCCAGATCCGCATATGCTTCAAGACTCCAGGAAACGCTCATATTACAGAACTCTTATTATTATTATACAAAAAAACTATTATTTGTTGAAGGTGAACGTAAAGTAACTTACAAAGTCCCAACTGTACAGCAACAGTATCCTTTCTAGGAAAGTTCCACCATTGTTGTTATTAAAAAGCCATCATTGCTCCAAAAAGTAACTTTGCCTAGGCTGCGATGATGTCATCAGTCTGCTGCAGGCGGGAGGAAGCATTTCCTCAGTCTCCCCTCCCCCAGTGATCAGGCTGCAACATTGTAAGTTTATAGCAGGATGGCAGCATGCAAGGAAACTCACCAAATGTATCTTCATTTCATACTGTAAAGTCCATCAAATCTGCTCCCCATACATTATAACTGATGTGATAAGGTGGGAGGTTGCAGCAGAGGCTGACCAGTGTCAGACATTTGTGAACACGGCCAAGAACTGCAAGATTGACATGATTGTGTCATCTCTGAGCTGGCATCCAGAAGAAGATGGTGACCCTGCATGATCAGGGACGTGCGGTCAGAGGAGGCAGGTGGGGCGGAGCCTCACTTAGAATTACGGAGGAAAAAGCTGTCAGCTCTTTCTCCATTCAGAGCAGCATCATACAGTATGATGCCTAAACAAAGATGGCTCCATCCTTCTAGAAGGAGAAGATAATGATTGTCAGGAGGGGGTACTGAGATCTCTGTGAGAGGCAATAAGTACCTGGAAGCATTACACTGACACATGACTCGGCATGCTCCAGGGGCCCATTCACACCATCGGGAACACATTACAATGTATCGCAGTTGCTTTTTCTTTTTTAAAACTTTATCAAGATAACATTTAATGCAACTCTATATGTAGCAGCATGTGACCGCACTTTGTACTGATCTGCGATAAAATGTACGCCATACTGCCACCTGAGACCCCACACTGTCCCTGGAGACCCCCACACTGCCACCTGAGACCCCCACACTGTCCCTGGAGACCCCATACCGACACAGCCAGTTGAGACCCCAAACAACCTCCTAAGACCCTGCACAGCCTCCTGAGACCCCCGCACAGCCTCCTGAGACCCCGCACAGCCTCCCGAGACCCCGCACAGCCACCTAAAACACTGCACAGCCTCCTGAGACCCTGCAAAGCCACCTAAAACCCTGCACAGCCACCTAAAACCCTGCATAGCCTCCTGAGACCCTGCACAGCCTCCTGAGACCCCCGCACAGCCTCCTGAGACCCCCACACAGCCACCTAAAACCCTGCACAGCCTCCTCCCCACACAGCCACCTAAAACCCTGCACAGCCTCCTGAGACCCCGCACAGCCACCTAAAACACTGCACAGCCTCCTGAGACCCTGCAAAGCCACCTAAAACCCTGCACAGCCTTCGAGACAGTGCACAGCCACCTAAAACCCTTCACAGCCTCCTGAGACCTCTCACAGCCTCCTGAGACCTCTCACAGCCTCCTGAGACTACCACATAGCTTCCTGAGACCCCCCACACAGCCCACACGAATCAAAATTTATATGAATTTTCCGAAATTCGGACACATCCAAATTTCCAAATCCCAATGCATCTGAATGTTTTCGAATCCGAATTTGCGTTTCCAAATTTCGGATCCCGTCTGAATTTTGTTCACACTAAACTGAATCGGACATGTGACTTCTCTGGCCAATCAGATATGTTTTTCGGTTTAATGCTTCCGAATGGGTTTGAACACAAATTTTTGTTATGGCAACATGGGAGCCATAGGCAATAGTAAAGCTGAGGCTCCCAGACCCGGATGGCATTCAGGATCCGAATCTCCGCAATGCATTTTGGAGCTCGCGAATGTCATTCAGGTCTGGGAGCCATATACAGTATATTCATATATTACTAAAGCTGAGGCTCCCAGACCTGAATGACATTCGCGAGCTCCAAAATGCAATTCGGAGATTCGGATCCTGAATGCCATTTGGGTCTGGGAGCCACAGCTTTACTATTAATATCTGTATATGGTTTTCTGTGGTATTCACAACAAATATTCATAAACTCATCCGAAACTAACGAAAATGTGTATTTCGTCCGAAAACTGAACCGAATTGAATTTCGGATCCGAATCCGGAAATAACGCACAGCTTCCTGAGACCCCACACTGCAAGGGTTAAGTGCTTGTTTTAGTCTAGGGTCTGAAATAACAAAGATATACTCACCCGAACCCAGGTCCAGCCAGGCTGCTAGACCTGTCCCTGCAGCCTCTGTTCACCCTCCACTGTGGCAGCCTAGGGATCTGCGAGTCATCACGTCTACTACAGTGTATTAGATGTGAGGATGCTGAAGGACATACCACTGCCAGAGTAGAGGGGAGAGAGAGGCTGCATTATTTTGCTGTTTGTCGATAGCTTGCACCAAATGACCCTGGATTCAGTGGCGTCACAAGGGGGGTGCGGTCCGGATGCGGATGACACCAAAATGACTGACAGTCATTTTGGTGTCACCCCCTCTAAAGAGTCGGGCACTCGGTCATGGACAGAGAGCCTGACAGTGTCAAGTGAGAGGAGGGGACCCAACGGCATACCTCATCCCGCTGGGTGAACATCCCCTCCTCTCTCTGCCGACGTCTATCACTAAAATGACCGCCGGCAGGCGTCCATCAGATGGCCACGCACGCTCGATGATGACGTGGCGGGGTGACACCCGGCCTCAGGACGCCCCTGCCTGGATTGTCCACTGGCTGGGCATGCTGGCAGTTTTGGTTCCTCAACAGCTGGAAGACCGGCAGCACTGCCCGCCAGTAATCCCCCAGCAGGTATCAGTTTCTCTGCCTGCAGGGTGTCAGGGAAATAATCCCCCCACCATTAGCGGGCGACATCCGTCATACATTCCGGGAAGCTTTGGGGTGTTTACAAACTTTATGTTCCCAACAAGACTGCAGAGCTAATTACTGACATGTGATCCGTGTGAGGTGGAGCAGAGAAGATTAGTGACGGTGTAAACACAAGTCCTGTCCACTCACAGAGACCAGGAATCCATAGAGAGATGCTCAGAGCGAACCCGGACAGAGGAGATGGATTGTACCTACAGCTGTACATAGACATCTGCAGGAGCGCAGAGTATTCCAGGAGAGTTGGAGGAAGGAGCAGAGTTCTCCAGCAGTGCAGAGTATATCAGGAGAGGAGAGGAAGGAGCAGAGTCCTCCAGCAGTGCAGAGTATATCAGGAGAGGAGAGGAAGGAGCAGAGTCCTCCAGCAGTGCAGAGTATATCAGGAGAGGAGAGTTAGATGGAGGAAGGAGCAGAGTCCTCCAGCAGAGCAGAGTATTTCAGGAGAGGAGAGGAAGGAGCAGAGTTCTCCAGCAGTGCAGAGTATTTCAGGAGAGGAGAGTTAGATGGAGAAAAGAACAGAGTCCTTCAGCAGTGCAGAGTACATCAGGAGAGGAGAGTTAGATGGAGGAAGGAGCAGAATCCACCTGCAGTGCTCTCTTCCCTCATGTGTTGTCATAAACCAGCTGAAAGGGTTAAACAGACCTGGACCGCACCCCCTCTGCTCTTCCCTGTAATCCAGCTATTCCTGGGCAGTGCCCGTCCTCGGCAGATAAAAGCTCGCTCTCTCTCTCTTGCGGTGGGCGATACTCTCACCTCTTTTTTTGGGCTTTCTCTGTTGCTCTTCTCACCCTGGAAATAGAAATTTGGTTTCCTCTGCTAATCCCAACACTGAGCCGGGAAGGGTCAGCTAAGATCAGCGCCTCCTCCGCTGGCAGTGCCCCCCACCCTCTGCGCATGTCTTGTCTTCATATTCTACTCCGCGACCCTTTTCCTGGTTTTATATTCTTAAATTTTATTACATATTTATATTTACTTTGTTAGAAACTTTTATCTTCCTATATCTCAAGCATTTATTTTTTCATATTAAACTCAGGAGGGCAGTTCATCTCCAATACAAAATACAACCAAGAGGTGACGCCGCAGCCGGAAAGGGATCCCGACAATACTGTCTGGATCCACCCAGCTGCGTGAGTGACAGCTGGTTCTGCCTATCTAGAGGCAGAGCCAGCTGTACCCGCCCCCTCCCCCGTCTGTTCCGCCAGTCAGCGCTGGAGGATCGGACAGGGGAGGGGGGGACTCCCTGCAGGGAGCCATGAGTGACAGTCAACGGCTCTCTGCAGGGATAGATCGAGAAGTGAGCGAGCGATGGTATGTGTTCGCTCACTTCCCGATCTATAGAGCCGACCTGTGACAGTTTCATTGTCACAGGTCGGCTCAGATTATGAGGCTGAGTGAAAATCACTCGCCTCATAGTTCTCCTTTAACTGAACAAACTGAAGAGAGAAGCTGATTGGTTGCCATAGGCAGCTGCTCCTGATCCTTCTGCTCCAGTTTTGATAAATTCCCCCCCAGTATATTAAAAATATATCTAAAGCCAAACCCTTGTTTTTTTTCTACGTTGGATAGAGTATGTAAGGGGTATGTAATGTGTTCCATACAAAAATATTTATTTTCACTTCCTGTCATGTCACACCAACAGGAAGTGAGGGAAAATCTCTTCAAATTGTGGTAATGATAAACATTGCTGCACCATATTGTAAATAATTGTGATTACCATATTTTATATTATATTATTTATCTCTCTCTATACAGTATATATATATATATTTTTACATTTCCTCTGTTTTCAGAAAATATAGTTTTGAATGTTTTATTTTTCATGCTGAAGATGCGTATTTTGAGGTGTAAAAAAATAAATAAAAATCCAGCAGTAGAATGTTTCAAGAAATTCTTTGATGTTTTTCAGTATTTATCATATACAAAATATACATTTACTGTATATTGCAACGTACAAGTCCTTAGATGTGGTGGCTGCATTCATTTTCTTTTTACCGTCTTTTTTTGCCTCTTTAGTTTGACCTGATGATCCTGCCAGTAACACCCTTCCTGTGCTAGGGTGACAATGCTCTAGAACAGCAGTATCAGGACCACAGCACAAATTCTGCTAGCTTCTCCATAACATGGAGGGGGGGAAATCTCACCATTGTGGGAGGGGCAGAGACACAAACTACTGCAGGGAAATCTCACCATTGTGGGAGGGGCAGAGGCACAAACTACTGCAGGGGAATCTCACCATTGTGGGAGGGGCAGAGGCACAAACTACTGCAGGGGGCAGAGGCACAAACTACTGCAGGGGAATCTCATCATTGTGGGAAGGGCAGAGACACAAACTACTAGGGGGAAATCTCATCATTGTGGGAGGGGCAGAGACACAAACTACTGCTGGGAAATCTCACCATTGTGGGAAGGGCAGAGACACAAACTACTGCTGGGAAATCTCACCATTGTGGGAGGAGCAGAGACACAAACTACTGCAGTCCTACAGACAGAAGCAAACTTTGCAGATGTACTTGTTCCAGAAGAGATTTGGTCCACACTGGATTAGTAAATGTCCTGCAGATGTTATCCCAGTAATAATGCCCATGTCTATCCTCACCCGTTTTTGTGTATCTATTTTTAGAAGACCCGGGTCATCAAACAAGATCAGCATCTGATATTTTATATGCCTACACGTCACCCAAGTCTGCACACTGACAGGCCTGCGCATAAGCAACAGTCCTTGTTGAAGGTGTCGCCGTACAGATCCATTTCTTGGTCAAAGTTCCGTCACTGTGTCCAGCTCGCCAGCATACGAACGTCTCGTAAAAGATTCCGGAGGCTCGTGCCCAGAAGCGCTGAACGTGTAAACAGCGCCATAGTAACAGCAAACAAATAATAGCACATTCATACTGCCATCCAGTCACCCCAAAAACATTTGCAGCCTTTGGCCAATCAGCGACCAACCAAGGAGTCATTTTTCGACCTTATTGGCCCTTCAAACTGATGTTCTGAAATCTATTATTTTAAGAAATGCCACTCATTATCTCACTTCATTAAAACGTCCGCAAGACACAGCAACACTCGAAGGTCTGGAGTCATCTCTTCAGAGGGAGACGGGATGATGAAATTGGGAATTATTCTCTCGAAGAGCCAAAACCTCTGATGGAAGCAACATTGGGCTCCGGGAAGCCTCCTCAATCATGCTTTGCGGGAATAGACATTAAAGAGATGTCGGAAATTCATTAGCATGGCCCGGGTTCCAAATTGTCTGCACAGAGAAGACACGCAATTTATCCTGCTAAGAAAAGAAAATCTTGAATATTTTTGTTAAACAGCGTTGTCCTGAATGAATGGACTAACTATTACGGGTGAGCTGAGGTGGGCCAGGGAAGACAAAGCCCCCCCTGTGTTGCAGCTGTATAGATCCTTCTGGATTGAACTCTCTATTTCTGCTTAGAGCTATACCAGTCCCAGTGTTGAGGAAATCACTCGTTGTAACAACAGCATGTAAAATACATCCCATGTACTGGCCCCTCAGCATGTTCTCTGCCATTCAAAAATACCTATTGCAACAGCAAGAATTTCCCAGCATGCATAACGACTATTGATCTATGCTCTCCTTGGTACAGCTGGACAGAGAGGGGTGTCCAGATCTGCCTCCACCTATCTCCTCTGTATCTGCCCAAACTTAGAGATGGCATTCCAGTAAGGAGTGCACTAGGGTTGCAGAGGATCAGCTTCTGCGTGTCAACCATACTGTGCATTGGGTAGATAAATTTGCCCATGGCTTGGCTCATAGTGCCCGGTTGCTGAATGTTAGCTCAGAATCAGGAGTTGGTTTCTGCTTATTATATACGTTATAGGAATGGCATTTATTGTCCTTTGTGTTCTGTGTATCAAACAATTATTTTTCCACAAGCAATACTTTTCACCATTTTTCCTCCTTTGTTACATCTCCTGCTGCCACTCTCAGACCGGTCAGATATCACCACTAGCACAGTGGACATCATCAGCGACTGATCTGGTCTCTCGTATTTCTGCCTGTTACTTCCTACTTTCAGATGGTATCTTATTTGTGTATCACTGGGCTGTAGATCCTCAAATCATCTCTGAATTGGTGCTGACACTGTCCTTCCTTCTGGAGGGTGGCTACTTTTGTGCCCCATGGTCCCTGTCTGTGTTGTAAAGTAGCCAGCGCTCCAAGCTCGCTCGAGGGAGGGACTACAATCTCACGCTTAGTTTACTAATTTGTATTGAGATTGTAGTCCATCCCAGGAGTGCCAGGAGTGAGCTTGGAGTGCTGGTTACTTTACAACACACAAGGCATAGGGAACAAAAGTAGCCACCCTCCAGAAAGAAGGACAGTGTCAGCACCAATTCAGAGATGATTTGAGGATTTACAGCCTATTACTGTATTAACAGGAAGGGAAAAGTCTTTACCGACATTTATTGAAATCATTAAAGTGATAATAAAGTCACAATGTTTTAAAGTTATTTCAAATGTTGATTAGATCACTTACAATAGATGCTGCTCCTGGATGTTTAATTTTTTTTAGCTTCCTGTAGAATCAGCTGGTCTCCTGAGCACTGGTCCTGACTTTCTGTTTCAGGGTGGCTCCTTTGCCTTGCAGGACCCAATGGAGCCACCCTTGTGCTAATAAGCTGTGTTAGTCTCCACAAACATACAGCCACAGCAAGACAATCCCTTCTAGTAGATGGCTGGATGCTGGAGACTGCTCTGTCCCTTGTGTTCAGGAAGTTCAGGGAAGTGTAGCCTAGAGAGTTGGAGCTGTTTGTAAAACATGATGACTAAGTGCTTGTGCAAAAATGTAAAGAAACACTTAAAATTAATATTAAACTCTCAAACTTGTTAAGAAAATGTATATATATATATATATATATATATACACTGTATACAGTATATTGTAATATATATATATATATATATATATATATATTCTGGCCTGTAGAAGATTGCAACAATGGGTTTTTACTTTAAAATTCAGAGCATACAAGAGAAACTTGATGTAAGGAGGCAGCCTCTTCTGCACCATGGAGGGATTAAAAAAGGTTTCAGGTAGGATTCCCTCAAATCTTTAGACCCCTGCCCCCTACCGCCTTGAAAAAGGAGGAATTGAACATTTATAAAAATTAGAGATTGGGAGAAAATAAAAATATGCTTAACTTACACCCCAACTTCAAGGGCCTTCCAATGAGATCCTGGGAATGATGTGCATCCCAAATCTCTCAAGACAACGCTACAGAACAGTGCCGTTACTATTTCTAGACCCTGCGGGCTGAATCCGGGGTATAAGGTAAGTGTACTTTTCGACTTTTCCACTCTGTTGTGCAAACATGGAATGCATCATTTTTACATTGGGTGGTGGACACTAATCAATAAGCGAATCTTGCATTTTGTTGGATAAACAGAACATAAACCAACAAGTAGAAAAGTTATGAATCTTGCTCCAGTGAGCCTCTATGAAGTGGTCTTTTTTTTTTTTTTTAAGCACCATGGTGACTCTCTCCTCCTATTGTCTCAATGTCTTCAGGTTCTCAGACAGCTCCTTTCACATTCCACCACCTCTCCATCTCCCCGGCCTCATTAAAATGCTCTCGTTTGACATGTTTTTGAAAACAATCCTTTTGACCCCCCACTAACCTGCCCAATTACCAGTCAGTCCCCAGCCCATCACTCCGCAGCCTGTGAAAACCCATCTCCAAACTTCCCACACGGGGCTCTCTCCCCTCCTGGGCCCTCCGCGCCCGAGTCCTTGCTGGGCTTACTCAGACGAAACAGAAGCACCAAATTAGAAACTAGCCGGACCCAGAGGTCATTGTTTCCTTGACTTGTCTGTAATCTTTGATAGCCAGGACCACCCAATCGTCGCCCTCATCTCTCCCAGAACTCTGAACCTGATTCTAGTTAACAGTGTGGACAACACGAGATAGGGAACAAGGGGGTCAAAATGAGACTTAAAAAGAAACTACGGTGATTTTATTTTACTTTGCAAGTTCCATATAATATGGTTTACAACACCTTATTTCTATATCTAGTTTGCATAACATAAATACTTGTATTTGCTTTTCATATTCACAGGCTCAGTGGTGCTGATAGGACCACTAGTGGATTAGAGGAAAGGGCTACCTCCAAGTGAGCCTGTTCTCAATGTATTCATTGCAATATACGCATCAAACATTGCATTGAAGCCTTGGCACGGCAGTGTGGCTCCACCTTCATTTGCAAATGTAAGCTGCAGAAATTAGTCTTTTAACCTAAATGTTGAAACAGATCAGTTCAATAGTTCTGTTCACACCTAGGCGTATCGAATATGCGACGCGTGTTTCCGAGGGCTACTTGGCTGTATCCCAATGGAAACGCGCGACAAAGACGCCGCAAAGAAGCTCATGTATCTTTTCAGGCGTAGGCCGTTTTGAAGCGCGTTCAGACGGGCTGAAATACGGCAAGGTGTGAACCATACCCATAGAAAACAATGGGATTTTCATGTTTGAGCGTTTTGTAGAGTGTTCGTAGAGCGTTGAACGCGCTACAAAACGTACAGGTGTGAACCAGGCCTATATGTTGTGGTAGGTAGCTGAAGATTGTGCTGGGGGATTTTGTGCTAGGTAGCTGGAGATTGTACCTAGCAGTACCCCACTTGTGCATTCACTGGTTTTGTCATGTCGAGGACGAGGGATCAAAGAGAGATCTGTCAATAGGCTTTTAAATATCAACAGGTATACTTTGTTCAGCACTGACATTCATGCCACAGTTAGTGCTCCTCCTCAGATGGGAAATAAGGGTAACAACATACATATTTTCTGTATCTAAATAAGAGCCAGTGCCTTCAATACACCCAATCCTTTCAAACTGATGAAATAAAACCCGAACATCACACTTTTCTTCATTCTTTCTTTTTATTTTTTAACATTTTTTGGCATCTTGTGTCAGGAAAAAAACAAACAAAAAAACAATAATAATAATAAAAAAATATTGGTACATGAAAAATGACAGGAAGGGATACATAATTCTTTTCGCCGCCAGGAGCCTAGGGATGCAGCAGAACGCCACCCTTGGGACCCTCTGGAAAGGAGAAGACTGAATTCTTTTTTTTGTGTTAAAAAAAAGTTTGTACAAGGTTTAAAAAAGGCACAAAACAGCCCAATAAAATACAGAGAAAGGACACCGATGAACCCTCTACGTTGTAAAGGAGGGGTACTTCGAGGCTGGCTGCAAGGGCAGCGGAGGGGTACATTGTAACAAGTAGGAACACACTGGACATTAAACAATAGCAGAGGGTTGGCCAGCAGCAAAGTAACAGCCCCCATAACTCGACAAATGGGGGCCACCTTACAATCTCCTAAAATAATTTCCCCTTTTCACAAGACGTCAAATCTCCCACCCCTGTAACATGCCACAGAATACATTCAATAGCCCTCATAACACCCCTAACCTCTCCCCCCACTCCGTGTGAGGATCCAGAAATGGAATAATGCATTTGTAGCCCCCACGGAGGTCTGCAATGCAAAGGGTTAAAAAGCAGCTGATCAATGCAAAGGGTTAAAAAGCATGCTCCAAGTTAAAGCTCTATGACCGTGGAGCGCCAAAGCTTTGTTTACATCTAGCCTGATGAAGTGGTCTTATGCTTTCAATGCCCTTGCAATGATTTTGACTAAGAGGAGGAATCAGCCCATGTATGGGCCCCATTAATCAGTTTGATGATTGGGGCATTAAAGACTTCCTCAGACGACCACAACACCAAAACTGTGTAACTTTGCAAAATCTCTGTGCACTGGGTGCCGATCCTCCCCTTAAAGTGAACCTATCACGTACATTGATATGTCTGAACTAGCAATATCACAAATTACGGCTACTGACCATGTGCTAAGCCAATCCCTTTGGAGCTCAACCACGCCCTTCAAAAAAGAATTGTTGGATCTTTTTTTATCAATAAGGTGAAGACTGTTGACTGGCGGAAAGGCGCTTAGCTTAAAGTTGGGCAGAAGTCAAGGCCTTCAGTATGGAGTAAATCCAACAAAAAGAGGAATAATGTGAGGTTAGAAACTGATTAGAGGATTAATAAAGAGGCACCTGGGGGCACCACAAGGTGTCTGTATTATGGCTATATGGCTAGTTTGGACAAATTCACTTGGAGGGAAGGAAGGATAAAGTAGAACTATGGGCAAAAAAAAAAAATATATGATGCAGTCTGACGTTAACATTAACTCAGCAGTCTTTGATTTTTCTTTGAGTCCTCCCTGTAACATTGTTTTAATACCTGTTGATCCTGCCAGTAGATCCATTATTTTTCCATTTCCTGTAACAGGCTAAGCTGCCCAGCAAAGGTGACAGTTAAAGGAGAACTATGAGGTGAGTGCTTTTCACTCACCTCATAGTTCTAGCTGACCTGTGACAATGAGACTGTCACAGGTCGGCTCAGTAGATCGGGAGGTGAGCGAACATATACCGGCGTTCGCTCGCCTCTCAATCCTGTCTCCCCGCTCCGATCTGCCAGCGCTGACTGGCGGAACGGACAGGGGAGGGGGCGGGTACAGCTGGCTCTGCCTCTAGATAGGCAGAGCCAGCTGTCACTCACGTAGCTGGGCGGATCCTGTCATCTAAGTCGGGATCTGCTCCGGCTGCGGCGTCTCAGTATACCGCGAGCTGTAGCTTGTAGCTGTATACTGAGCTTAGGGTGACGGGAGGACGCTAGTTTGTGTCCTCCCGTTACCCTAAGGAGAACTATGGGGAAAAACACTGATCCCATAGTTCTCCTTTAAGCTGGCCAAACACTGTTAGAATATCAGTCGATTCACAGATCAGCTGAAGTTCTAACAATGGGTTGCCCTGTCAGCTTGCCGGAAGTCGATTGCTCACTTGACTTTTGGCAAGGGCAGCCAGGCCTAAAATTGTTGGTCAAACAGGGACTTTACCATGGATGGAGAAATGTGTTCGATTTCTTTCATTCAGCCTACAAAACCTGTTAGTCTCTGTTCACATCTAAGCGATCCTGCGCCACATCTTGCAATGTTATGTGTGCTGCAGTGCAATTATTTCCTAATGGCACCCCAACACACCTAGCCATCACATGTGCCTTGTATTGCACCACATAACATTGTAACCTATTTACTATGCAATGTGGTGCGATGTGATTAAAGGTGCATGCACTTCTTTCAATTTGAAGTAGCTGCGGTAGGCAGGCAGCCCACTCAGTTGAATGGTTTGCCTACTGCAGCACACCCTGAAGAACACCTCTGTGATGTGTACAAGGGCATAGTGTGTGGCGAGCTTTAGAAGGGTTGGGACAAGCCATATTATAATGCCGGAGATACTTACAACGGTCAACTTTTATCCATGAGGCTTAAACTTTATTAACTTTAAGTCTATTGTTGTAACTGCTTAAAAAGTGTTAGCTTTTATCCATGAGGCTTAAACTTTATTTCCAGAAAAAAAATAAGTCTATTGTTGTAACTGCTTAAAAGGTGTTGGCTTAAGCTAGGCTCTGATTTGTTTTTCACTTACCTAAAGTCCATTTAAAATTATTTGTCGATGTAAGACTACCTGAGGATGGCCTCAGGAAAACCAAAACTGCTGTTAGTGCTACTCTAAAACTGCAGCATATGACATACATGTCATTTTTTATTTTGCCCAGGGCCCCAATTTAATCGTACATGCGTCAATACAAAAGGTGAGCCATTTACATGTTAGAATTGGGGTGCTTATAAGCTGATGTCTCACCATTGCCACACTAGCCCAGGTATCTCTCTCTGCTAGCTCAGAAGGATATGAAAGATAGGCAACAAGCACATGCATCAGATAAGCCATGTGGGCAATATCTGACTTCCAAAAGATATTATTTACCTACTGAAACGTGAACCCGCACGTTTAGATCACCTAAGCATATAAGTTATTTCCTATGGAGGGAGGAGAGTGGCCAGTTACACCCAGAGCCAGCCTAATTCCAGGCACAATGCTGGTCTCTCAGTGAACCCAACCCAGTCGATCTTGAACTCTCCAAAAAAGTTGAACTGGGAACAGCTATGTAAACCCACAGGCAATTATCACCAAAAACTGGCCATAAAAGTTGCCACAGGGGGGTCAGCTTATGGTGTCTATACTTTACATTTATAAGTAGTAAGCCCAATGGCCAGCCTCACCCCCCTGATCCAATGTATACCCCCCAACATAGACCTCAGACCAGCAGATGACCACGTATGAATGCTAACAAGCTTCTCATTGCTCCAGTGAAGCGGCGGGTCTACGGCATGGCTTATTTTTCCATAGCATATATGGAGAGCTGTCTCCTTGCAAGGAAAATATTTCTCCATTATAGTCTTTGGGAAAATGCTGTGCAGTACCCATTGGCCAGCTGTCTCACTGGAAGACTGGAACATAGAACGATGTGAGCACACGGTCATCCGCTGATGCCAACAAGGTCAATGTTAGCAGTATACAGTACATCATATGGAAAAAACTGGGGGGGCTGGGGTGTCAGAGAGTAGTTGGGCTGTTTTAAGTTCTTATAAAAGTAAAGTTATAAGCTCCTTGTCAGTAAATTTCACCTATGAAGATGATGTGATACTCTGCCAAGCTTTACCTGGGAGCAAGGAATATTTTCTTGATGTTCACTGCTTTTTGTAGTGTACCAAAGAGGAAAAAAAACCCAACCATTTTCAATATGGCAAATATTCCATACATAAAAGGCGCGCACACACATATCATACATCTATACACGTGTTTGTGCCAGAACAGTTTATATGCACACACGCTTTTTTTTCCCCTCTACTTCTGTGGGTTGGTCGACTGGATTGCCCTCCCCGAATGCACCGACAATCTGAACAAAAACAGGGGTCGTCCTGTCAATACAGGAAGTAACAGACATTAGACATGTACACAAATAAGAGGAGTTTGTTAAGGGCCAGGCGCAGGCATAAACCACGAGAAAAAACAAAAAACAAAATTATATTTATATAAAGTAAAAAGGCCTGAAAAATTCAGGTGACACATTACTCCTCAAAACACACCAGGAATGGAGGTTTTTCTTATTTTAGTTTTGACACAAAAAGTTTTCAAAAATGTCCCCTCCACCCCAATAGTTTTATTCTAAAAATGTTTTAGCAGCGCCAGCCATTTTGCTCAGTAAAGATTTTCTGTAGTGTAGTTATGAACACTTATCTTTTGTTTATATATATTTATATAGCTATCCTTGTAACGTTAAG
>NW_017306335.1:406703-410148 GCF_000935625.1 Nanorana parkeri
CCCCCCCCCGAAAAAAACTAAACGGAAAGGTTTCTTTTAATAAAAAGAGATTTTGTTTTTGTGCTCCCCACAATACAGATTGTTGTAGGAGAGAGAAAACGAGGCAGTAACTTCTCCTATGATAATTCAGAGCGCTGTGACGTTCCGCATTCAAAGTAACATTGATTCCAGGCGGATGTTGGCTTGCAGAGATCATTCTAGCAGCTTCCATGCAGTCCTCACCAAGGACACAAATACAGTTCCTTTCTTAGTGTTCTTGGCGGCAAGCATTGTGTGCCGCTTCCTAAGGATTTCATTCTCATGAAAG
This sequence comes from Nanorana parkeri, assembly GCF_000935625.1. NCBI lineage: Eukaryota > Metazoa > Chordata > Amphibia > Anura > Dicroglossidae > Nanorana > Nanorana parkeri. The sequence continues at coordinate 407,011 of NW_017306335.1, forward strand.
TCCAACTTATGACAGTTCATATAGTCAGTCTACAACTCTCGAGGAGGATCACGCCCAGGAGATTTTGCCACCAGCTAGATTTCCATTCCATTGACTTCCATCACTTCAGCAAAGTCTATAAAGCACAGTTGTACACAGAACCGCGGCTGAGAAATTTCGTGAATTAACAGTCATGATGGCCACGGTGCCCTGGATATCACGTTCAATCGTACAGCCCTTGTTTTTGATTTGGTGACAGGAAAAACAACCCTCACATTGTACAGTGTTAGGTGGCAGAGTGATTGAAAACGAACAATGCAAACTTGGAGGTCTACTGAATATGGCATAAGAGAAGTGGTCAGACAGAAACCATCCACCAACCATGTCAATTTGCCAAAAATTTATGGTTGTAACATTTTAGTCTGGTCTGCACAACAAAAGCAGCCTGGACTGTGGTCGGAAGCAATACTGGGACAATTTTGAGGCATAAACAAGGATGCCTATAAGTTTGGGACAACAAGAATGATTCAAGTGAATGGTGGGGCTTGTATTCTCGGAAAGTCTAATTTACCCAATAAGATGGCCTGCTTCGCAAACTGATGTGCAAATGTTTTTGTGAATCCACAAGGTTTTTACTTGTATGTCAAAAATTGATGGCGAGCTTATCCTGCAGAAATAATCAGAAGGCCAACATATGATACACCATGATTTCAAATACAATTCCACCTATGGAGATTTGGCATCATCCCAAGACTGACAAAAACCACTGGCCTTGGCTGGTGATAGCTTACTGGGAAAAACATGAACAGTTCAATACATTCCATAAGGTTCTAACAACATAGGGTGCTGCAGTCCATGCAGAGAGCACTCAGGTAGTTCATGTTCACTTCTCAACCCCCTTTTAACCACTTTTTTGGACCTGAATCGCCCAGGTTTTGGATGATAAGATGGATTCCTGAGGTTGACAGAGGTAAGAGGGTGTCCATTTTCTTGCAAGATGGATAAGCCATCAAATTCGGCATAAGTGGATGATTTGGGGAAAATGGAGTTATGATCTCTAACAGGTAATCTGAAATACTAACCAAAACTCTATACTTTGCACAAGGGCAAAGGCAAATTTTTTTTATTTGAATCTCTAATAGCCTAAAATGGCTGATAGTAAAACAAAATGCCTGCATTAACCTAGATGCCAAAACCAATGTTCCCAAATGCTCAAAGCCAACTTATTAAGAACTCCAAGCAAACGTAAAAAAGACCTACAAATGAAATATCCATTGAACATTTGCTAAAAAATGTCCAACTCATTGTAATGACCTGTAATGTTCCTTTTCAGAAAATCTATCAGCCCCTTCTTCAGTTGAAGATTAGTGCCTGCTGCTGAAAATAGTGACACGAAATCTGAAGCCTCTCCCTGCAGGTTTGGCTGAATGATTTTCATGCACGCATCGTGTTGGACAGGTGTCCAGGCAGCACGTACATGTGCCAGGATGTGTGGCTATGACACTAATTGTAATGGAAACAATTGGCATCACCTAATTAGGATGAAAGCACGATGACAGAAGCAAAAGCCGGCTTAATGAAAAAAGTTAATTAAAAAGGTAGGCAGTGGTTATAGGCACTCATTAAACACTGAGTTGCCCTTTAAGTCTGAGATTCTTCCACATAATATTACAAGCTGCTTTTATTGAGGAGATAAACTGGCATTACTAACCGGTTAAACCTTATTCTAGCTGGCTATTATGTAAGTGGAGTAAAGTGATGATCACAGTGAGGTCAATTACCGAAGAGATTCGGACTGGGAAATCACTGGCTGTGGTATTTGCGGAACCAATAATTAGAAATAATTCCAGTACTTTTCACACAAGCTGAAACAAAATGTTTCAAGAAGAAGGCGGGTGGTGGTCAGAAACGGACAGACCTCATTTCGGTCCGCTAACACGTTGCATTGGTATAAACTCATCAGGCTGCAGGACATAAACATAATCTCTTTAGATTAAAAGTGAACCCCTTGTAACAGATTAATTCGCTGACACCTTCCGGGACTGGCGCGATGGGCCCCTGACGCAGCTGCATTCAAACACTATAACACGAGGCCCCCAAGGCAAATTCTTATTGCATCTCCACAGAACATCTGAAGGGTTGGTTGTAGAGCAGATGGGTGGACCCACCGAGGACTCAAGGGGATGTCAGATCCGGGCTGAAGGAATAGAAGAAATCATTTTTGGTCCTAAGGGATCAATGCTGCCACCCCAGAACTCCGTGAGACGGGTCAGCCGCTGCGATTGAAAGCGCGCAGTGAGCCGACAGGCAGTGCAAGGCTGTGTGTGCAGGCCCCCACCTGGGCAGTGGGGGGGGAAAAGAAAACAAAAAAGTAATCGACTAACACTGTGTCCATGTAACAGGGCCGCGCGGGACGTCCTTTGCTACCCGGGATGGGTGAGGTCATGACGACTCTTCCAAGGCATTGACAACTTGTTCCAGGATGTCGGGGCAGTGATCTGCGATCTGTTGCAGGATGGTGTTGGCAAACTCTTGCAGTTCCGCACTTTCATGCTCGCATTTCTCTAATTCTTCGCTTAGCTGGAAGGAAGATGCGGAGATGTTAGCAGGAATAACAAGAAAGCCCCCATCATCTTTTACACCATGGGTAGGCAAACTCCGGCTCTCCAGCTGTGGTGAAACTACAAATCCCATTATGCATCTTCCTCTGGGAGTACTGCCTGTGGCTGTCGGTCTTGCAATACCTAATGGGATTTGTAGTTGTGCCACAGCTGGAGGGTCGGAGTCAGCCTAACCCTAGTCTACGACAATAACTGATGTCAGGTGGAATATATAAGATTACTAACTGCCAGGGGAGGGAGTTTTGTTTAAAATAATGAACACTTTCTGTATTGTGCTGGCAGATTTCATTATCACTTGTAAACCGGTAAAGAACAAGAATAGGGCTTTTAAGATACCTAAACAAGAGTGTACATTAAAACAGAGTATTTTACTTCTACTGTATATATTAAAACCATAATATACATAACAGAGCAATAAAAACAGTATAGGTCATCACAGTTGCAAACATCTTCAAGTAAACCAATGACAACCACCGCCAATACCAGGCAATCTTAATATTGATAACAGCTTATGCAGTAGCCCACTTTTGACAATATG
>NW_017306335.1:412966-419266 GCF_000935625.1 Nanorana parkeri
AAATAAATCAGCATGTGGTGCCAGAAGTGGTTTGCGTCTCTCAACGCGTTGCGCCTCAAATGGTTTCTTCAGGAGGAGGACGTTCACATTACTAAAGTAAGACTACTTAGGTCGGGATCTCAAATACCAGAGGCGGACAGCATTCCATGTGGGTGGTGGATCACAGGAGGGAGACGTCCCAAAGCACCTGCGGTCACAGGGGTCTCTCCAAAATAGGTACTAAAATCTTGCCCTGGTGGCCCAAAGGCCTCCACCCTGCAGATAAGGAAACTGCTAGTCGTCATTGGTTTATTTGGAGATGTTCGCTCTTGTTTAGGCACCTTGAAAGCCCTATCCTTGTTCTGTATCGGTTTACTCATTTGATTGAAGGGTGTGGTGTCCAATTCTAGGGCTGCGGCCCATTCCTTGTATATCATTGTCATTTGTAAACTAGATGGGCAGGACTGTCTGTCCTAACAAAGGTTTAAAGATCTGAGGACATTGTATGGTAATGAGGGGGAGCTCAGCCTGTCCCAAGTCTTTCTATTAGGACAGTCATGCTCCAATCACACATAGCGGTTTCCGCGTGGAACAAAACCGGGCAAACAATAACATACGCACGGATTCTGCACATTTTCCGCACTATAGCCAGAATGCGCGGAACCCACCCATAAAATTACGCTTGGACTATTTTGCGGGATCCGCGGTTTCATACCGCGCAGCCACCGCAATAGTCTGAACAATGCACATTGCAATGCATTGGTTTTATGTTTAGTGCGAAAAACCGTTCATGTGTGAATGGAGCCTCAGAGGTTCCTGTTACTGAACCTGAGAGAGGAGCATGCAAAGGCCTGCAACTCAAATACAACTAGAAGGTAGAAGAAAAAAAAAGATTTTTATTAGGGACGCACCGATACCAACTACCGTACTCGCAACAAGTACAAGTACAGATACTTTTCCAGCTCCAAGACTAGACTAGAGAAAAATACAAAAGTTAGGAGGCAGCTGTCATCTGTAAGGAGCACACGGAGCTCCTGGGATTTGTGAATCCCAGTTTTAATGTATGATTTAAAAAATATATATATTAGGGATGCAATGATACTTTTCAGATACCAGTACCGTTACTTGGCATTTTCATGAGAACTACCAGGGTTGCAGCGGTTGCAGCTGGGACCTGGCTCTGGCACTCCACCACTGTCCTGAAATCATTAGTCTGTATTGTTTTACAAAAACTATCACATGGCAATAAACAGAAATGTATCAGTACTTGTATCTGTGAGTAAAAAAAACTGGTATCGGTGCATTCCTTATATATATTTATAATCATACATTAAAACCGAGATGTACAAATCCCGGGAGCTCCGTGTGCTCCTTACACATGACAGCTGCCTCCTAACTTTTGAATTTTTCTCTAGTGTAGTCGTGCAGCTGGAAAAGTATCTGTACTTGTACTTGTACATAGTACGGTACTTAGTATCGGTGCATCCCTAGTACATACATATAAAGGGATGCACTAATGATTTCAGGACAGTATTAGAGCGCCAGAGCCAGGTCCCAGCTGCAACCCTGGTAGTTCTCGTGAAAATGCCAAGTATCGGCACTGGTATCTGAACATCCCTAATTTTTAGATATGGTGTGTGAATAGGAACACATAACAAATACATGGTGGGGGTTGTCTGAATTTTGGTTGCAAAAGTGGAATAAAAAAAAGTAGGATAAATCATATAATTTTCTATAAATGAAGAGGAATCCTCATTGGGGCGTCTCACCTGTTCGGCGGTCAGCGTCTGCAGCTTCTGCTCCCAAGCTGCCTGGTTGTCGTCCAGGTGGTAGGATTCGGGCGGGTGAAGTGCATTCAGAATCTGGGGGTCTCTGTCGTGGCACAGGGCAGTCAGGTGCCCAATGTATAGTTTGAGTTTGCTGCGGTTTTGGTCGAGTTCTAGGAGGGGCTGGATCATCTGTGTGATGGGGAGAAATAAGAAATGATCAGCGAGGCGTCGCAGAAACAGCGCAGTACATACCCAGAATCCCCGCTGTCTACTAATACACAATACGGCCCTCCACCATACCCAACCACACACACCACAGACAATACAGAATACATATCATTGAGCCCCTTCGAAATTCAGAACACAAACAATATTCATTAAGGCTCCATTTTTAGAATATAACGAGACTGGGAGAAGATCATTTGCATTCCGTGGAAATTTTGGAAAAATTGCAGTGTCATTTCACCGGGAAACGATGACATCAGCGAGGCATGAGGGCCAAAGTGCCGCGCCACTTATCAATGTCATAACTCCCAGGGGACTCATAAAAGGGTGTTGAGACAAAACAAGCGCACGCATATGAGGCAGGAGGAGAAGACAGCTGTGACCACAGGAGCTTACAATCGAATTGGGGGAAAGTCTAGATATAAAAGGAAAGGGGGGCGGCAGCGGCTGGAGGTGAGGAAGTTTGTGTATTTTGGCTCAATTTGTCCCATGCACGCATACCCTATCAGGTGTGAAGAGGCTCGGGACAGACGGTACATGATCTCTGCCGCGTCCCATCCACAGACGGAGCGGACGGCGGGAGGGGCGACATGTCTCAGCGCACAAGGACTTAAGTGCCTGTCAGCGCCTGGATAAGCGGAATTAACGGCTGTGATTTGAGCCAGTTGCTGCAGATATGGCACATTGCTAGCGCTCCCTGGGGTCTCCGCTGTGTGACATGGAAAACGGATAAAAGAGTCACAAGTTGGGTTGGGGGGAAGGGCTGTGATAAGAACGCACTCAGCAGCACTTCACAAGAACAGTGAGATTCCAGGAAAAGAATTCAGACACTATTTATATGTATCTTCAGTTTATCCTTGGCCTAGAATGGGGAAGCCATATCGTGGGGGACCAGTGGAGGCAGCCATCTTGATTCGACTCTACAAGAACTAACTTGATGGCTAAAGCTGGAACCATTCTCTCTGGCATCACTCTCAGAAGGGGTGCCTGTGCAACACGAATGGCTGCACCTACCTGGTAATGGATAACAGACAGGAAGTCAGCTGTGTGTAGGAATATACATTCCCCTCAGAAGTGAAACTTAAAGAAATCCTAACTTCTAATACACCATTTTTTACAGGTATTCATGTAAACTGAGGCGCTTCATGGGAAACCAGCATATAGAGCAATGAAAAATTCAGTCCTTAAAGCAGAACTACAACCTCCTCTCCTTTACAGCCAAGGAAGGCGTCATTGTGGCCTCTATTAGACTGTAGTTGCCATGGTGATGCACATGTGACCAGTCATTTAATGGCTCCCCATTTCGGTTGAGAGCTGAAATAAGCACACTGGCAACCTTGACTGTTGGCATGCCTTGAATGTTGGGGACAATAAATGGTGGGACTAGTTCCAATTTCAATAATATTATAACCCTGCAGTGTTGCATATAAAATATTTGTATTTCCCCCCCTAAAAAAGATGTTGACATTTGCATAAGGCTAGGCAGGGCCCCCTTCCACATCCCTTTGGGACAGTACTCAGGCATCAAGATGGGAGGGTCTTAGCTATAGACTGATATTACACTGGGGATTCGATCGGGCAGTCATGCCGGACAACCTTCCACTGTCCTCTGTGGAATTGGTTCCTTGCTGGCCCTGAATGCTGCTGAAGCCCTCCTGCTAGTCAGAGAGCAATGAGGGAGCGACATCTTGTCGGCCTGGCTAGCTGAGGAAGCGATTCCATAGACACTGGCGACAAGTTCAATGCCCAAGATCGATGGTGACGTGACCCATACTCTCTGGTTTTACAAGTTCTCCATGTCTAGAAGGCAGGTCTAATGTAGATGTGAACCATAACTGGATGAAAGTTAGCTTGCAGACAGATACTGACAGAATCTGGGGCAGCTGTTCATGATGACCAGTCAGCTTCCCTCTTATTATCAAAGCTAAACTCAACAAACTGAAGAGAGAAGCTGATTGGTTGCCATGGGCAACTGCTCCAGATTTTGATAAATTTCCCCCAGCGTACCTTACAATTGCCATGTCTTTCCCCTATAAAATTGTATCCTTTATTTCAGTGCTGCTGATCCCCTCCAGCCTCTTTCAGCCACTTCCGGTTTATATGCACTCGTATCAGCAATGGGCCGGATTCCTAATGGCGATAGTTAATCTCTACCATCTATGAAAAGCTGACTAGTGATTTTAAAGTGGGAACCTGACCCTTTAAAGATGAACTCTGGAATAGGCAAATATTGTCTAAATACAAGAGTCATGTGTATTGTCCCTTGAATCTTGGTGAGCTTTGTGCATCTCTTTCAGATCAGTGCAGTAATCCCCTGTGACGCTTTGCCTCTGTGGAGGAGCTTCCTGTAAATAAAGACCGGTCAGTGCTGCTCTCGCTCCCTTTGCGTGGTGACTGATCTTGTCTCCGCCCCCTCCTCTAATAAAGACCGCTCACTGCTGCTCTCTCTCCTTTTGCAGGGTGACTGGTCTTGTCTCCGCCCCTCCTGTAACAAAGACCACTCACTGCTGCTCTCTCTCCTTTTGCAGGGTGACTGGTCTTGTCTCCGCCCCTCCTGTAACAAAGACCACTCACTGCTGCTCTCTCTCCTTTTGCAGGGTGACTGGTCTTGTCATCACCCCTTCCTGTAATTGTCTGCAGTCCTTCTGGGTCCCTCCCACAGCTCTGCTCTCTGCACAGGCTATGTACAGCACAGTGATGAGGTCACTGCTACTTTTACATGTTAAAATCTGGGCTTGCAAAGCCATTTAGTGCAATCAGAGCTGCATTGAATCCTCTGTGGCCATTGAGAAATATTTAAGTGAATGTTTTTGCACCCAGAGTTTAAAGTAGATGTAAACCCAGAAAGGATATCATTTAGTTTGCTCTGTGCACTGTATTATTCTATTTTCTTTCCCCATCTCATTGCTGCTGATTTGCTCCAGCCTCTTTTAGCCACTTCCTGTCTACATGCCCCTTCTCCAATGTCAGCTGTACATCATCGCTCTGCACTGGGTTCTTGAAAGCAACAACGGTGGACCACTCCTTCCTAATGTGTGTCGGTTTGGCTGCTTGTAGTCTGAACCAGGGAAGAATGTCAGTGACAGAGTGACAACGCAGAAGAACAATTGGGAGACAGTGGTCACCCTATAAGAGGAAGGGCCTAAAGATGGAACTTCATGACCAGGGATTATTTTTAAATGAAAGCTGCAGATTTAAAAAGACGGCACCAACTTTTGAAGCTCCAATAACATGTTAAAGCTTGAGGTCTGGTGGCCAATGGATGCACTTTCATATTCTAAGACCTGGCTGGTTGAACAAGCGGAGATACAGGCGGTGAGGAATTCACACACAGCAGCAGCTGGACAGCCCGGGCCGCCCTGCCGAGGCCATCAGGCATCAATCACAGCAGGAGCCGAGATTTACAAGACATGTGATTTGTTCCACATGATACAGCAAATAAAAAAATGGGGTTTGTACATGACAGAGGCATCGGCAGGGAGCATCACTGTCCCCATTCATCATTCCGTGTCCCCACCTGTTATTAACCATCTCCAGCCAACAGCCAAGTGGGGCTGTTTAGGATTTTGGGTTTAAAGGGCAACTCTACCCAAAGCTGTTACATACGGCACATCTAAACCCAAGAACAAACATGTCATCTGTTGCAGCGTACTAGTCTTTACATGTGGTGGCTGCATTTGGTTTTTTAGGCTTTTTTTCCTTAATTTCCCCTGATGATCCTACCAGTAAGATGCTTCTTGTCCTAGGGTGACAACGCTCACTCACTGTACTGTATCTATGGAGGAGCAATGTTGTCACACATATATTAGGACTACAGAACAGTTCCTCTCACCTCATCTCCATACCAAGGTGGTGGTGATGTTCTGGAGAGAACTGGGCAGGGGTGAGAACACTGCTTGGGATTTTAGTGCAGCGGAGGCACAGTACTATCAGTTCACCAGGGGAAGTTAGGAGCTCATCGGATTTCTGGCAGGATCAACAGGTTTCTTTGCACTAATTAAACAGATATCAACAAAACACTTTCGATGGTATATTTAACAGACCAAAAAAGAGAAGCTAATTTTCGGGGTTTACATACACTTTAAGCTTTGCACATTTGCCAGCAGAGTGTATCCCATATTAGAGTCTCCTCTGCAGCTTGTAGACCAGGGGTAGCCAAACTCCGGCCCTCCAGCTGTGGTGAAACTACAAATCCCATGATGCATCTCTCTCCAGGAGTCATGTCTGTGAGAATCTTGCAATGCCTCATGGGATTTGTAGTTCCACCACAGCTGGAGGGCCGCAGTTTGGCTACCCCTGTTGTAGAGAAAGTGAAGGCGGCTGCATG
>NW_017306335.1:419655-431162 GCF_000935625.1 Nanorana parkeri
CAAGGGCCCAAATCTGTATGAAAAAGAAAAGTCACAGGGAGCATTTCGAGCAGCAGGCGGTTTGGAACACGCAGAACCGCGTGATTGCATGAACGGTCCCCATAGGAATATATGGGTTCGTTCATGTCAACGATTCAGCACAGACAAATCCGTGCGACCGAACCGCCCCAGTGTGAACGTGGCCTTATATGCAAAGGCATATACATGCATCTAACGACTTCCAATGGATCCATTCACACCTTGCATTTCGATGCTTTTAGTTTAGCTGAGTTTCGACAAAAATAGAAGTCAGGTGTGTCCAGGAAACAATTTTAGCTTCTAAACGCACCAAAACACATGCAAATGCACGTAACCATGTGTAAAAATGCATGTATGTAAACGCAAGACACGTTTATTTGATGAAATCTAATTGGCTACTTCAATGGACTGTTTTAACGGACAAAGGACAGATGCGTGTAAACGCACATGAATGCATGTCATGTTCAGCATCTAGAAGCATAAAACAAAAGCATCTAGCCCAGGGGTAGCCAAACTCCAGCCCCCCAGCTGTGGTGAAACTACAAATCCCATGATGCATCTCTCTCCGGGAGTCATGTCTGTGGCTGTGAGAATCTTGCAATGCCTCATGGGATTTGTAGTTCCACCACAGCTGGAGGGCCGCAGTTTGGCTACCCCTGATCTAGCCAGACAGATTTTGCAGACAGATCTCTGAATAAAAATGTAGGTGGCAAGTATGAACGACGCCTTATAATAACTTCATCGTAACCGGTTCTCTTTACAACTACAATTTCCCGTTCAATTGCTGAAAAGAAATATGTGCAGACAGCAATGCCATAAGATTCACTCGTAAGAACTGATGAAACAACTTTTTCTTTTTTGGAAATGATAAAACCGCTAAGTCCATGTAGCAATGATTGTAGGATTTGGGACGGGGGGTGGGGCGTGCTGGGGGGAATGGACACCATTTTCTGGTTATCAGAAACAAAAGCGCAGCGGGGAACGGTTGATTATCGCTGTCATAACACAGGACACGGCGAGCGAACACCACCATCTGTTTGTGATATTACAGGAAACAGTCCTTGGCCTGTGCGAGGCTTTGATGTGCAGGAAGAACGCTATAGGAACCAGCTATACGGAGGGTGTCTGTTTCATTTATGGCATGAAGTCAGAGGCCACAATATATCCCATATTCAGGGGGAAAACAGGCAGGACTGGAGGGGGTCTTCTGTCAGCCATCTTGTCTTCACTACGGGGAGGCACAACCCCGACTGGCCATGCACAGCCGGATAAAAGCTTTCATTGCCGCACGCACCTATCGGCCAATCCAAAACGTGAATGATATTCTCTCATTCTCATTCCTGTCTACATGCACTCTCTCCAATGTCAGCTGTACATCATCGCTCTGCACTGGGTTCTTGAAAGCAGCAACGGTGGACCACTCCTTCCCAATGTGTCCCAATTCCATAATATAAATCAATGATCCATTGATGATATGCCATTAAAATGGATCATTGATTTTCAAAAATGGTGTGTGTGACGACATGGTGATCAGTTTATATTTCCCAAATGTGTGCCTGCAGTGCAACCCTGGTATTAGGTGGCAACAGTCTCGCAAAAGTGCCCCTGCAATGTAACCCTGGTATTAGGTGACAACAGTCTCCCAAATGCACCCCTGCAATGTAACCCTGGCACTAAGTGACAACAGTCTCCCAAATGCGCCCCTGCAATGTAACCCTGGTAAAGGCTACAAGAGGTCATGCTGATACACATTCCACAGGCATCATTCACTGTTGTCACTATCAGAAAGCCAATCCAGAGCAATGTTATGCAACAGACTTTGGAGCCAGTCTGCATGTAGACAGGAAGTGGTTAAAAGTGGCTGCAGGAGATCAGCAGGACTTAAATAGAAAAAATGTTTAAAAAGAAAAAAAAAGTAAAAACGAGATTCCAAAAAATGATTTATGATATTTAGTGACCGGAATAAACTACATACCATCCAGTTAGGGTTTACATCGATTTTACAGCTACAACCTGAATCAGCGACGTCGATAGAAAAGTTTTTTTCTTTTTTTTGAAGCAGAATGTACATGATTATTTTACAATAAGGCATAACAAAAAGAAGAGAATTGATGTCAACTATATGCGGAGTGGAAGTTCCTGCAGTGGGGAATGTGATGGAGTGGAGCCGGGGGATAATATCAATATACAGAGCGCTGCCTCTCACTCCCGTCTGCTGGCACTAAGCTGGGCGAGTAAGATCAGCAGCCATTAATCCCACTATTCAGTGGAAGATTCTGGTGACAAAACACAGAGAAAAGAGGAAATGGACCAGGGCAAAAAATGTGATCCCGAGCCGCACCACAAACGGGTCCACACAGGGGTGCAAGCATGTGTGCAAATTCATTGTCTCTATTCTGGCAAGAAAGTGTGTTAATAGAGACACAGAAATATGCGGCAGCAAGAAGAGCGCAAACATTCCTGCTATGTTGTCAGGTCCATTCACAGGGATGTGACAAGTGTCAACCAAACCTAATTATTTCTATTTGGATGGACAGGAAGGGTTAGTGCCTCTGTGTCCTTACTGGGTGACTTCCTCCCACATATGGGCTTGTTCTTACCAACCGACACATATATCAAAACAAAAACATTTTTAGTAGAGATGGGAAGGGTTAAAACATCCGACATTGTTCTCCGATCTTTCCTGTCTTGGTCACATCTGCACCTCCCAGGTGTCACAGGTCACATCTGCACTTCCCAGGTGTCATAGGGACAGGAAGTGAGGACAACTTCTCCAATGGTTTTATACAGGAGTCGTAGATAGCTCCTTTTACGGCCTAGGCACGAACAGAAAATTGTGCCCTCTCAACAGGTGCGCGGCATCATGTGATGTCATGCGCCCCGCCTCCAGGATGGAGAACGTAAATTTGATGTAACAAACATTTGTTTCATTTGACAAAACGAATGAAAGCGTTTTTAGTTTTCGTTCATTTCATCTGAAACTAATTTTCAGTCTTTGCACGTGTCTAATAATGTGTGTGTGTGTGTGTTTTTCTGCAGCCTCAGCACTGTATGAATGGAAAGCACTCAGTACAGAGGCTTCCCATTCATTCATAAAATGAATGCCTCTGGGACTCATGCCTGTAACGGTCAGTCTTGCAATGTTTTCTGGGGCTTGCAGTTCCACCACAGCTGGAAGGCTGAATTTGCCCACTTCTACCCTATGCACAGAGCCAGGATTAAGTCCACTGGCACCCAAGATGAGGGTGTCAAACTGTGCCTGCTCCTCAAGCTCCCTAATTCAGCAAAAACTAAAGCTGGCCACATACTGCTCAAAACTTAGAATGAAATTCGAGCAGTGCGTGGCCCTGTGGGCACACCACCAATCCCCCCACTCGACAAAAGTCAACTATTATAGTACACAGGGTTGTCGAAGGATTCAGTGTGAAAATTCTCGAGCAAACATCGGCATCGAGAATTCCTCCATTCATGCAGTTCACAGTGGATGAGGGAATCGATTGATTTCTCTCGTTCAGCCGCAGGACTGAACCATAAAAATGTGTAGCATGCAAGGCCAGCTTAACACAAAAGATAAAAAAGTTAATAAAACAATTTTTTTTTTTGGGGGGGGGGGGGGGGGATGTTTAAATTTGGGGCTACAAAAGCTTACATACAAACAACAAAAAATGTTAGGGGAAGACGGGAACTAATCATTTAATACAAACTAATTAGGGTTCACTAAGGGTTAATAAGGGCTAAAATGTTGCTAAAAAAAACACATAAGAATTAATTAATAGTAATTCATAAGGGACAGCTACAATAGTAACTAATTAATAACTGAATGCAGAGCAGGACTTGAGCTGTAGAACTAATAGCTCAGTCCTGCCGAGGACGGGCCCTGGGCTCTGTTTATCAGGAGTGCACAGACTTCGGATGCAGAGTAGGCGGCTGTCACACTGAGCTGTGGTTACACAGAGAGAGACGCCATCTCCCAGTCTAATCTGCAGGACTCTGCTCAATCCTGCACAGTGCAGGAGATAGTCCTGTGTGGCTGAGGCTGGAGAGAAGCTCCCTCCCCAGCTGCTCCTCCAGCAGCACAGTGCCCAAGCCGGGTGCCTCTTTTGCCTCAGCCCGGCCATGCCTATGAATAGGGATGTACCGATACCGGTATCGAGTGTTTGGGTACTCCGATGCCTACCCCGATACTTCCGGTATCAAAAAGCCGGGCAGCGTGTAATCATTACACGCTGCCTGGCTTTCTGACGAGAGAGCAGGGAGCCCGCTTCCCGGCCAATCAGGAAGCCGGGCAGCGTGCAATGACGCACTGCCCGGCTTACCGATTGGTCAGAAGCTGGGCAATCAGGAAGCCAGGCGCCATGTAATGACGCAGCACCCTGCTTTCTGATTGGTCGGGAAGCTGGCTTTATGCTCCCTTGTCACCTCATTACACAGCGCCCGGCTTCCTGATTGGCCAGAAAGCTGGCTCCATGCTTTCTCGTCACCTAGTGACTTTAGGGACCGCGCAGGGTCCCTTCATCAGGGCGACATCGTGACATCAGTGCGACATCGGGGCACGATGTTGCCCTGATGAAGGGACCCTCCGCGGCCCTGAAACGTTGGCTTCTTGACGCACGTGACATATCAATAAAAGTGCTATCCTTTTTGCACATTACAAGTGAGTGCTGGTGACTACTATCTTTATTTGGATTGTTACACGACGCCATCCGTGTCGTCATTTCGGGCACCGACGGATATTTTGTTTGGTTCAAACGCTGTACGGTATGCAGGGGATTCGCCAACACCATTCAGAAATTTGGGAAGAACACCGTAACCCTCACCTTGAATCCACCGGCCGCTCCTCAATACCACGCCACAACCTTATTCCGCAATGAATGAGTTAATCTGGAGTAAGTGGAAGCTTCCATTCTCCCTTAGGGGAGGTGGGGGGCTGAATGGAAGACTGTGTGTTTTGGTTCTGGAAGAGCAAGAGGAAGAGACCATCCAGGACGGAGATGCTCCTATGGGGTATTCTGTGCTCGCGCCAAGGGACATGCAGTTATATCAGAGCCGATTCTCAGAAGTGCCGCCAGCCACATAAGAACCCCGCCGAGCGATCGGACATTATGACAAAGATCTTAAGAGTCTCTGTCCTGAGCCAAACCCGAGGGGGGCGGGCTAGGCCTGCTGTAAACTGTGCTGAACAAAGTTTACATGTGTTCCCCCCTGTGTGCACATTGAAGTGGAGAGTGATTAGAAAAAAATAAAAAAATTGACAAATGCAACAGATGGCCATTTCATTACAGATAACATCATCATTCCCTATACCGATCCTTCTCAATTGGTGATGAGACTACTTTAGTGACAAATAAGGGAATTCCCATTGGATGAGAGGGCGACATTTGGTAGGTACAGGTTCACTTTAAGTGCGGTCACAGCTGAGAATCCATTGACCACCAGAGGCTGCCTGCAGTGAGCCCCCCTCCCCCCCCCCCCTTAGAGCCCCTTTTAGGATTTTAATGAGGCCTGTGTCCCTGCTGGGGAGATTCAGCCTCTCAGGCAGCCCGTATTTCCATTTTCATTGGTACAGATATTGATAGGAAAATTGGAAATCCCAAATTTTTGTGGTCACCAGAACAGGAAGTCATGGGACATCTTCCACTGGTGACACCTATTGTGGTGGCAACAGTAAGTTGCTCCCATTTTGGAGATTTCTCTGTACTATATTTAAAACTTAGCATATTTCTCATCTCAGTTCTGCTGATCTTTTCCAGCCACTTCCTGTCTATATGCATCAGCTGTACATCATCTGGACCTTCTGAAGTGTCAACAACAGACCATGCTTGTGTAATGTGCTTCAGCAAAGCTGCTTCCAGTCTCTACCGGGGCACATATGACAGAGTGACAACGCAGGAGCAATATTAGGAAACAGTTGTCACCCCATAAAAGGAGGGGCCTAAACAAGGCACCTTATGGCAGCAACACCAGCTATTATTTGGATGAAAGCTGAATATATAAAAACATTTAAAATGCATTTTTTTTAAATGACATTAACATGTTAAAGCTTACATGAGATTTTAGTGACTGGTTTACATCTACTTTAAAGTCTCTTCTGGTGCATAGATACACTTGGTTGCATAGATACAAAATATTTTGTGGGCCGATGTCAAGACTCTCAGCGACAAGAATGTGCCAGGAGCCAAGATAACCAGAATTAACAGGGTTCTTAATTAGCAGATAAGCACGATGGGTCGCACTCATCTATGCGCCCAACAGGGGTACGGAAGACTGATAAGAGGAGGACAGCATTCGGAGAGAAAGCGGGATGCCAGTAGAGGAGATACTGAAATGTGTACAACACCCACCATGACGTGCTGCCAACTATTCCCGCTCTTCTACAAAGGTCAAATTTGATGTTTCATTGTCTTCAGGAAAATTAAAATTTGCCAAGTATTTCGGCCTAGGAAACTTTTACCACATTGGTATGGACTCCGAAAGAAGGTGACAACTTTAAGAACCAAGACGGATCGGCACGTTTCACAAATCCCAACATGCCTCAGGGAGTCATGCCTGTAACTGTCAGTCTTGCAATGCCTCATGGGACATGTAGTTCAACAGCTGGAGGGCAGGAGTTGCTCACCCCTGACATGGTTTTGGAGTAGGGATGCACTGAAATTTCGGCTGCTGTAACATATTGGCCGAAAAAAGCACCATGTTCCGGACACAATTGCGGTGCATGCCTGGTTTCTCTCCTCCTCGCTGGGCGCTGCTCTATGTCCCCTCTGGCACAGAGCAGGGTTCAGTGGGGAGGAGAGAAACTGCCAGAGGCTGGGCAGGGAGGAGAGTGCAATGAGTGTGTCACAGGAGGCCGAGCGCTCCTCCCGCCCCGCCTGGCTTCCTATGATAGATCAGGATAGAGAGCTGTGAGCTGTCACCGGAGGCCGAGCTAGCTGTCAAAGGAGGCCAAGCTTTTCTCACGCTGCGCTGGCTCAGCCTCCTGTGACAGCAAGTCAGAATGGAGAGCGGTTACAAGCAGTATGTTTACTGTGTCCCCAATTATGAATGAACAGGAAGTGCTCTACATCACTTCCTGTTCATTCATGATTGTAGACATAGTAAACATACTATCTCCACAGGTTATGAATGAACAGGAACCCTCAGTATAGAGGGGCTGCAGAAAAAGAGATTGGGGACTCTGTGTCCTCAATCTCTTTTTCTATTTTAAAATTGAAATATCAGGAGTCTGTTTAGACTCCTTGATATTTCCCAGAGCCCCTAAAAGTAAAGTTAAAAAATAAAAATATTTAATAAAAAAAAATGATAAAAAATAAAAATAAAATCTTTTAAAAATAATTTTAAATAGTTTACAAAAAACATAAATAAAAATAAAATGTTTAAAAAAAAAAAAAAAAAAAAAAAGGATAAAAAAAAAAAAAAAAAAAAAAAAAAAAAAAAAAAAAAAGGTTAGAAATAAAAAAAAAATTTGGTTTCAGCCTGACAATTTCAGAGCACCTCTAGTTTGGAGAGAAGTAGAAGGAGAGTTAAGACTATCATGTTGTGTTCAAGACTTGTGTCTTTTTTCAACCTACGTAACTATGTAATATATAAACAGTGGATTTCTCCAACCCCACTCACAGTAGAAGAATGGAAGGCAGAATAGAATAGAATTATCTCCTTTGAAAAACATACTTACCCTCCTTCATGGTGTGACCTGTAAATTTGATTCTATCTGGTCACGCTGTCTGGATATTGTGTGGCCTTTTAATGCCTAATGTCAAGAAGGCCATTTGCCTCCCCTGTGTGCTTGTGGATTCTCTGTTATGTACACAATATTTCTATGCAACTATGGACAATTGATGTTTACTGGATTTATATTCTGCTCTACTTTGCTACTTTTTCTCTTTTACACTGACCAATGTGTTCTGCTGGACAAAAATGTCTATGTTCTTTTCTTTGAAAATGAAACTGGACTGCCCACCACCACCACCATAAAATCCTAAATGTCACTCATTAAAGCACCAACACCTACTATATGGTCAAAAGTACATGGTTCCCCCACCAAATGATTGAGTTTGGATGTTCCCCAATGAAGGGCACTGGTAATACTACAGCATACAAAGACATTTTAGACAATTGTGCTTTTTCAACCTTGTGCTAACATTTTCTGGAAGACTCTTTTCTGTTCCAGCATCACTGTGCCCTTGTGTACAAAGGCAACTCCATAAACACATAGTGTGACCGGTTTGGTCTGCAGGAGCTCCAGTGGCCTTCACAGATCCCTGACCTTAACCCTACTGAACATTCTAGGGATAAACTTGAATCCTTTTCACCTAATGGGCACAAATTTCCACAGATGCCCTCCAAAAACGTGTGACAATTTTCCTAATAGAGTGTATAGCCACAAAAGGGGCCAACTCTATATTATCACCTATGGTTTTGAAATGGAATGTCTGACAAGCTCATATAGGTGCAATTCTCAGGTGTCCACATACGTGTGGCCATATGGTGTATGCGTGTGTAAATTGGTACAGCCACATTTTCAGATTACAAAAACAGGCTCTTCTTCCTACTTAGTAGTGATGCACAAAAACTGTGCTATAATCTTCCTCCTTTCCTTGTGTGAGTGTGCTCTGCAAAACAGACTCACAGTAAGGCTGACCGATTTTACCTTAGCAACTGTTTAGTAGAAATGATGATCACACTGTCAGTATAGCCAAATATGTAGACCTTCATTGCAAAAGTAACCTATAGTGCGTACCCACTAAAAAACCCACCACCGATTGGTTTAGCCGATGACTCCCGCTACCCAGCCACAATGCTTGAATAAGCGGCAGTTATGCCAGAGAGGATATCGGGCGCAGGTTCCCAGACACTGGCTCCATGTTTGCAGGTGCACCAGCCCTTCACATTCCTCTAATTACATGCTCTGTGAATTCTTCAGCATCAACAACACAGAGAAGGGGGGTGAGACCCCCCCAGAAGGATTTAATCCCGATTAACCCGTTCACCTTTCTCTTTTAGCTCCCCCAGCACCGTGGCGGTTGAGATATCTGGACAAAGCGACACTTCATGATGTAATTGCTCGGGGAGGGGGTGTGAATACTGATTTTACATTTTGGAAGACAAAAAAAAATGCAAAGTACTTTTCCACTTCACTGAATCATCACTTTTCATCAGAGAATGTGACGGTGATGAGAAAAGCCTGTGATGAGGTTAAATGCACAAAAAAAGGTGATAGTTGATTCGACAGTTGTTTAATTTAACTAATTTTCTGTTGTTTTGTAGAGGTGTGATATCAATACTATCAATATATTTTGAACTCCATTGATCAATATCAACTTGCATCATGTGTGTAGATAAATCTTCATTTAGATTGTTTCCATGGCTGGGTTTGCATGATATCTATAGGTCAGCAAATTCCAGTAAATATATATATTAGGGCTGGTACTGGTACTTAAAATTTTCGTGTTCGATTAATCTAAAATTTTTTTAATCGATTATTTTCGATTAATTATAACGCACATACAGATCCAACTACATTGGCCTATACACATACAGCACAGCAATGAAGTAATAAAATGAACTAGGATCACACTAATCCAGCACGTTATTAATCTCATGTGCCCCACTCAATATGGCCGCAGCTTGAGTGGGGCAACTCAGAATAATAACGTGCTGGATTAGTGTGATCCTAGTTCATTTTATTACTTCATTGCTGTGCTGTATATGTATAGGCCAATGCCTTGGCTGGCGCTCGTGCAGAACAAGTTTCTTGGGTAAACTCACCGGCCCAAGTGGCTCCGTCGGCTAACGCAGGGAAGGGGGGAGGAGTCTGGTGACGTCACGGACATCAACGTCACCGGACTCCTCCTCCCTTCCCTTCGTTAGCTGACTGAGCCACTTGTGGAAGGGGGGAGGAGTCCGGTGACGTCGATGTCTGTGACGTCACCGGATCTCCGACGGGACTCCCGTAAGACACGGAAGCCGGTGGAGAGGTGAGTTTTCATTTTTGATCAAAAGAATTTTAATCGATATTCAAAATCCATAGTGACAGTATGGGATACCGGCAGAGGGGAAGGACCATTTGCTGAAAGGTAATTATAGCGAGGGGGCCAGATTTAAGCAGGAAATTTCATTTTCCAAAATTACTTGGGAAAGTGAACTCACCCTTTAATGCACATTGTGCATGTTTGAGAACGCTGCTGCCCAGTTACCACAATATGGCACACAGTGTAATGGGGGCAGCACACACACACACAATGCCCTATGCGTGCATTTAACTTTTTTATTTATTTTATAATTTTTTTCCACTTAACAATTTTTTATTTTATTGTTTTTTTAAACTTTTTTTTCCACTTTAATTTATTGCTATCACACAAGGGCTAACAAGCCCCTGTGTGATAGCATTAGGAGGTGACAGGTTCTTTTTATGTGCCTGCCTTCCAATACAGAAGATCCAGCACATGTGTGGGGGGAGACGCACAAGCAGGCTGATTACAAGGGATCTGTTCATCTGAAATCACACCTCCCCCACTGTACATTTAGCCCTGCTTACCTAAAGCGGAGCTAATTGTAGAAAAAACCTACCCAATACCCAGAACTGCATGTTCCGGGTGTCAGGTGATTGGAATTCCACACCTCATTGATGGGTACTGTTAATGCTGCAGCATACACAGACATTTTAGACAACTGTGTGCTTCCAACCTTGTGACAACCTTCTAGCAAGACATAGTTTGGCCAGTTTTGCATGGATGAACCGAAGTGGCCTGCAGTGTGCCTTGCCCCAACCCTACTGAACACCTTTGGAATGAAATGGAACATTAGTACCTGGTCTTACAAATGTTATTTTGGCTGAATGGGCACACATTTCCACAGACACACTCCAATAGGTTCTAGCCGTAAGGGAGAAGAAATCCATATTAAAGCCCATGGTTTTTGAATGGGATGTCCAACAAGCTCATATAGGTGTGATTGCCAGGTGTCTACAAACTTGACCATGAAACCTCTATTGTGACTGAAACCTCTATTGACGAGGGGTAAGAGTCACTGCTTTCACTCACCTGTGTATATAAATTTCAGCTTGCATTATTGAGCTTTGTAAACAACGAGTGAAAAGGAGAAACTAGAAAACATGAAAGAGAGCTCCATCTGCTAGCTATGAGAACACAGAATATTCATGTGCAGCATTTCAAATCTACCTGACCCAAAGAAATATAAAAGTGAAGGTTTGATATCCTTTAGGGATCATGTAGAACTGTTAATTTACCCTGTAAATATTTTTAGTATTAAATGTCTTCTAAATAGCAGTGCACTTCCTGTGCCTAGGCACTCTCAGCTGCTAGTTTTTTGAGATTTGGTGATGTCACTACTGTACTGCGGACTGTTGCCCTTGCTGGAGAGGGAGCTGCACTTGAGGACAAGGATCCCCCTGATTTATTTATTCAGTGAATCTGTGCTTTCTGCTTCTCTATTGATGCAAAAAAAATATTACCCCAACAGTCTTTGGAGGGGGG
>NW_017306335.1:431186-447925 GCF_000935625.1 Nanorana parkeri
GGGGGGGGGGGGGGGGGGGGTCGGCAGCTCTGACTTGAGGAAGCAAAGCCCTGCCTGTACAAACAGAGTCAACTTCACACAAAGACAGAGCAAAACAAGGCACAGTAAGTCAGTAACAGCAAATGATAAGCTGTAGGGAGACCATAGGCAACAATGGTGAATAGTCCTTTGCCCCCTGCCATTATTTTTTTGTGCTCAGCTTCCACTGTTAAGGTCTTCTATCTTTGTACCAGATTCTAAAATACATACAGGTAATTCGAGTAAAGCGAAGAACAAAGCGAATATAAAAATTAACCTAGTCAGGAGCCATTCTGCAGAATAAACTAGCACCATAAAGTTTCGAGTAAGCTGAAAGACCACCTTATAATTAATCTAGTATTCAAAATGGCTTCCTCTTCTATGTGAAGAAGACAAAACAGGCCACAGATGGGATGATGCAAACACAACACTGCACAATCACAGCCATGCAAACAGGATGAGCAGACTGCAACATGCAGGAAGCCACATGAAAAGACCTCAGTTAAGAGCCAGGAGTGTGTTCTCACCGTTCTGAACAAAATGGCTGACCTAATCATCTCATTGGCTATGCCCAAATACCCTCCTCATCATCCTATAGGTTCAGAGATGATGACAGAGGAAGCATCAAGCGCAGCATTAAAGGGACAAAACAAACATTTGGTTAGTTACTGTGGGAGAAACACAGAAAATTGACATTAATTGCATTAAAACAACTTGTGTGCATAATCTACAACATGAGGGCCACTTGATTCTTCAATGTCCCACAAAGTGCATTCATAAAAGAAGCCGTCTTCCATCCAGGCCCTCTGGGTTCCTCTGGCGCAATGCATTCCTAGGCACGGCGCTCAATGTATGAGAAGGCACTGTGGGGACTGAGGAGGTGGAGAGCAAGTACACAGCCACCTAACCAGCTACACAGCCAGGCCACTAAAGCAGCTCACAAGCTCAGCCACTTAAGCAGTTCACAGCCATTTAAAAAGCTCTGAAGCCACCCATGTGAACAACTCACCACCCACCACCACCCCAAGCACAACTGCTCACCCACCCACCACAGAAACCAGACTCACTGTAGCTCCTAAAATTGCCTCTGTCCCTATCAGTCCTCATTTCTGTGCTACCTTTGCTCTGGTAATAAATACTTGAGTGAGCCATGGAAAGCCTAGCAATCTCACTTTCAGTGTCTTATTAGTATTATGCCCTTGATAATCCTGTTGATGGCTTTCGTTGCCCAATCCTGCTCTTCACCACAATGGATCTGCCCCAGTAAAGGCTAGTAGACCCTTGCAATTAGGGCATGGAAGACCCACACTAATATAGGCTATTAGTTCTTCACTCACAAGAACCCTACAACCACCCAATCAGGGACCCCACCACTTCCAACAATGGATCAGGATGACATCCTACCTGATCTGGGGAGGGCTTGTGGTTGGTTTGGTTGGACTGGGCAGAAGACTTCAAGTGGTCTGATTCATAGTTATCCGCCATCAATTTCATCCTGTTCTGCGTCTGTTGGGAAAAGACGGTTACAATTATACATTAGACAACTCCAGCAACCACCAGGGTGTGCAGCATAATATACAACCATCTTTACAATACCCTCCAAATAGAAAAATAATGTTACAAAAATGGGAAAGTGCCATCTTTTTACTTTTTTAAATTATCTGAAACTAAAAAAAAAATCAAGCCGGGTCATGAATACATATTGCTCTCCAACTGCTACACACACAAATTTCCAACTCTAGTAACTTCTTTTTCTTTCAGAAGTTACAAAGTTGTTCAATGCAGCAAACAAAAGTGCCAGAAAAACACTATATAGCCAAAAAGTTCGTGGACACCTGACCATGACATGTATATGAGCTTGAGGGATAACCCATTGCGAAACCATGGGCATTAATATAGATTCCCCCCACCTTTTTGGCTAGAAGAGCCTCCAGTCTTCTGGGCAGGGTTTTTACAAGATTCTGATGTTCATCTGTGGATACCTGTGTCCATTTAGCCAAAAGAACCAACTGATGTTTGGATGAGAAGACCTAACTCACAATCAGTTTTCTGACTGATCCCAAAGGTGTTCAGTAGTGTTAAGGTCATGGCTCCGGACAGGCAACTCAAGATCCTGGGCTTCAAACTGGTCAAACCAGGTCTTTATGGAGCTGGTTTTGCAGTTGTGATGGAATGAAAAAGGCCTTCACTGAACTGTTACTACAATCTTGGAAACACCGATTAGTCTAAAATGTCTTTGTATTCTGTATAGCACTACAGTACCCATCACTGGAAATACCTGAACTGCATAATTCAGAGGATGCCCACATACTTTTGACCATATTGTGTTTGCCTTCATATTTAGGTTGCCTGAATGCAGACAGTAGAATTTATGCAGCCTGTACCGCGGTCCTGCCTGCCGTTTGGACTAGGCATGGACACACAAGTCAAGCCCACCCAGAGCTCTTACTCCTGGAAGCCCACCTAATCAACTTCCCCTCCCGACTGTTTTCATCTGCTGTGTGGTAACTCAATAAAATTGTCCAGTTCAGGAAATTACATCAGCCCCGCGGAAACAAGAAAAACTTAATGACTTCTGAAAGAATACATAAATGAACTAAAAGGTGTTTTTACATATATGTGTCTTGAGTTCTTCTATAACATGCAGGTTACAGCAACATCGCAGCCGCCAACGCCCACGCAATAATGAGCAACAGGGTCGTCCAGCCACAACAAGTCCCGGAGTTTACAGCCGAGAACGTACGTGGGACATCAGACACGGGATGAGCACAGATGTGCCGGACAATCGTCCCCAGCTGGGCCGGGGGCTGCTGACGCAGCGCTGTCACTCTCCAGGGGGGACAAGAGTAAATATTACTTAATGTCCAAACTATTTCAACTTTAGCTCTCTCCAGTAATTTAGGGTCAGCTGTTTGTTTGCAAGGCTAACCATCCAAAACAGAAATTGACTTCTTATCCTCTTGAATGGGCTGGGCTGCTCCAGAGTTTCTGCATGCCAAGGACAGAGTGATCCTGGTAGCGGGACTGAAACAGCGAAATGGAAGAAAAGAATATGTGCCTGCTTTATGGTTAATACAGCGTTATAAAGCAGGACAGCGAGATGATGTGATTTGTGATTACCACCGAA
Organism: Nanorana parkeri; assembly: GCF_000935625.1. NCBI lineage: Eukaryota > Metazoa > Chordata > Amphibia > Anura > Dicroglossidae > Nanorana > Nanorana parkeri. The sequence goes on from NW_017306335.1 coordinate 434,332, forward strand.
TACCTGTCTTGTTCTGGTATACATGAATAGACTTTTGAAGTACCCACTTAAAAATTGTTAAAACTTTATTTCCGCAGTCTAAATTTGCCTCAGGGCATTCTGGTTGTCCTTTTTATAAAAGACAAAGTCTAGCTTATATTATAAATAATATAAAAAATGGGAAAACATTTGCTTACTGTGATTTCATTGCATATTATGAGCGTCTCACAATGTGCATTGGAAGCTGCAGTAAATTAGATAGTGGCCACCTCATTTCTTGTCAGGAGGACATCTAGCACCAGGCTCAGCATCATGTGGGTGTTATCGCTTCTAGGCCTTTTGGCTGAGATCAAGTGTAGTATCTCTTATCAGTTTCCGGTGGAGAAATTAACCTTCCTGCCGGGGGGCATGGTTACTTAGTACTCGCTGGAGTGAAGGTTGGTGTTTGAGGCGGCTCCTTTTGAGAGGGGGGAGCTTCCTCGGCACCATTGCCTTCTGATGTGGACAGGTGCTTGCTTTGGTCTGGCCGGAGGGTTCGGGGGGTGCAGAGGCCCGTGGTGCTGTGCCCCCCTGGGGGGTGGCGTCCCAGGGGTGACAGAGAATCACGTGGGTATGGGACCCCACATTGATTCGCTGACACTAGGTCACTACACTTCTTGCTTTTTCTGCAGAACGCCTCTAGGGCAGGCCTTATGGGAAGCTCGGGGCAATATTTTCGCACTCTGGCCGAAAGACCTGCTAGGGTGGTGCACTGGCACTTTATTTTACGCACTTTATGCACGATTGAGCACTTTTTTGATTGATTTTGACTTCACAGAAGATGGAGGATGTGGGTACCTTCGGGGGGCTTTCCTGATGTCGGGGAGGAGATTCTGTGACCCTCATATGGGTTCCCCTGTCTCCTCCCATTTGGGGGGTTCCTCTTCGGGAGAGCCCCCAACCTAGTACTCAGTGGACTAGTTTCGGCAGGTCCATGAGGAAAGGGGTCTGCCGGCCTTCGGGTAGGTGGACCTAAATCGTTCTTGACCCTGTCAGGAGCCTTGCGCCCTGGGGGTGTCAGGAAATCGTGGCCCTTCATCTTTGGAGGAGGTCTAAAAGTACCCTCGTGCACTCTTTTTTTAGTGTGCTGTGATTTCACGGTTCACTTTATTTGTTCACAGGGGTGAAGTTGGTCCTCGAAGCACGCATCACGGACCTTAAAAAAATAAAAAAATCATGTGGGTGTTACCTAGGGTGGTCTGCATGCATTTGCAGTGTGTCTAGGAACACCCAATCCTCCAGACTGATCCACCCATCAAGGCATTCTGATATTTGCATAACTCCTCTCAAGAGCCAGCCAAATGCTTTTATCAGGATTGAGAACATTAAAGAGGAGCACTGAAGCCCTGCCAGCACCACCAGCCATGCTCTGCCTGCATTGCCTAAAGTAGTACAGAGACCTCGTGATGATGTTACCGGATCTAAAACAAGGTAGGTAACAAAAAGCAAAAGTTTTTATTTAAAAAAACATTGCTATTGCATACTAAAGCTGCTCTAAATCAACCTAAGGCAACAACACCTTTGTATGGCTGATGTTCCAGAGAGATCTGAACGATCAGTAAGTTATTACTGCCACATGGAACTGCTTGGGCCACCTGTCTACCAACATGCAGGAAAACAAACAGGAGAATTATGTTATGGAGAGTGGAAGAAAAAAACGAAAATCTGCGTGGCATGGCAAGTTTAACTTGTTCAGGACTGGATAAATATACTTATAAAATCCCTCTTTTTTTAACAATCCCTGCTCCTGTTTTAATTTTTTTACTAAATTCCCTTCTTGCATACTATTTTATTCTGGGGATATCTAACCAGTTACATGACCTCCTTGGGTCATCTTCCTCTTCTCCCAGTGGCGGTGGTGGGTGGGCTTCACCACAGCAGATAGCGTCTATGACATTATAACGCCCAAGACAAAGTAGTGACACACCAACAAGGGGTGTGCCTATGACTGTCTCACAGGAAATAGGTTAAATGATGCTGGCCGTCATTCAACCCAGCAGAGCAGAGTTTGTGCTGGGGATAGTACTGGAGATTAGGTGATTACTGCAGTGAGAGCTGCATTTTTTAAATGGTTGGGTAATTCCCTTTAAGAAATAAATCTGGAGATGTTTTAAAACCCTACACAGTACAGGAGATCAATCCTATTTACAATATTCATTTTTTGGCTACCCTACCCTTCGGAATCACCTCTGTCAACAAGATAACTGCACTCTACCATACAGATGGAAGGAAACTGTAAAAAATCTGTATACAAATAGTTTTATTTCAGGCATAGTGGTAAACGCGGTTTATTCCTAATTAGTGTCAGGGCATCTGGCTTGGACACTGGATCAATCCCAGCATGCAAAACAATACTGTGTCAACCATACTGAAGAAAAAGAAAGCGGCATAAGTGATGGCTTGTTTCCGTAGATGGCAAAACCTCCGCTTTCCTATGGGACTTGTTGCAGTCTAAACACTCAAACTGAAATGGAAGCAGAAAACAAAACGTCTGATATGCTGAAAGAGATGGGCGGGTGTAGAGTGCAAGAGTATCGTCAACTTCAGCTAAATGCACAGGAGAAAACATAAATCATACCTTCCAGTGCTGTTTTACTTGTCAATAGATTTGTAAAACAATATAGATCCTCTTATTCTACAGTCAGTCCTTCTAAAATAGAAATGTCAGTGTTTGGCGGATTCTGGAGAGGTAAACTCTCTGCCAGTTTCTTCTAGCTCTTGGGGATTCTATTGACGAGATTCTGTGCAGACCCAGGCAGAGTTCCCACGTCTGCTTGATTGCTGTGCCCATGGGCCTTGCACCATCCTGCTGCTACATTCCTGCCTCTGAACCTCTGCTTTGTCCATTATGAGGGGCTCCCCCTACACTGAGTTCCTGGGTATGCAAACTTGCTGTGGGCATTATGAGGAGTTACCACTATACCTAGGTTTGCCACCTGTCCCGGATGTACCTGGACTTTCCGGGTTTTGAGTCCTGTATGTGCTATGTCTGGGTTTCAGCTGGCCTGAAACACAGAAACAGCACATACAGGACTCAAAACCCGGACTGTCCAGGTGAAGATTTTTTAACATAAACCAATACTGTAATGTGTGCCTTACTGTAATCCATGGTGGTTTCCCTTCTCTTTGCTGCTCTTCCTTTTAAATCCGTATCTCTTCTCATGCTTGGGGAGAACTTCCCTTTGCAGTTTAGGGACTCTTCCTGTAGTGCTGGCTCAGGTTACAAACCTATACAAACCTATACACAGACACCATATATCCATTCCTGAGACAAGGCAGTCTGCTGCAAGACAGAAGTTCTGCCCAGCATGAGAACAGATACAGATTTAAAAGGAAGAGCAACAAAGAGAAGGGAAACAACCATTGCTTACAGTAAGGCACACATTACAGTATTGTTTTATGTTAAAAAATCTGAGGGTTTAATGTCACTTTAACTATACCTGTACCTGTGCTGGGTTTTCAGCCCCACACACCTCCTGTGCCCATTATTAGAGGCTCCCAACATCCGTGCCGAATGCTTTATTTAGTCTATATTATGCAGAGTGCAACAGGAGGAGCTGGAAAACAAAACGGTGGACAGGACATCTAAAACGTCCAGGTACACACAAACAGATTTGGTAACTTTGGTCGGGAGGTCTGTTAGAGTATTAAAGACCAGAGGCTGGCTAAATAAAATGTCACTATTGGGTGGACTGTGCAAAGGCTAAAACAACCTCCATGGCCCTGTCTGGTCGTTGGACTGCTTGCAATTTGGCTGAAGCTGTTCTATAACTGAGCAGATTTTCCTGCACGGCGCCGATGACCCTCGTCACAAACTCATCCATCGTCTTGCAGGCCTCCTGATCTTATAGTTGTGGAATTATGTCACTGCACTAATTGGGGCCGCTTTCCAAACCCGCATAAACACAAATTATTAATTCTGTGTAATGCACTTAGAAATGCAGATTGATTAGCTGTTGCTGAGCCCTGGAGATCTCTGTAAGCAAACATTGAGATGGTGAGATGAGAGAGTATTTCTGTCAATGGCGGAATTCAGAGAGACGAGGGTGGGTGTGAACATTCTGCCTCTAAGATGTCCAAATTGTTGCTGGAATGGCCAGGTTTTTAGTGTTTATCCAAAAATAGATTGTTTCATTTAACAATGATGTTTGGCTAAATGAATTTCTCTTTTTAGATTATTTTACAGTCATCCCTTTGCATGTTGGTATGAAGTTAACACTTAGGGATGCTGGTATGCATCACCAAAGTAGTATATTTATTGGGGAATAGAGTCTAGGTCCAATCCCTGGAGGTTGTAGCTATGCCGCCACCTTTGCGGAGTCTCGCTGCTGATGATACACCCATGTGCTAATGTGTGTTGTGGTAAGGCAGCCCATTCATTTTGAAAGAGCTGACAACACACTCGTTTCATAATGGGCTTGCAGAATTATTTGCAAATTGTGAACCATCTGTTGGTTGTGTGCTGAAATACATATGCATTGTGGTCCACTGGCAAGGGGTGTTAAGGAACCAATTAAAATAAATGGCACTACATTGGATTGCAGTCAGTTTCAACTGTTATGGTAATGCATGGTACCACAACACACAGGTCTGAAGAGAGCCTAATGGTTTTGAATCAGTTTTAGATACGTCTTTTAAAGGCACTCTACAGACTTCTGCAGCCCGCTGCAGTGCATTACTGCATACACGTTAACATATAAGAGGACCTGCAGCATTTTTTTTACCATTACGTGGTGCACTTTAGTGCAGTCCACTGGCACCAACTGGACTTGTGCTATGGGGTGTCAGTCTCAACAAATGGAATTGAAACGCACAACAGGAAGTGGCATGTGTGACCGCAATACATGGGTCTATAGGGGCTCTGTTTATATATTTCTAAACTGATGTTTTTTTATCTTAGAAATAATAATGCAAACTGTTACAAAAGGGGAACTTAAAGTGACACTAAACTCTGGAGTTAGACCTTAAAAATGCATTTAAGTACCTTAACTATGAACAAAAATGTATCTTATTTGTGTGTCACTTCGCTGTGGATCCTTAAATCATCTCTGAATTGGTGCCGACACTGTCCTTCCTTCTGGAGGGTGGCTACTTTTATTCCTCATGGTCCCTGTGTGTGTTGTAAAGTAGCCACCACTCCAAGCTCACTCAAGTGATAAGACTACAACCAGAATATGAATTAGTAAACTAAATGTAAGATTGTAGTTCATCACAGGAGCGAGCTTGGGACCATGGGAAACAAAAGTAGCCACCATCCAGAAGGAAGGACAGTGTCAGCACCAATTCAGAGATGATTTGAGGATTTACAGCCGAGTGATACACAAATAAGATACATTTTTGTTAATAGTTGAGGTACTTGCATGCATGTTTATGATTTAACTCCTGAGTTTTGTGTCATTGTAAGGAGACTTAGTGTTGATATATGTTACCCCAAACACAGGAAGGATGTGTGCCCCACTACAGAGAACCAAAGACAGCAGCGGGACAGAGTCAAAGGCAGCGGAAAAAAGCCAGATCTGACTTTGGCGGGCCACCAGCCTAGGGATGTGGGGAGCAGCAGGTGACAAACAAAAGGGAACAGATCATGGAGGTCTAACCCTGATGACAGAGAAGTTACACAGACGTTTTCATCACAGAGAGGCCAGAGACGGAACATCTGGACCAGCAGCACAGAGGAATGCAGGAGCAGATCCAAGCCAGCATGAAGCCTCCAGCTTCCAATCAAATACAGATGTTCCTCACTTACCGACTTACCTGTTTTGCGACCACTCGCACTTACGACGGAGCGCCGATCGACCTCCGACCTTGCGCGTCAGTGCGCCGTGTCGCCGGCGGAAGTGGTGTCCTCCGATCTTCATTGCGGGTCCTGGTAAGTATTTTCATTGCCCGATGTACAGTACACTGTTCGTTACTGTACATCGGCAACGCTATACAGTACTGTACTAATGCAGTACAGTACTGTATAGAGTTCCTCACTTAACGACCAATCCGTTTAACGACCTGGTCGTAGGAACGGAACTCGGTCGTTAAGTGAGGAATACCTGTATTGTGCTATGGGGACTGGACTCACAGGAGGAACTGGAAAGTCATCTGAGTGAAGTAATTTTTGTTGTTGTTTTTTGCAAGATGTATACAGGTGAAACTCGAATAATTAGAATATCGTGCAAAAGTAATTGCAGTAAGTGCTGCAAAAGGGGCCCAAACCAAGTACTGAGTACATATGCATGCTTGTACTTTTCAGAGGTCCGATATTGTTCTATGTACCATCCTCCTTGTTTTATTGATTGCATGCAATATTCTACTTTTTTGAGGTTGTGGATTTGGGGTTTTCATGAGCTGTAAGCCATAATCATCACAATGATGACAAATCACGGCTTGAATTATCTTGCTTTGCATGTAATGAGTCTCTCTCATATATTAGTTTCACCTTTTAAGTTGCATTAGTGAAATAAATGAACTTTGCACGATAGTCTAATTATTCGAGTTTCACCTGTACATTTTAAATGACCAATTGGATGGATTTGTTAAAAATAAAAAATTGTGTGTGTATATATATATATATCTCGTGAGGGTTTAGCATCAAGGGTAGAGCCTCAAGGACTCACTCCACTCTACTTACGGTTAAGGGCTTACTGCTCAAGTTTATTTAACAATAAAAGTTCTTGTATGTAAGGTTTGCCCTCACAGGTGATCACAAAAGAACAAAAACTCTTCATCCTTCTGGCTCTGTGGTCGGCTCAGACCAACAGTCTGCTTCAGCTCAGACATGAATTTTCTCTCTCCTTCACCTGAATAGGGGCCCAATCACTGCTGGAATGGTTATTAACTGCATCTTTTCACAGTGACAGATCACTAGTCTGGAGTGGCTGCCGTGCATGGCGTGCGTATGTACAATAAAGACTAAAACCCAACTGGCATAAAAAAATGCAACTAGTGGTACAAGAGCCATAGAAAGTATGTCTTCACATTTTGGGGGATTCACATTACACCCTCTGTCAATGTTTTACCTCTGGGCTTCTGTTTTTATGTCTCTGGATTTCATGTTATGCCCTCGGTTAAGTGTCTGCCAATGGAATTCACCTGAGTTCCTTATTATTCTTAATATGCTTATTGGGCTTCCTATTTTGCGCTCCCTCAGCTGTTTGACTCTGAATTTCATATAATGCCCTCTGTCAGGTGTTTGCCTTTTTGCATCGCATCTTGCACTTGGTCAGTTGTTTACCTCTGTGCTTTCCATCCCCTGCTGTTCTGTTCAGCTGCACAGAGCAAGGGAAATCATTTCTGTCACACGGGGTGAGTGACATGCTCCTCCATAATTGGAAGTACCAGGTATTTCCACTGCAGCCGGTGGCTGAGATGCATGGTAGGGGAAGAAAGAAATGACTGTGTGATGTCAGAGATGGAGCTTTAAATGAAACTGTTGCACTGCCCTTGCGTCGGAAAACACACAGGTTTACTTTAAAATTAGGAAATCCAACACAAAAGTGTTCCGTCATTCTAATTTTTAGCAGAAGTCAGAAATATGTATACACGATGCCATAATCAGGAAATGCTAATCTTGTGGTCTTGTCTAAAACAATTAATTAGCTCCACAATGTTAGTATATAGCAAAAAAAAACTCCCTGCATTGGAAAATGTTTCTTTACTTCCCTCTGCTGCAAGATCTCCGGCCTCTCCATTTTAAGCACACCTTGTCATTATTCCGGGAATAGATTCGGAGGTGGAGGTGGTCTGGACAGATTCACTGCTACAGGGTTACGGTTTTAGCCGCTGCAGAAATGACGCATGTATATTTCCTCCTACAATCACCGACCCTGACATTTTCTATCCCAGTGCTGCCAAAATCATCCCCTTCTAAACATATTGTAATAAAGTTAAGTTCACTTAATTGGAGGTACACATTTGCTAGTAAGGTTGTGTAAATCCCATTATCCACTGAGGCAGTCTAGCTAAAGAGCTTTTCCGCTTTCATAATGAGGAAAGAAAACCTCTGACTGGCTATCTTACTCTGTTGCTAGACACTTCTTTTCAATATGTTTTCAAGATTAAATGGCACCAGCACCGAATCAATCCCTTATCAAGGAACTCTATTTTTTATTAGTGGGCCTTTTAAGTGGATCTGAACTAATAAATTGAAGATGTACCATGAAAGATGTACCTTTTGTCTTATATTCCTCCTAGAAAATAGTAAACTTCCTGAGCTTAGGTACTTCAGTTCTCTAGACTTATAGCATGTATATCTGCAGTTTGAGATCACCTAAGGCACTGCTGCTTCTGTCTCACCAGGCCCTGCAGTGCTTTATTAACTCTGTGCATCTGCAATTCCTCTACCTCTCCTACTGCTTCTTTCTTTTTCTTATTGAATTTGAATTGCACAATAATCATTACGCTTCATACAACAAATGTTAAGAGCAAGCAGGCCCAAGTCATTTAGTGAGTACTGTAGTATTTAAAGTAAAACTGAAGCCAAAACTTTTAACCCCCGCCAGCTTTTGTTGCCATCTGTGTCCTATTAGGGAGATCCCCCTCAATGTCCTGTCAGACAGCCACAACAGGAAGTGCTCTATGTTTTTGCGTTTGCAGTGTACCGAAACGCAGGCAATGTTTTGGCACGCATCTGATCGCGGGTTGGTGCGTGGCTGCGGTGCACCCACCTGCCCCAGAACGCTGGAGGAAGTTTTGTGAGCGATTGTGGTACGTTCCAGCAGCTACCGCAATTGGTGTGAACAAGCCCTTAAAGTGAGAAACATCTCTGGTGGTCAGCTGGGTCACCAGAACTAGTAACCCCATTGGAATATCTCCCTTCTTTTCCTGCTGTGGTGACACCCCAAAAAATTAGGTTTTCTTTCTCTTTCAGTGGTAACGTTCACCAGGACAAATAGAAATAGGAAACCTCCCAATAGGGACACAGAAAGAAATGAAAATCGGACAGGAATTCTAATTCCTCCACTCTTCAGTTGAACTTTAAAGCTGACCATACACTAAGACAATTTCGGCCAGTTCTTGATAAACCAGCTGAGATTCGCTCAGCGGGTGGCTCTGTCAGCAGCCTTCTGCCTGTCATGCTGCAATCAGATAATCGAAGAATACGGCATAACAGTGATTGCAGCAAATCATCTGAAGTTACTCTTCAGGAATTCTGACAGTGGCACATCCACTGCTGTCAGAATACTAGGGCACAGTGGGATATGTGTCCATGCTGTTTAGTGTGGATGGAGGAACACTGTTAGAAAAAAAAATCTAACAATGTATGGCAAGCTTAGGTTTATAAATCCCCTTGAACAAGAAACAAACTCACATAACCAGAAACCCCCCAGCTGCAGCCTGATCATTACCCCACCAGTTATCATATAACCAGTTATCAGGGAAGCAAAGTCCTGCCTTTACCAAGATGGCCACCTGGACACAGTGCAGAATAAGGCATGGTAAAACTGTAATGAACAAAAGATCAGTTGCAGGTAAAGAGGCAATACTTGTCTCTAGTCCTTTGTCTCCATATTTGGGAAAGGCTTTCACAGTTCAGGTCCTTATTAAAGTGGAACTAAAGTCTAAACAAAATAATAAATGCTGGGAGGCAGAGTTTTTTGGTAGCTGTGCATGTTTCTTCTGCAGAAACAAATTTCTTTGGCAGATGCGCAGAGCAGTATACACTCTCAGTCCAATATCACTACCTGTACAATGCCGATTATGGAACCGGGTGCTGGGATAATGTACCCCCACCATGCATGCACATCATCACTGGCTGCCCAATGGGCGATGAAAGCAGATGTTGTATGCAAAAGAAGCTGTGGGGAAGATGTTAGCAGCACTGACTGGAGCTGTGGACCCGTAAGCACGGCAGGTTAGTAAACTAAGAGGCAGGTGTGCAAAAATGTGCTGTATGCTCTGCATGCTTTGATGAGATGCCGTGTTTCAGTTCTGCCTTGATCCATTCCTATGCTCTCCTTGTGGCTTGCAGCGAGTTGCAGTTCTCCCGCAGCGAAGAGCCACAGAGCTCACCATTCCCCCAAATCTCATTATTTTCCCGGCCTGGTATCATGCTGGAATAACAAATATTCCTTCAGTGAAGGCGGAACCTGTGTCACCAAAGTCTGACTCAGTATTTGGAATTACAAACAGGAAATTTTGATTCTCTGTGGTGTTGACCCTGGAATTCCTCTGCCTAGGGTGTGACATGGGCCCACTCACCCCTCTCCAGAGACCATAAGTGGGCCAGCATGGGCAGCGTCATGTTGACAAAAAATTGGCTGGCTTAAAATGGATTGGTGGAAGGAAAATGTGAGTAGATTTGGGACTCCTTATATGCACACACGTCCCTGGTAAGTGAACGAAAGTATTTAAAGTAAATCTGTGATGATGAGTAAGGCAGAGTGACGCAAATACCCAGTTTTTCTGGGTATGAGTGCTTTAACTGACTGGTCCAGCAATGTCCATGGGGTGCAGGGAGATTCCTTAGTCATATGCAAGACCTGAATAAAGCACCTGTAAATATATATATATATATTTATAGCTACGTTATTTCGTAAAACATCTATTCTTACCCATATGTTTGGTAAAACATAAAAGACTGGGTCACGTCGGGTGAATAGACACCAAATATGGCAAGCCTTAAAATTGCGTGCGCCCGCAAAATCACAAAAAACGACCACACTGAAAATTGGCCATAGGCGACGCTTAAAACGCTTTTACCGCTCATCAGTTTAATGTTATCAGTAATTAATGGCCCTAAAATGATTGCTCACACTCCGACGTTCGCGGTTATATGTAACATGTGCGGCACAATAGGCGCAATCGTTGTTTTCGCACGTAGACGCACCCGACGCATATCTGCATGTGTATGTGGGGGGCGGAGGACTTAAAAAAAATGTTTTTCTTTTTAAATTTTTTTTAATGCTTCTTTATTTTTTTTATGATTGTTTAATTTTTGTATTACTTTTTTTTTTTTTACACAACTTTATTGCTATCATATGATAAGAAGCCCCCTATGTGATAGCCAATTTACATGACAGGTTCTCTTTATGAAGACATCAGGGGTCTCCAAGACCCCTAATGTTATCTGGGGACCCCCTGAGAAGCTTCTGTAGCTGGAAAGTGACACTGAATGCAGGAAGTGATGTAATATACATCACTTCCTGCATTCCGGGACTGGAGAGTAGCTCAAAAGGATAGTGTACTGATCTCCCTTTGCTCTCCTGTCACTGAGCCGTGCCGGTCCCGGCCGCATCGGGCACAGCGGATCTCGGGACCGGCAACGGCAGAGACAGCTACTGGTAATACAAGCGATCGTGCGTCTCAAGACGCTCGATCGCTTGAATGTAAAGCTGCTCGTCGGGCTCCGCCGTCCTCTCGTCACAGACGAGCAGATGAGTGGATTTTTCAAGCCCTGTATATATATATATATATATATAATTTGTTTAACTGTCAGCTGTTTGGCTGGAATCACAGTTTAAACTATATTGTCTCTATTTTGCCTGGTTCTTCATGGAGAATGACGAGTGTGTGTGAGATGGGGATGTAAGCCAGAGTTGTCATGGCAGCTTGAAAATTAGCACAAGCACAACAGAAATCAGCAATAGTATGGCATTTGGTTTAGAAGTTGAAACACATGCAAGGCCACTCTCCTGAGCTGAAATCCGGGTCTGACTGAGCAGAGCAGAGAGGAGCTGGAAGCAGCTCCATCTGATGTCACTATGCAGTCTGCAGAATGTCACTCCTCCTGGCTTACATCCCCATCGCACACAGACTACCGCCAGCACTAAACTAAACTGCCTGGCACAGCGGTTGCACTGTGCCAGGGAAGGGTTATAAGAGGTGACGGAGTGCTGAGTGTGCTGCAGATGTGTAAAATGCCAACCCTGCTTCAAAAAAATAACAGCAGCATCACTTTGCAGGGTCAGCGTGTTGCACTACAATGGGCCTCAGTTATCATGTCTTACAGCTTACTTATGAGTAACTTTACAAGTCTTTATGAATACATTCCTGACAAGTCGCAATATACAGCTACAGTATCATTTCTCAGAAAAGCTCCACCTTTTATCATCTCAAGTCATTGATTTTGCCAAGACCGAGACGGTAGCATCAGCCTGCTGCAAGCAGAAAAAAAAGCATTTCCTCACTCTCCTCTCCCCCAGGGATCAGACTGCAACTTTGTAGAAAGTCTCAAGGTGAGATGTTGCAGACTGACATTGAATGTTTGGCAGTGAGGCCCTAACAACCCATCCGTCTCAGATCTACCTCTGCTGGACAGAGGCCACATCCAAGGTCACACTTCTCACATAAAACCTTTGCATGGAGAACCCCTTTAAACATCATCAATAAATATTTAGAAGTTTTCCCACCTGCTGCTTAAGCTGCTGAACCAGTCGGTCCTTCTCCCTCTTCAGAGACGCCACTTCTTCCTGCGTCTTCTTCTTCCTGGAGGAGGACAGCTCCAGCAGTGCAATATTGGCATCCTTTTCGCTGATGGCGGCCAGAAGGGCTTCCTGCCTGGTGGGGTAAGAAAAAAATGGGCCTGAGCTAAATAGGTGTATACCCCATTGTTTTCCTTCAATGTAAACATGCCAAAACTACCAAGCTTTACTATACCATAAGATACAAGATGAATGACTTCTCCATTTCAATACTTATCTGTAGCCCTACAGACTCCCCTGGTTGCACTAGCCAAATCTAACCCACATGACAGCATGAGATGCAGGACCCCCTCAAGAAATCTTACTGAAAGCAATAGCACTTTCCCTCATGTTCGATTGGGGTCTCTTCAACTTGACTGTCCAGTGGATTATTCATTCAATTGTATTCTGAATTTGATGGGAATTTAACCTGGAACTAAACAATCAGACTGACACATATATGGCCATTGTAACAGTTAATATTCCAAGACAATCTTTAAAGGAGAACTATGGGGTCAGTGTTTTTCCCCATAGTTCTCCTTGGGGTAACGGGAGGACGCTAGTTTGTCACCCTAAGCTCAGTATACCGCGAGCTACAGCTCGAGGGAAACTGAGACACCGCACCTGGAGCGGATCCCGACTTAGATGACGGGATCCGCCCAGCTGCGTGAGTGACAGCTGGCTCTGCCTATCTAGAGGCAGAGCCAGCTGTACCCGCCCCCTCCCCCGTCCGTGTCGCGAGTCAGCGCTGGCAGATCGGAGCGGGGAGAGGGGAATCCAGCCCCTCCCCCTGTCATGGCAGAGAGCCGTGACAGGATCGAGAGGTGAGGGAACCCGGTATGTTTTCCCTCACCTCCCGATCTACTGAGCCAACCTGTGACAGTCTCATTGTCACAGGTCGGCTTAGAACTATGAGGTGAGTGGAAATCACTCATGTCATAGTTCTCCTTTAAGACTCTTTCATTATGTCCAACAATGGTGCCCTAGTGTATGTAAATTTCCCTTTTGTCTATAAAAAAAACATACATAATAAAAAATATTTAGATACATTAGTTTGAGCAGCTGACAGCGTTCTCCCTAAATGTCAGGATAGATAGCAGAACATGGGAAGGTTAGGAAAAGAGGCGGTATTGGGGGGGTGGGGGGGGAGCAGACAGCCGCAGTATCAAGAGTCTCTGAATCAGGAC
>NW_017306335.1:447970-466060 GCF_000935625.1 Nanorana parkeri
GTATCAAGAGTCTCTGAATAAGGACCCAGCACTGGAAAATAAACTATGTTAAGTGGGGCTCTGACCTCTGCAAGCAGAGTGTTAAAAGGCTGAAGGGTCTGGAGGACGTCAATTCCCCACAGCGGCTCAGTGTTACCAGAGAGTCTGTAAAACTCAGTACCAGTAACATCTATCAGCCAGGACAGGAAGACAGGGAGAACATAGTTGAGAATTTCACACCCTCTGATACCAGTCAGACTGCTCAAGAACCTAAGATGGTGAATGGCCATGGATGCACAATCTGGCAAACAATAATCGAGTAAACGCGTAATCTTGGGTTGGGAGTGCACAATCACACGATGCAGATGAGATGCAACAATATCTCAAACAGTTAATGAGAAACAGCTGGAGAAAAGATCCAATCGGCTGTTCCACTAAAACCGGCCATACATACATGAAGAATATTCTTGGACGCCACTGTTTCTTTGGAATGCCACAGTAAGATCTTTCCTGCCAATGTATATACACACTGTGTGAATGTCTCCTTTTGGATCCGATTATCTAAGTTATTGCATTGATATGTTATTACGTTGACTTCACTCCTTTCCTTCAATAGACTGCACACATTTTTTTTTAAAGAATAGGTTTTCTAAAGTTTTGACGCACTATATGCATTGGTGGGAGGCAAGCTCCCCTACCAAAAGGTTACATTAAGATATCCGTGGCAAAGACAGTGTAACATAATAAATTAGGTACTAAACATTGAGAGGACGGATGATAAGAAATACAAGCTGACCAGGCTTGCTGTAGGCAAATAAGGAGGTGTTACTTCTACTGACGCACCCAGGGGGAAACGTAGAGACCAGACGGGGCGAGCGTTGGGGGGAAAAGGACAGACAAACAAAAAAAAGAGAGGAGAGTGGTAAAAACAGACTGGATCCAGCTGGGTGAGGCCCATATCATCCAGATGAGCCCTCTGGCTCCAAAGGGTTAAGTCAAATAATAATCTTGGATGCGGAAAGTGAAATAAAATTCAATCCACACGTGCCATGTTGAAAATTGGGTCATGCAGATGTGGTTAGTTCCTACATTCTCATAATAGGATTTATTTCACCCATATTCTGATATGTGGAACCATGGTTGACCTCCAGTGTCTAGGAATCAATCCTACCAGCGGAAAGGAGAAAATGGAAGAGACCCTTCTTCCTGGGAAAATGGACAGAAGGGCTATTTCTGGAGATGCTGGCCAGCTAATGTGTGTGATTTGGCTGCACAGACCAAACAACTCTTGTCTGAAGGAGCGGATACACTGACCACCAAACATGAAGCATTGTACCCTCCTCCTCTACACACCTCCAACACAAGTCTGACTGTGCAATATTTTATTCACAAAACTTTAAAAGGTGCACCAACATATCAGATTGTAGGTCATCCTAAGATAACACCACACACATGCCAATCACTGGTATGAAGTAGTTCTGTGCTCGAGGAAAACAGGGAGTCAAAGCAAGAAAATACAGGCTGGGACAGGGAGGGAGGGTGACAAATGACAGCAGAGAATGGAGCAGGCATACAAAAGATAGCAAAGGTCTGGAGCATGGATGAAGGAAATAGATAACAATACAGGGCTGCAGCAGAGAGGCAGGGTGATAGATGACAGCAAGTCACAAATGGGAGACAGGGTACTAAACAGTACAAGCAGTACCACAATACTTGAGTAGTACATGGTAACACAGACTGCAGTACAGACTCTGTGGCATACCACAGGCCATTATGCTTTCTTGCACATGATACAGCTGCCGAACTCCACTCCCAGTCTTCCTTACTGACAGGTTTATCTGGAGGTTACAGGGATGGAAAGTGGAGCCACATGATCTAGTGGGACCCCACACATCCCTGCCCGCACCACTACATCCAGGGCCTAAATCTTTCTGATGGTTTGTTAATCCTCCTGTCTGCCTGCAGAGTTACAGACTCCTGCAGGTAATTATGGCCGCTCTGCCAGTGGCCAGCTGTTTACCTCTCGGCTTTCAGGCAAACCATTGCCTATATCAATCCCGGGTGAGCCGGTATTCCCGGATCCCCCCCTTCCCCCCAGCAGCCCCGCATTCCACAGTTGACATTCACAGAAAAGTGATGCTTCACTGGTCCAGTCCCAGAATCCAGGACATTAATCCTCAGACCCCAGCTGACTGACCCTTCCCAGGCGAGGGTCACGGTGCTGTCTGCCGGATCACATGGCTAGTGAACAACTGCCTGCAAGAAATTATATTCTTAGGATATCTTAAAGGGAGCCGCAGTCTTTTTTATATATAAATGTGTTACCATCTTAATATAATAATCTATTCATCTATCAATTCTTTAAAAGTGGCATTTCTACATGCAGTTTGCATCTGTCTGCATACATGGGGGAAGCCATATTTGCTCATAATCACATATGCAGATTATTCTTCCCAACAGACAAATGTTGAATACTGAATGTAGAAATGGGTGATGTGAATCTGCTGTTGATGCTTGAGTTCTAGGACTAGGTGATGTTTCTGTTGAATCTGTTGATGCTGAAAGCTAAACTATACACCGATCTAAAAGGCACACATTAATGCATCTCTGTAGTCATTAATAGCTCATTAAATGTATTGTTATGTAAATGCAAGCAGTATAAGTACCTGCATTTCACCTGGCATCAGCCTCTTTGAGTCCCTATATAGCAGAGCTAGAGTTTGAGAGAGTGAAGCAGTGCAAAGAGCATGCTGATAGGAAAAGAGAGCAGAGTGACAGACAGATGAGCTCATGACTGTGCTACTTCTCCTTTCATTGTCCAGTCACAAGCTTAGGGTGGGGTGACCTGGGCTCAGAGGAAAATAGTTAAACAATGCTGGCCATCAGACTGAGGAAATCTAGCAGAAATAAAAAGTACTGCAGGTAAAATCTCTGGACTGAAGCTGAATACTGCACCAAAAACAGTTTTTGTTAGTTTATCTTTAATGGGCTGATTCTGGCCAGAACGCACTGCCTCGCATGGGATCGCAAGGCACATTATGACTGCGGTCCGATCAAAATGCTGCAAGCACTATTTTGATCGCCCCAGACCAGACCGCAGGCATAATGTGCCTTGCGAGCCCGTGCGGCTGATTGCATTGTGGCCGGAGGGCGTGACTACGGTGCCATTCACTTCAATGGCCTGCCACACGCCCTTACAAAAAAGTGAGCCGGCCACAATGCGGGGCAGTGCATTCTGGCCAGAATCGGACTGGAACGCACTGCATCTGGTGTGTACGGGCCCTCAATGTTTTTCTGACTGAAATTAAATAAAATGATTCAGTCCCCATGACATTAAAAAAACACAATTTTTCTGGTAGCCAGAGAGCATGTGATCTCTGCCTAGTCTTTAGGTCACATAGGGGAAATTAGGTGCAGCCCTTTTTTCAAATTCAGGTCATTGATTACTGTAAGTGCAAAATTAAACAGCAAGTCCGAAAAGCGAAATGCCATTATGGGTCTCGTTGGAAGCCTACGCATGTTCCCCGACGGCTCTACTTAACCTTCCATGGATACCTCCCAAAATGTATAAATCTCTGGATAAATGCAAGGACCCTTTGGAGGCCCTGTTACATAAAAAACCCGTGGCGTGTACCACCAGACAACATCGACTAGTCACATTCATACTTACAGAGGCCAAAGGGTCATAGCGAAGGCTTGGAAGTCCCCCACTATACCTTTTGCTGAAGTCAAACAGAGTATCGAGAGTAATGTTTTTTGAGAAACTCACCGCCATCCAAAGGGATACGATGGGGTCATTCCGGAAGCTCTGGGAGCCATGGATTGAGTCATACCTCCCTCCCTCCTTTGATATGGAGTCCTTGACCTTATAACTACTCATTACCGGAAGCCTTAATATGCATAATTAATCTGACATCTCTCCTTCAATGCTCCTCTTCACTCTCTAGCTCTCCCCCCCACCCCTTATCTACCCTCATGATTCTTCCTTACCTGACTAAACACCAGAAGATTCACACCTTGTCTCAGCACCTTTGACAAACTGTTCTCCTTAGCACATTACTAGTGTTTATGCTGCTAACCAGTTACTATTTTATATTATTGTACTTTGCTTTATTCTATTTTATACCAAATACTCTGCTAGACTGTTTTGTACTGTTGCAGGAGCTTCTTGATATAATCTCCACTGTTTGATATACCGTTTGATTTGACGATGTATGTAATAGTATAATATTTTTCTGACCACAACCAAAACAAATAAAAACCATTTTGAAGGAAAAAAAAAAAATTAAAACAGCAAGTCCACTTTGCAGAAAACCTGTGCTGAGAAAAGTATGGAGGCTGCCTCTGCTTCTAATAAAATGTTGTGTGCCTGGCTGCCGACAATCTGTAAGAAAATGTAAAAAAAATAAATAGTGTTTTTGTAGGAATAACCGACATAAACCCTCTCAGTGCTGACATTCATCTACAGCTAGACAGGCCCAGGGGTGGCGCTGCAATTGACTGCAATTGAAGTGACACAGTAAGATGACGGCTGTGCTGGCAGGTGGGTTGCAGTGTATGTTTGGCTGACTCCAGTAAAGTGTTTGCAGAGGACAGACACAGTGCTGGGCAGCTGCAGGAACATTCCCCGCTAAGTTAATCCAGGGGGGCCAAAGTAAGTTAATTGCCGTCTACGCAAACACATTTATTTACACTGCAAATATCTTGGAGGCTGGGAGAGTGAGACGGGAGTTGAATGAGAGACTGCAGGGTGACTGATCGCTGTACAGGGCTCACTTCACTTTTACTCTGTCTCTTGGGGGTCATACACACCCGATGCGCTGGGGTGGCGTTTTTCCAGCGCACCCTCAACTTAAGGCAAAGCAATTTTGCCAAATGGGCTCGGTTCACACCATTGCGTTGCGGTGGTGCGTGTTGAAAAAAAGAACAGCATGCAGTACAATTGAGTATGCGGTTCAGTTTTGGTCACCTATCCATAGAAAGGATGTCCTGGAGCTGGAGAGAGTCCAGAGAAGGGCAACTAAACTAATTAAGGGGCTGGAGATTCAAAGCTCTGAGACAAGGTTACTAGATTTAGACTTGTTCACGCTGGAAGTGAAGAGATTAAGAGGGGACAGGATTTTAATGTACAAAATGTTCAGTGGTGATGGCAACATCAGCAATAAACGTTTTACTGTAAACTCCCTGACACGGACTTGAGGCCACTACCTAAAATTGGTGGAGAAAAGATTTAACCACAAAGGGCGTAGGGGTTTCTTCTCAGTCAGAGTGGTTAAATTTTGAAACTCTCTGCCACAAGCAGTGGTATCAGCAGAGAGTATTAAATCATTCAAAAATCACTTAGATACCTTCCTCAGAGACCATAATATAACATAATAAGACCCCAAGGGACTCATATGCACACATGCACGCACTACACACGCACAGACAGATAAAGGTTGAACCTGATGGACCCGTGTCTTTATTCAACCTCAAATACTATGTAACTATGTTAATCGCATCGTACCGCAGTGTGCCCATAGAACTTAATGAAATGTCACTTGTGTGACATTTCAATAAAGTCCTAATAAAAAAAAAGAAAATTGTGATGCAACTCGATCGAGCGATTAGCACTGTTCTGGGCATTTGCACACTAGCAGCCGTGTTAGGTGTAGTGTAGCTGCTGGTGTAAATGGGGCCTAATGCTGAATGTCAGGAAGCCTGAGTGTCAGCATCCCAGAATAAGAAGAGACGGTGACAGTTATGAATGGCAGCTCAATCAAGAGAATTGCACAGCCACACTTTTAGAAAAGAAGTGAAGCCAGTGTACAGTGTAAGAGAAGTAATACTGTGCAGAGTCCATAAATACAGACTAAGGTCAGATACTGAGAATTACACCCAGCATACAGGACAAGAGAAGTGGTACTGTGCAGAGTCCATACATACAGAATAACAACAGATACTGAGAATTACACCCAACATACAGGACAAGAGGAGTGGTACTGTGCAGAGTCCATACATACAGAATAAGAACAGATACTGAGAATTACATCCAGCATACAGGACAAGAGAAGTGGTACTGTGCAGAGTCCATACATACAGAATAAGAACAGATACTGAGAATTACACCGTGCATACTGAATAAGGCAAGAGATACTGTACAGAGTCCATACATACAGCATATGAACAGATAACAGAGTCCTGTCCATCCCAAAGGCTGTGCCTTCATTAGAGATTGGTAACCCCAGAGTAGGGTATACATTGTTAGAATATCAAATGAAGAAATCGATTTCGGAATGTTCGTTTGACTTTCTAATCGTTGATGCGGTGAAATCGGTCGATTTTGGCCACAGCGACGAAAAAATTGAAAGGAGCATGTTGGAAAAGTTTTCTCGATCTAACTAAAATCTAATAGTGAATGTGGCTCTCGTTCAGGAAACTCCATTCATTCCAAAACGGAACATTAAATGAAAATCAAACGAAATTTCAAACAACAATCGCCAAGCCTCTGATAGCATTACCGCACATTCCGATGGGATTTTTCATGTGAACGTTCATTCAAAGATCTGCTCGGGTATGACCTGCTTGGGTCCCACAGAGACTCATGCAGCCACCCGGCACCATAGGGGTATAACAAATAGCTGCAATTATTGGAGCAATTGTACAGCTCACTTCCACTAATAAAGGAAATAATTACTTTTTCCCCAGAATCTCTTGTGTGAAAACAATAATAAACATTCCCCAACTGAAATAAAAACAATCCTCAGGATAAAGAAGAAGCTGCTATTTTATTATTTGCAGAAATGTATACTACAGAGACCAGGTCTGCATACTATGTGTGCAAGGTTTTAGTCTGTTAAATATATAATTGATAGCTCTTTGTTATAGCTCTTCAATAGGTGCAAAAAATACCTCTTGATCCTGTCGGAAATCTTGGGAGCTGATAACTTCCTGTGCTGACTGTTACCCATTACATTGTTCCCAGCACTTTCTGACTGCTACAGAACACCTGCCCCTAAGGGCTTGTTCCCACCAAATCTGGACCAGATCTGCATGAGTTTCTGCACATGCAGTGCAGTGTGTTCTGCCACGTTTTTGGGACGTTCCGGGCCGTTTAAAAAATGTACATTTTTTTGGGGCCTAAAATGGACTTTCAGTGCGTTCCAGGGCGTTTGCATGCATTTTGGTGCGCTCAAGAGCAGAATAAATAGGGCATGCTGCAGTTTTTCCACATGCTCTGGAACTGAATGTTGTGGTGTAAACTAGAGCCCAAAATACCATTGGAATACAGTGGATGCATTTTTTATGTGTTCTGCATGTACTCTGCATCTGCTCCGCACTTGGTGTGAACAAGCCCTGAGTTATGAAGAGAGGTGACGGAGTTCTGTAGTCCTGTCAGGTGACAATGCTGCTCCTCCATAGATACAGTACAGTGAGTAAGCGCTGTCATCCTAGGACAAGAAATGTGTTACTGGCAGGATCACCAAGTAAAAATGAAAGCTAAAAAAACCCGAATATACCCTCCTAATACTGGTGAGTATCAATTCATTAAATTTTTGTTCTCAGTTTTTGAAACACTTTAAAATTTCCTTCGGTCACACAACTATCTGCACTGTCTGAGTTCAGTACACTGCCGGGGCTATGGGTGGGTCAGAGGAAGCGGCAGTGCATCTGAGCGTATTATGTTGCCGCTCTTCACTTCCCACTGATGTAGGGGCCACAGTGCAGAATAAGTGCCCGTATTGGGAGTGTGCATGTAAGGAAGACAATGCCAGAGTGTCAAAATAGTTCTGCAGAAAACCTTGAGGCTTGCTACGCACCTAGGCGCTTCAAGATTTGCACGTTTTTGCTTTTAAAAACGCACATTTCTCCCTGCATTGAGATGTCTATGGGACCAAAACCACGCTGCATCCACCTGAAAATAGCGCTTTTGTACGCGCAATGCTACTGTGTGAACACAGAAATGTGTGCTTTTTCGTGTGGAAAAAAGCTCAGGTGTGAAACAGGCCTAAGAGCCCATTCACACTATTGTATTGCAATAACGCTTGTGTGTTATGCCATGCGTTACTGTGCACTGTGTTAAGGCAGCCCAAAGGTTCATGCAGCATTTCTGGCAGCACACTGCAACGCAATCTATCAGCAAGGTGTGTTGGGGTGTCATTTAGAATGAATATATGCATTGCACGCATTACTCCAATGAAATAGTGTGAATGGGCCCTAAAGGGGCAAATATGTATTACGTTTTTGGGTTATGGCAGACACTTTATTTAAAGTGACATTAAACCCTCAGATTTTTTAACATAAAACAATACTGTAATGTGTGCCTTACTGTAATCCATGGTAGTTTCCCTTCTCTTTGCTGCTCTTCCTTTTAAATCCGTATCTCTTCTCATGCTGGGGGAGAACTTCCCTTTGCAGCTGAGTGCCTCTTCCTGTAGTGCTGGCTCAGGTTGCAAACCAACACACAGACACCATGTATCCATTTCAGAGACAAGGCAGTCTGCTGCAAAACAGAAGTTCTGCCCAGCATGAGAACAGATACACATTTAAAAGGAAGAGCAGCAAAGAGAAGGGAAACAACCATGGATTACAGTAAGGCGCAGATTACAGTATTGGTTTATGTTAAGAAATCTGAGGGTTTAATGTCACTTTAATACAAGCAAGCACAAACAGTTACTTTTATTCAGCCTAGTTTCTCAGATGCTCTCAATGTTTTTTTTTTTTAAACTCTGGTGAGGAAACCTGCATGAGGCATCACAGTACAGATTTAGCAAATTCTGTCTCTGCTTGTGGGAGGGAACACTGGATTTCATTGATGCCTGGGGATGGAAGCCTCACCTGAAAGTTATTAAGCTGATATTGCTGGAGGCAGTGCTGTGCAACGTGTTCCCCTGCCCCCCATTCTATCACAAATCTGTCCTGTATCTGTTCCTGGACTGCAGCAAACCGGGCTGGTGGGTATGAATCTAGGCGACACATTCACACAAGTATGGAATAAGCACATGGAGGCCGCTTTCTGTGTGTACGCACAGATCAGTGCTGTTTTGAGACAACAGTTGATATACAGGACAATCACAGGATTAAAATATTACAATTACAGGCTTAAACTGGCTGTGCACTTATATTTTTTGTTTGGTTCAACCTGAAGGCTAAACACAACAAAAAAATGTTATAGATTTCTCCAAGCATGCTAAGCACCATAGATGGACGGACCTCCCACTGGGCTATTGTATGATGAAAGCGGCAGGGTGGGCCACTGTGAGCCTCCGTCACTGTGCGCCTGAAATTTTTCAGATCAGCCCCTTTGATTTTCTGATCACAGGATGCCGGATGGAAGGGTGCCAACATAGCCACCCAATGAGTGAATTTCAGGCAGTTCATCAAGAACCGGCTGAAATTCGCACAAAATTATGCCCTGTTTTAGGGTGTCATCAACAAAATTAAAGTTTACTTTTTAGTCCAATCTGAAAAGATTTGATGGTTTATCCAATCTGGGGCAGATTTAATAAACTCATAGGTGGCTAACTCACTTTTTAAATGATCAAATATTTCATAAACTGATTTCCCAACATGACTGTTAGTGATGTAGACGATCAGAAGAAAGTCGAATCTCTGTGCCATCTTACTACAAAGTGTGACATCGCAGAATGACTGCCGTGACAAATAATTTCCAGGAAAAATCACTCAACCTTCGAAAAGTGATTAATAACAATTGTTACAATGTTCTACATCTCATTAGCTTTGTTAAATCTGTCAGATTGGAAAAAAAGAGTGTAACATCTACAGCCACCCAAAGGGCCCTATCCTCCTTGTGATTCCACCCATGGTGATACCATGCCAGTGGTGGAATTTCCAAAATACAATTTTACCGTTTTCCTTCCCTAGCTGCTTTGCAACCCCATAAAATTAGTGGTAAGTTCTGCCACACCAGTGCAAATTTTTCTACTTTTCTACCCCTTTGACAGGGTGACAATATTAGTTTACCACACTGAAATCAGGGCAGTGTTCTCACCGTTATATCATCTGCATCAGCAAGGGCTACACAGTACAACATGCCAATACAGCGAGTAGGGTGGCCAACAGGGTTGTCACCAACAGCCTCCCAGCTTCCACTGCTAGTAACATGCACGGTCACATCTTTTCATGAGCTTCACTGAGGAGCAGTCGGTCATGGGAGTTTTAGTTTCTTCAGCAGCCCCCACACTGCACACTTATAGCATGCAAGCACTAAATAAGCCCCACCAACCCCATACAACAGGTGCGTTCAGTAGGGGGAAAATAGTAGGGGACATAGAATGCTATATTCTGGGAAATTCTAAAAGCCAATTGAGTGTTTTTTTTTTCTTTTTACAGAATAACTATGAAAACTGAATAAGCATTACATTTGACATTAAGCTGGCGAAATAGTAGCCCATGACTATACACTGGTGTACTTAACCTTATGTGCCCTCGCTGGATTATACTACAGTATCTTGATCGATTGAGAGAAAGTGGAAACAAGATGGCATCTCACTGGTTCGGTCTTTAAGTGATTCTGTTCTTGGCAAGTTGTCGCCAGTGACAGGATTGCTAGAATGACACCACTCTTAAGGTGCCCATACACTGCTCGATTCTCGTACGAGAATCGCGGGAAATCCCGCGATCGTACGAGAATCGAACAGTGTGAACGAAGACGTGCAACCGTTTCTACTGTACGGTCGCACGTCTTTTGTCTAAGGAGCATGTTAGAAAAGCAGCCGAGAATCGTACGATTTTCGGCTGGTTAGAACGGTGCTCGGGAGACAAATGCCGAAAGGGCCGGTGTGCGCACGCGCACACTGCCCCTTCAGCATTGCGGTCATCGGAAGGGGGGCGGGCTTGCTATGATCGAGAGTGCGATCTGCCTGTCCAAGATAGGCAGATCGTACGGTTTTTTTAATCACTTTACAACCATCGCAAGACTAAGGTCTTGCGATGGTTATACAGTGTATGGCCACCTTTAGTGTGGTCATACACGACCCAATTTCTGCAAGTGACAAGACCGTTGGAGAGATTGGATTGCTGATTGTGAGCCAGGTCTTCTCATCCCACATCAGTTCCTGACCTCACAAATGCTATGTTGGCTGATTTCCAACAGACACACTCCAAAATCTTGTTGAAAGCCTTCCCAGAAGAAAGGAGACGGTTATAAATGCAGAGTAGGGGAAGAGGGACAACTCCATATTACTGCCCATGGTTTTTGGAATGGGATGTACAAGCACATATGGGTTTGATGATCACTTGGTCACATGTCCATAGGCCATACACTCTATAAATAGGTGGATTGTGATTCTGCAGTCATCTTTTATGAGTTAATCCACCCAATAGCAATAATTCAGTTATTGGTGGCACCAGATGGAATGTATCCCCTGCCAGGTACGTGTATATATTAAGGATCCCACCAGCAAGCGTCATGATTAGTTCCTGGCTTGGTTCCACCCAACTTTGTAATACCACTTTGACAGCAAGGGTGTTCACAGGTGTTTCCACTCCTTTTGTTTCCTTTGCTGACATATATAATAAAAGTCCAATAGGGAAAGTGGGCCCCCTTTAAAATGATCGGGGGCAGGTGTGCAATTCCAGGAACAACAGCAATTAAATCTCCACCGTAGACCCAGAGTGCTACAAGAAGCCATCACGTGGTTGATCCCTCCACCACCTACTAAAATGTGTAATGTTGGCTTTAGGTGAACAGACCCTGTAATGAATAATAATCTGTGTATTACAGGAAGTCGTATTTTTACGGTAATACTGAGCACAGTAGCCTCCAGCAGCAGCTGCTCAATGTTAAAACCTACAGGGAATCAGATATCAGAGCAATGTATATAGTTGATGCACCTGCTGGAATGTGGGTGGCAGCGGCAGTGCCAAGTCTTTGTGAATGGATCTGGAGCAGGTACAGGAGAATGGCACAGTTGGTGACATGCAGCTTGCACTCAACTGTGACAAATAAAGGGTTAATACTAACTTTGAAAAGAGAGGTGAACCAGCTCATTGGTCCCGGCTCCTAATTCTTACAACCTGTGCAACTCCCCTCCAACTAGTCCGAGTGTCTCTTTCACGACACACAATTGCCCCATTGTACGCAGGAAAGGGATTAAGGATTGTGTTTTCTATTATTATGCTGTTGATTAATCCTGACCCGGTGTCACTTTCCTCCTCAGAATAGATTGGGGGGGTTCTCTGGGCTCCACCACCCTCAGCTCGATGCTGCCAAACTCCTTCACGCCTCATTTGCCACGTAAGCGATTACATTTTAAAGTGACGGGCAGCACTGCCTCCTTCAGGGCTGCACAAAAGAGAATCGCCCTTTGTCTTCTAGGAATGCTAAGCTGGCATGCCTTGCCCGTGGCATTCTGGCTAGGCTAAGTGCAGCCAGTAAGGATGGCCACAAAACATAGCGAAGATTGGCTACTCTGGCAATAGAAAAAAGGTGCAATTTTGTGGGAAGGCTTCATAGGCAGAAGACTTGGGCCAGTGAGCTAAACTCAAGGCTCACACGAAAGCAGTTTTCCTGCATCATTTATAAAGTAAAGTAAAATATGTATTTACATACTTGCGTTCTCATGGTACACTGCAGTAGCAACATCATCAAAAATGCTGCTTAAAGGAGAACTTTAATGGGGAGGTGGCTGAGGCAGCATTTGCTATAATGTGTAAGCATGCACAGCATATTTGCACTTTATGGCACAATTTGCTGCCCTTCTCCAGCAACGCAAGGTCTGTGCTCCGCTGCTGCTATCTTCTTTTGTTCTTCCTGTTTCAGCACCATCTTTCTTTGACTACTGGCCAGCAATTGGATGCAATTCCTGTACATGGTAACCCTGGATGATGCCTGAATAAAGATTGCACTTATAAAAGGTCAGGCTTTAAAATGTTATACTGTATTGTATATGGTGACATGTCAAAAATATGACCATACAGACTTTATTTAAAATTAGTGAATGGTCCAATTCAAGCTGTGGATAGAAGTAATCCTTCATAATAATAGTAGTTTATCAAGCCGATGGATAGTAGGATCAAGTGGAGGTTATTAATATAGCAATCTAAATTAAAAGTGGTTCATTGAAGAAAGGCTGACTTGGGCTCAGTTTCACTAACATTTATCTCTATAACCTGGCTGGCTTGTTCGGGTACATTAGAAACGTGTTAGGAGACATATCTCAACACTGATACCTCTATGGATGCATTCCTCCATCATTACCTAGAGGGACATCAGAAAGTCACTGTCATTGCCAGGTGTGCTATCCCTATTACTACCCATTATTTCTTCAGCAATCTTATCCCAAGACAAACACTCTTCAGCCATTAGGCTCACACAGTGGGCACTCAGAGGCCTACACTCCTTTCAAGCCCTGGCAGATCATACCAAGAAACATATGCCTTTCAATGCCCTATGTGAACAGAAAGGGATCCCTTGTACTCACTATCTCCAATATAAACAAATAAGATTTCTTATTCCCTTGAAACTTGGCCCCGACACTGCTTTGACCCTTCAAGCCTCCCTTCAGCAGCTCTTATGGAAACCTTAAGAAGTGAAAAGAGCGTTCTCTCTCTCTTGAATATACAACTACCGTAAATACTCGAGTATAAGCCGAAATTTTCAGCCCATTTTTTTTGCTGAAAAGTGCCCCCCTCGGCTTATACTCGAGTCAGCGCCAGGTTTCTTCTTACTTGCCTCGCTGAGCGTCGCGTCACTGCTGCTCCAAGAGACATCTACTACAAACTTTAGACACACTAACAAAACTGGGCCAGGTTCCTGCCCTTGTCAGTTGAGAAAACTTAGGACAAAATACAAACCAGCTGGTGTAGCTTGCAAAAAGCATTTATAAATGAAGCATAAAGGGAAGTCCAATTTAGAATCATACACAGAGCTTATTGGACCTTTAAATGTACTACTAAAGTCACCACACCTAACTGGCTGACCACCTGTTCCAATCCCCATCCCAATCTGACTCACCTGTTCTGGTCCTCAGTCTCTCCATCCACAGTTTTTGGCGACAAGTCCTCGACTTCATGTAATCAAACCTCTTGAACCTCTACTTCCCTGTTCCATAACCCCCTAACCCAGGATCAGGCAAAATCTTCCCACCTCACTAAGTGGGAACACATAAGTATTCTTAGCCCCAAAAGGTAATATGTTAACATTGGCTTTCTGACACCCCACCTAACCTCAGTGGACTAAAAACCATAATGACTTTTGATTAAATAAATGCAGCTCCCCATTCAACCTCCCTCACAGCAAAATTTTTCAAAACATGGTAAAATATTTCACTTCTGAACTTCCTAGCCACAAAATAAAGGATTTAAAGGAGCTGGTCCACCACACCACTTGGTATCACACTGAAAAATGTCAAGGCACACTAAGCATGCTGGAAATTTAGATCCTCTGCAAAAGAAAATATTACCTACCATTCCATATCAAGCAACAAATAACAACTCAAATGAGAACTGCATAATCTTCCTTACATTCCTACAGTTACTTACTCATCACTTCATTGATGCAGACTTTTACCCCTAGAACAACATCATATTATCACAGGCCTCAGTCTCCATATGAGTATTACAACGTGTATGTTTAGCAGGTCACTTTGTTTTCCTTGGTTCTAATATTTTTTAAGGCTGCAACCAACTAATCGATTAAATGATAATAATCGATAATGAGAATAGTTGTCCACTATTCTCATTATGAATTAGTTGGTTGGATTCCCTAGCTCTCTCCTCCATGCATGTGAGGAGGGCACAGCAAGCAGTGGGCGGGTGCAATAGCCAGCCTGCTATTGGCCTTTGCAACGTCCAATAGCAGGCTGGCTATTGCACCCGCCCACTACCTCCTGTATTTACATTCAGCCGTCTGCGGAATCTTGCCACTGGTGGCGGTCATTCCCTGGCTGTAGCTGTTCAAGCTCCATGTGCTTACAATACAATTATTGAAAAAAAAATTTAAAAGGTGGGAAATAGTAATTTTCGGTCTGATAAATTCTGCTGCGGGAGGTCCGTTGCAGTGCCATTCATTTCAATGGCACCTCAAACATGCCTCCCACCCACAGCGTAATTGCCCGCACTGGAGCACATGGTACCGCAATGCCATGTGTTCCAGTGCACACTGCATTTGTGTATTTTATTTTTAATTAAGGATGGTATTCATTTATTTTTTTATCCGATTAATTGAAAAAATAAAATCGGCCAACTAATTCGATGATGAAAATAATTATTAGTTGCAGCCCTAACTATTTCATTTCACAAAGTCTTTTCCTCTCCTTGCATCATCCTTCATTAGATTGCCCTCGTCTTGGATACAGAAACGTCTTTATCATCCAATGTATTGTTTTAGATGCTTGTCTCCCAGTCAAAAGTTAATTTACTATACCAATGTATGTACCTTACAACTGTAAAACTATGTGTACTCTTTAGGCATGAAATTACTTTTCAAATAGTATTTAAAAAATATCAATAAATATATTTAAAAAAAGTAAAACCAGAATTACTTCTCTTGTTCTATACTAACTTTAATTTTTCAGTAGCTTTTGAAAGCCCTTTATCTGGGGCCTAGGGAGAAACCAAGTGACAGCTGTAAAACTATCCATCCACGTAGCAAAAAGTGTCCCCTGACCACAGAGTCATAAGGTTACAGAAGCTTTTCCTCCTGAGGTCAGGGGTCAAAACTCAGTAGAGAGAATATAACACTTCACTGTCGGAGTCAACCAGAATAAAAAAGACTTTGTACACTCAGCTTCAACCACCATTTAAGTGCTCATTAGAGACTGGAAATATAGCAGAAAACAGAGAATGCAGCCTATGCAATCTATTCACTAGATACCAGTGACATCACTGGTAATGGAGCCCTCATAGTCACTAGAGACCGGTGACATCACTGGTAATGGAACCAATCCATTCACTAGAGAGTGGTGACATCACTGAGAATGCAGCCTATCCATTCACTAGAGACCAGTGACATCACTGGTAATGGAACCTATCTAGTCACTAGAGGCCAGTGACATCACTGAGAATGCAGCCTATCCAATTCACTAGAGACCAGTGACATAACTGAGAATGGAGCCTATCTTTTCACTAGAGACCAGTAACATCCGTTCAAATGCAGCCTATCAATTCACTAGAGACCGGTGACATCACTGGTAATGGAGCCCTCATAGTCACTAGAGACTTGTGACATCACTGGTAATGGAACCTATCTAGTCCCTAGAGGACAGTGACATCACTGAGACTGCAGCCTATCCATTCACTAGAGACCAGTGACATCACTGGTAATGGAGCCCTTATAGTCACTAGAGACTTGTGACATCACTGGTAATGGAACCTATCTAGTCCCTAGAGGACAGTGACATCACTGAGAATGCAGCCTATCCAATTCACAAGAGACCAGTGACATAACTGAGAATGGAGCCTATCTTTTCACTAGAGACCAGTAACATCCGTTGAAATGCAGCCTATCCATTCACTAGAGACCGGTGACATCACTGAGAATGGAGCCTATCCATTCACTAGAGAGCGGTGACATAACTGAGAATGGAGCCTATCCATTCACTAGAGAGCGGTGACATCACTGAGAATGCAGCCTATCCATTCACTAGAGACTGGTGACATCACTGAGAATGGAACAAGCCCAGCATCACTGGGCCAGAATCTAACCGGGAGGGACTGTACCCCATCTGGCACCCACCAATTAAGCCGGTAAATACTAAGCCACCATCATAATCACTCGAGAAGGAGTGGTGTCGTTCTTCCACCGGCAACTGATAAGAACCGATACTACACTTGATCTTAGCCAAAAGGCCGAGAAGCGATTAGGCACTCATTAGGGACCGGTGACATAACTGAGAATGTAGACTATCCATTTACTAGAGACAGTGACATCACTGAGAATGCAGCCTATCCATTTACTAGAGACCGTTGACATCACTGAGAATGAAGCCTATCCATTCATTAGAGACCGGTGACATCACTGAGAATGAAGCCTATCCATTCATTAGAGACCGGTGACATCACTGAGAATGAAGCCTATCCGTTCACTACAGACCGTTGACATCACTGAGAATGAAGCCTATCCATTCATTAGAGACCGGTGACATCACTGAGAATGAAGCCTATCCATTCATTAGAGACCGGTGACATCACTGAGAATGAAGCCTATCCGTTCACTACAGACCGTTGACATCACTGAGAATGAAGCCTATCCATTCATTAGAGACCGGTGACATCACTGAGAATGGAGCCTATCCATTTACTAGAGACCGTTGACATCACTGAGAATGAAGCCTATCCATTCATTAGAGACCGGTGACATCACTGAGAATGGAGCCTATCCATTTACTAGAGACCGTTGACATCACTGAGAATGAAGCCTATCCATTCATTAGAGACCGCTGACATTACTGAGAATGCAGCCTATCTATTCATTAGAGACCGGTGACATGAATGAACAGAATTTACAACCACATCCATGCTTACTCAGTAAAGCAGTACAAAAGAACAATGACTGGTTGCTGTGGGTTACTGCACTTTACATAGTCACTGAACTTTTCAATAAGCCCATTTGCCAATAGTCACTGAACTTTTAAATAAGCCCATTTGCCAATAGTCACTGAACTTTTAAATAAGCCCATTTGCTTATTTGTACCTCGCTGGAGTCAGAAAGGCAGATGGACTCCTGGTGCAGCTCCATCTACATTCACCTCTACAGATTTTACTCCTCGGTGTCTCCACGCCTCATTAGTACAAGAATCCCTACAGCCGTCACACAAGGCTGCAACATTATAATAATTTGCGGCTTGGAAGAGACTTGCAACTAATATTTTGCAGTCTTGGCCAAAGAACTGTCACTGGATGCGGAGGAGAAGTGAGAGGGGGATTATTAGAAATCCTGTAAATGGATGTAAGCGGTGGGCCAGGTGCCGACGCGGAGTCAGCTGGGAAACTTGCTCAAAGACAAACGCCTGTAAGGTTTCAACTCATGGGGAGGCGACTA
Source organism: Nanorana parkeri (assembly GCF_000935625.1). Classification (NCBI taxonomy): domain Eukaryota; kingdom Metazoa; phylum Chordata; class Amphibia; order Anura; family Dicroglossidae; genus Nanorana; species Nanorana parkeri. The sequence continues at coordinate 465,933 of NW_017306335.1, forward strand.
CTGCATTGCAAACTAAAACATTACAACACAGAACCTCCAGCTGTTTATAGTAAAGCTGCAAAAGAAGGAAGCCAAATTTTGCAATTCACATCCACGCCATTAGTCAAATTTAAATAGACCTATTTTTA
>NW_017306335.1:466080-495179 GCF_000935625.1 Nanorana parkeri
TGCATTAAAGCCAAAGACAGCCCAGCAACTAGCATTTTCAGAAGGTACTCTACAATTTCAGCCTAGCTATATTTTTCAAGTGCAGTAGTACTTTAAAGTGCCGAAATTGCTATACGAGTAAAGCCCAGTATTCAGCTGTCAGTGTCTCATTGCGGAGATTTACCTTTATTTATCCCAGAGACAAAACAGGACGAGAGAGGTAATTTCTCTAACATGAGACATGGAACAGGTGTCCCCACTGGAAGATTTCACCTCCTGTTCTGGTAGCAACTCAAAATTGTGGCTTTCGGTATACTTAAGATCATGTCTCACAGCTTGTCAAATATAGGAATTTTTACTTACCCATAAAATCCTATTTTTCAAATACATCACAGGACACAGGGTGGTATTTGGGAACCTATGGGTTATGCAGGTGCCTTCAGGTGATTGGACACCATAAATGCAAAGCTCTAAGGACAGCTCTGTATTACCCCTGCCACTCCCAGTTTTGTAGCTAGCAAAAAAAACAAGAATTGAACCTGTGTCCTGTGATGTACTCCAAGAAAATAATTTTATAGGCAAGACATTTTCCTATTTACTTAATCATACATAACAGGATTCAGATTGATAATTCTGGAATAGGACGTCAAAAAGCAGTCCAACTGAGTGTTTGGTAACAGAACAAACGAATGGTTAACAAGACCAAGAAGAAGAAAAATGGATAAGGACGAAAAGTTCACAGTGCCACCTGAATAACCTCTAGACCTAAGCTGGCATACGGTGAGGCCCGGATATACACCTGGTAAAACAAATGCGTCAACTGAGGACCAGGTTGCAGCCTTTGCAGATCTGAGAAACTAAAGCCTAGTACTGAAAAGCCCAAGAGGCTTTGCCAGTATCCAATCACCTGAAGGCAGCTGCATAACCCATTGGTCCCAGAATTACCATGCTGTGTCCTGTTAGGTACAAGTATTTGTATATTTGGGATTATGAATGTCTAGCTCATTGTATGGCCAGTGAGCAGAGATGGGGGCTGGAACTAAGCAGGGAGGGTTTGTCACACAGCTTCGTCTTTTAGTGCTCTGTACCGGTGACCAGTGCTGATCATCATTACATGCCAGGCTACACTATATGTACACAGGCTGCGCAAAGAAGCACAGACCCTATGTTGGACCATTGTGAGTGCATGCTTGGGGTTATAAAAAATAAAATAAAAAATGAGTACAACTTTCCCCATCAAGCAGGGGTCTGGGAGTTCAGGAAATAAACAATCCTTACTTCATCTCCAGCACCTCTTCCAGGTGTTTGCGGCGTTCAGAACGGAGGCTGGTTAGGTGGATTTCCTTCTCGGCCAGTGACTGCTGAGTGGAGGACAACTTGGCTTTCATGGACTCCAGTTCTTGCTTTACCTTCTCCATCGCCATCATCAGCTCCTCCACCTTACAAAAGACAAGATTCATACTAATTACAGGAGAAAGAGCCATGATTTGTTACTTTAGTGCTGACCATCCATATATTAAGCCTACACTCTAAGCAGTTCCTTATAGAGGACACAGTTCACATCAGTCCCTATCCAACATAATCTTTTATTCTAACGTCTCACATTTGTACATACTCTCCAAGGCCGACTTTAGTCAGAATCAGAACAACCCACCAATCTGCTTATTGATTGTACGAAGAAGACCCAAACAATCCATAAAAACACAGAAATAGGTCCAAATGAATGAAGACAGAGCCCTGAAAACACACGTAGTCTGCTGACCACTTAGCCACCTAAGTGACCAATACACGTCAATCATTAACGAGAAGTTAATTGTTGAGGTTTACATACCCTTTAATTAAAATGAAAACTAGACTTAAAAGTCATGCTTCAGAATAGTTAAAGGTTAAAAAGATGAATGCGAACCTGTTAACAGTTTTGTAATTCTGGTCAGCCACATCGCATAGCTAGAATTATGACATCCCTATTTCCTGGTTCAGTTGTGGGGCTTCCTGTGTCACCTGCCTGCTTGCTGGCCAATGTATCCATATCATCCCATTGGCGAGTCACTGTGTTATAGGCAGACATGAAACACAGGAACGCCCAATCAAAAACATTTTTCTTAGTTGTAGGATTGGGTCCGGTCCTTTTTACTACAATCCGGGCCCCAGATTTCTTTCACTTACAGCCCCAGAGACAACGGTTTCACCAGAGAAGAAGTGAAAGGGTTAATAAACCCATACAATAAGACAAATAGTATGTGGTAATATCACTTTCAGAAATGCTGACTGCTTTCCTCCTCAGGGCCATCTATTCAGAAAAAGAACTGAAATCTCTTGTAAAGTACACTTCCATCTATCGGGTGGCTACATCTCTCTGCAGGGTCTCCCTGGAACCCAGGATAGGGTCTCCCTGGAACCCAGCATAGCCACCCTTACATGCATGCTCCCAACTGGGACTACAGTGGCATGTGAACGTGCTCTGGGCACAGACCCCCTTTGAGTTGAAAAAAGCAGATCTAAAAAGGAATATATTAACTTATAGATGAGCGTTTAATACTGCGTGAAGAAAAATCTTCAACAGCAACGCAGGCAGATATCAAAATACTTATTTTTTGTAAAGTAGGGGAAAGCTAAAACCCTCCCACCCCCCCCCCCAAAAAAAAGTACATAAAAACAACCTGGTCTTACCTAAAAAACAGGATACATGACAAACTTTATTTAAAATGTAATTAAACCCAAAAACATATATAGCCACTTGCTAATCCTTAAATGTGGTGGCTGCGTTACGTTTTCTTTTTTTTTTAGGGTTGTTTTACCTTTATTTTCACTTGGTAACCCACTTTCCTGTATTAGGGTGGCTCCACTCTATAGAGGAGCAATGGAGCCACCCTTGGACAGCAGCAATGTTAACATGTGGAGAGGGTAGTGTTTGACGGCACAAGCAAATTTAGGTGGGATTGGGTAACAAATGTAATCTGCATTCCAGCTAACACCATTTTAAAAGTTACAGCAACAGTTTATCTTTTTCCTTTTGGGATAAAGGTTTCATACCACTGCCATTGTTTCAACCCACAATAACATTATAGGAGGACCTGAATAAAATAGGGGAGTGGGCAACTATATGGCAGATGAGGTTTAATGTTGAAAAATATAAAGAAATGCATTTTGGGGTTAAAAACAGGCAAGCGGAATACACATTAATGGGAACTCCACTAGGGAAGTCAGAAATGGAAAAAGATTTGGGGGTCATAGTAGATTGAATAACAGCACGCAATGCCAGGCGGCTGCAATCAAAGCTAGCAGAGTACTGTCATGTATTAAAAAGGGAATGTACTAGCTGACCTTGCTTTTCTCTTTACAAACTTATTTGCATCCTTCTGCAGCTATTGGCTGCTTATTCCTTATGTTTTGGTGATACAGAAGAGAGGGAATAAAAAAACACAAGTTTCACAGGAGTCATTAAACTTCCTCCTCTACACACCTTTTTAATGCATATTGAGTATGTATTCTTTAGTATCCAATCAGTGGAGACCTGTTTTGTTTTTTATATCTGATCTGACCTTGTTGAAGATTTGTCTTTACAAATGCTGTACTTCTGCTACTTGTGTTAAAAAATAAAGAATTTAAAAAAGGGAATGTACTGTAGAGACAAAGTGATAATTTTGCCACTTTATAGATCCCTGGTTCGGCCTCATCTTGAGTATGCGATTCAGTTTTGGTCATCAGTCCACAGAAAGGATGTCATTGAGCTGTAGAGAGTCCAGAGAAGGGAAACTAAGTTAATTAAGTGGCTGGAGGATCAAAGCTATGAGAGGAGGTTGCTAAATATAAACTTGTTCACGCCGGAAGTGAGGCGATTAAGAGGGGACATGATTTTAATGTACAAAATGTCCACTGTTGATGGCAACATCAGCAATAAACTTTTTAGTGTAAACTCCCTAACAAGGATTAGAGGCCACCAACTAAAACTGGTGGAGAAAAGATTGAACCACAAAGGGCGTAGGAGCTTCTTTTCAGTCAAGAGTGGTTACATTTTTTGGAACTCTCTGCCACAAGCAGTGGTATCTGCAAAGAATATTGATTAATTCAAAAATCAATTAGATACCAGCCCTAAGAGACCGTAACATTCGGAGGTACAGGTACTCTTAAAAAAGTAAGACCACATAGGGACTCCTATACACACACATGCACACACACACTGTTAAAAGGAAGCTGAAGAACTACAGAACTTGTACCTGGATTGCCAGGTAAAAAAGAAAAAAAGCCTACAGAAAACTAATGCAGTTGCCACATCTTAGGACTGGTAAGCTGCAATATATGTTTGCGAGTTCGGAATGCTTTTTTTTGGGGGGAGGGGGTAAAACAGTAAGGTTCTAGGACCCGTTTCACAGGGGTGGTATACTGTTTAGTATTGTACATCTACTGAGTGCTAAAGCTGCAGCTGGACTACAACAGCACACATTAAATTCTGGCAAACAATTCTCCAAACTCAGTGAACGCCGTTTCCCTTATCGTTCAGGCTAAAAAAGGAAACATCCCATGTCTGTAGTCACCTGGAGTCTGATTCATTTTGTAGGGGAAAATAGAAAAACGTGACACATTTTGCACTTGATGCAACTGTTTATTATATGAGCTGTGCGCCTGAATGTCTGAGTAGGGAGGGAAGTTCAGAGATGTACAACGGACAGAATTAGAAAGGAAAAAAAAAAAGACCCGATCAAACTGCTAATAGTTTGAAGGGGGGAAAAAGTCAGGAGGTGTAGCTCGACTCCCTCTACGTGCCGTGTTTCTTGAACTCCAGGGAAGCTGCAAAGTTTATGCATTGCGCCTGACCACCTCAGCAGCTCGTGAGGGGAGAGAAGGCCTTAACAGACGTACCGAGAACAAGAGTGTGATTCACAGGAGCCATAATAACCCCCTGATTATGAGGTAATTATAATTACAGAGGACTTTGGTTTCTACACGCCAAGGTCACCCAGTGAATAAGAGCTCAGTCTATAAAAGTGAACGCATTGTGAGCGACTCGTCCTTTTTCCACGCGGCCCGGCCGCTTCCCGCCAGCGCCCCTCACTTATCCCTGCAGCGAGGTGGGATAATAAGAAGCCGGATGATTTCAGCCCTGGGCCGCCTCCTGGGAAGCCAGGAGAGGATCTGAGAAAGACAGACGGGGACAGAGTGCAGACTGTCTTCCCAAGCCGTGGTCATCTGGGTTCCTTTCTGACCTCACCGCTTTAATTACATGGGATGTCAGAGGCAGGTGGAACGCGGGACCAGCGCGGAGAGCTCGTCGGACTTGACAGGGTGCGGCTGCCTGCAGACGGCCAGAATTCGTGTTTCCACGTACAGCACAGAAACCAAGGAGAAGGCAGACATCAGCGGCTAAATATAACCTTACAGAAGAACATGTTACAAAAGCAGAAAAAAAAAAGGTTTTCAAAATTTTGGATTGTGAAATGTTTCAAAAATGTGGATTGTGATATTTTAAAACTGTATCTAAAGCTGAAGCGTTTTGTCTTGGATAGAGTAGGGAATGCCTACAACCCCTGTCAGGTATTCAAGCTCTCATTGGAGAGATTTTATTTTGCTTTCTGTTTTGTAGAGACAACAGGAAGTAAGAAGAAATCTCTTCACGCTGTGGGAAACCCCTGCTTAAGACTGTTGTCACTAGAATAGGTGTCCCCAATGGAAGAGCACCCATCAATACTGGTTTGGTTACAATTTTATCACTTTTGACTTTCAATCAGTTTCTGACATATCTCAGCGTGCCTGTTCTGAATGTCTCTTGTTTGCCCAAACCAGACTGAATTTGGTGCCTTCACTATTATCAATAATGTGCAAAGAAAGAATCACTTATGATCCCTAAACAAGAATGCCAATACTGAAATCACTTCCACTAATCTACCCTATGCAACGAGTGAGGGGAGATGAAAGATTTTCAGGGAGTTAAAGCAGACCACCTTTCACTAAAAATCACATCAGCGTATAACTCTACATGCTGATATGAAAGCATCTTACATTCATTAGTTAAACAAACATATTTTGCTTTTACTAACAATTACTGTTTTTGCCTAAGAGATGCATTCTAGGAAGGTTACATCAGCAGTGCATTGCTGGGAAATCTCATCTGTAAACTGCAAAACCTAGCTAGATCTCAGGAAAAGGCCTTTTTTCCCCCCTGAGATGATGTGCACAGTCACATGTCCTAGTCACATGTGCCAGACTTCCAGGAAGCAAAGAGAGCTTGAGTAATCTGCCCTTAGTTAAAATGGCCACTGTGAGAAGAATGGGGAGGAAAATAAAAATAAGCTAAACAAAGAATAAAAAGACGGCAATTATCTAGAAGTATCTGTTTGTAGATTGTCATTACTAAACATTTCTAAAGTTGTCTTTGTTGTCATTTAAAAAAAAAAAAAAAGGTGAAGTTCTGCTTAAAGAAACCAGATTGCATATAAAAACTATTCTTCTATTGTATATATAGCAGGACTTTGAGGCTGAAGTTTAATCTGCTTACATGTTGTCTTATCTTGTTCCTTTTCCCCCCTCTTCCTTAACATGCAAATTACATTTTTAAATACAATGAAGGGAATTTATCAAAACTGGAGCAGACAAAATCTGGAGCAGCTGTGCATGGCAACCAATCAGCATCTCTCTTTCATTTTCAAATATTAACTGAACAAACCAAAGAGAGAAGCTGATTGGTCACCATGCACAGCTGCTCCAGATTTGGTCTGCTCCAGTTTTGATAAATTCCCCCAATTCTGTTTTCATTGCATACCTTATTTTATACCTAATGACATCATTACTTGGTCTCTGTGCTTTCAATGCAAATGCAGAGAGATGATGGCTGGTAGGAGGGGCCAGCAGGGTGCCGTGCATAAAACATCCCAGTCCCCTGCCTTAATACTCCTCTCAAGAGCCCTCAGACCTAATACAAGCAGTGGGCTGGCTCTTGGGAGGAGTTCTACAAATTTAAACAAAGTCTCAATAGCTGGATGTTATGGAGGAGTGGGCATTATTAGGCGGATTGAATTTTCATGCAGACCACCCTAGGTAATGCCCACATGTGATGCTGAGCCTCCATGATTGAAAGAACAGAAATCTGATGAATTAACAAGGGGGCCAGGAACAGTCAGGCTGGGGAGGAAATATTTAGCTTATGCTGGATATCCTCCAGCCAGGACACGAGGCGGCTCTATCGGACTTGCTGCAGTTTCTAATGCAAATTAGGAGAAGCTCACAGTGTGCAGTGAAATCAGAGGAAGGAGAGGAGCCGGTACAACTGTGCAGGACTGAAGGGAAGGATGGAGGTCAGTTAATTATATATCATTAGATTGGATTTTGTGTGTCACCTCCACTTTATAACTCTGACAGATGGGGTATAAGACAGGCGCTCCTGAATAACCATGCGGACTAATAACAATGTAACCCTCGCAGTCCTGGGACATGGACACGCTGCAGAAATGTGAGGCTTACTTTAGCAACTTCTTTTTTTTTAAATTAACGTTTTTAAAAAGGGCAAATAAGGTTACAGCATTGGCAGGAGGTGGAAAGCCTGAAGAGAACCACCCGGTACTTGGATGATAGCTTAACAAGGGAAAGGCGGGGAGGAAATCTGCGTTTAGGAAGTGTAAGAGGGGTGGAGGAGTTTACCAAATAGGACAATCGAGGATGCTTGGCATCATTCATTCAAATGCCACCTATGGGTGACAATCCTTAAAATCCCTGCACAAAATTAAAGCAACTATTTTGGAGGTGCAATCATTTAGGCCAGGGGTGGGCAACCTCAACACCCCAGCTGTGATGAAACTACATCCCATCATGCTTCTGCCCCCGGGAGTCATGCCTGTGGCTGTCAGAGTTTTGCAATGCCTCATGGGACTTGTAGTTTCACCACAGCTGGAGTGCTGCCTACCCTTATTCTTCACTGGGAACTAGTGATATTAAGATATAGCATAAAAACAGCTTCTGCCTCGGTCAGTGTGCTGTCACATCTCCTGATCTACTTTTTCTGGAATTGATGGGCTGCATTGTCTGAACAAAAAAAATCAGAGAGCTGCCGCACCACTGGAGGGACAGATGAAAACATCAGGAAAGAAGAAGATCGGAATAAGAGACATAATTTAAGGTAATTGCGAACATTAACATGGGGGGGAGGGAAAAATTTGTTTGACTTTAATGTCACTTTAAGGACTTATGGATGTTGCTTTGCAATTAAAACAACCTGAAAACCATTTTGACAACTCCTCTACATGACTTTAATCCCCTGGTAGGATGGTCAGAACTCTAGAGCATTAAAGGTTAGTATTTTGCTCACCTTATCTGGGAAAAATGAAGAGGTTTGGGAATTTGCAGCCCTTGCAGATGTAATTATATGAGAGCAAAATGCCGTTGCTTTGTTCGAGAGACTGCCACCAAGGCGGCCCTGTCAGTGACTGACAAAAGTCGACTAATTAATAATCTGTTATGCCAGGGGGGCGATTAGCGAGTCGTATTAAAAATAAACCGATCCAATAAAGGACAGGATAAACTTACATTTTAATCTCTAAGATCTTATTAGTCTGCCGAAAGCCGGAGCGTTTACAAAACAAATCACATCCACAGAGAGTTTAATAAAATCTCCACTGGGCCCGGCTACCTGTGCCAAGAGGAAAGGGACCAGTGCCAGGGAAATTGGAGGATGTGAGAGTTTGGTGAGGGAGACTGCTGTGCCAGATAGCTTGTGACTTATTATCGGGCCCGAAGCATTGAATGGGTTCATAGATAAACTGAAATAAAAGCGGGTTATGTGCCAGCAGCCCTCACTTTGATGGCTTGCTATATTTCTGCAGGAACAGCAGTAGCAGAGGTCAGGCCTTCCCATGGCCTGAAATACCTGATGGCCCCTTGCTCATTCTGCTAACTCTCCTCCCTGAAATACTCTGCACTGCCGGAGGACTCTGCTCCTTCCTCTATCTAACTTTCCTGAAATGTGGATGTGGTATATCTGGATTTCGCAAAAGCTTTTGATACGGTACCTCATAAACGCTTACTATACAAGCTGAGAGCTATGGGCATAGATGGAAGGGTGTGTACATGGATAGAGAACTGGCTAAAGGAACGGGTACAGAGAGCATCAATAAATGGTGCCCTCTCAGACTGGACTAGTGTCATTAGCGGTGTGCCTCAGGGTTCTGTGCTGGGACCCATACTATTCAACCTGTTTATTAACGACATCGGGGACGGAGTAAACAGCGATATCTCAGTGTTTGCTGACGATACCAAAATTGGGAGGGTAATAGAAACGGACCAAGATAGTATAACATTACAGGAGGACCTGGATAAAATAGGGGAGTGGGCAACTATGTGGCAGATGAGGTAATGTCGATAAATGCAAAGTTATGCACTTTGGGATCAAAAATAAGCAAATGGGTTATACAATTATGGGTATGCCGCTAGGGAAGTCGGAAATGGAGAAAGATTTGGGGGTCATTATAGACCGTAAACTGAACAATAGATTACAATGCCAGGTTGCTGTAAGCAAAGCTAGTAGAATCCTGTCCTGCATCAAGAAGGGAATGTTTTGCATGGATAAGTCTATAATTTTGCCACTTTACACATCACTGGTTCGGCCTCACCTGGAGTATGCGGTGCAGTTTTGGGCACCGGTACATAGAAAGGATGTCCTTGAGCTGGAGGGAGGCCAGTGGAGGGCAACCAAACTCATTAAGGGGATGGAGGACAAGAGCTATGAGACACGGCTACTAAATTCAAATATGTTCACGCTGGAAGTATGGAGATTAAGGGGGGATATGATTTTCATGTACAAGATGTTCTATAGTCATAGCAACATTAGCAACAAACTCTTTAAGATTAATTCCGTAACAAAGACTAGAGGCCACCACCTAAAACTGGTAGAAAAAAAATTCAAACACAAGGGGCGAAGGGGGTTCTTCTCAGTTCGAGTGGTTAGGGTCTGGAACTCGTTGCCACAAGCAGTGATTTCAGCAAATAGTCTGGAATAATTCAAGAAGCTTTTGGACGATTTCCTGAGAGACCGTAATATACAGGGGTACAGGTACTCTTAAGAATGAGATGCTTCAAGGACCTATACACACACACACACACACACAATAGGTTGGACTTGATGGACATGTGTCTTTATTCAACCTCAAATACTATGTAACTATGTAAGTCTGTACTGCCAAATGATTCTGCTGTGTCCTCCAAATAACTTTCCTCTACTGAAATAGTCTGCACTGCCGGAGGACTCTGCTCCTTCATCTATCTAACTTTCCTGAAATAGTCTGTACTGCCAAAGGATTCTGCTGTGTCCTCCAAATAACTTTCCTCTACTGAAATACTCTGCACTGCTGGAGGACTCTGCTCCTTCCTTTATCTAACTTTCCTCTCCTGAAATACTCTGCGCTGCTGGAGGACTCTGCTCCTTCCTCCATCTAACTCTCCTCTCCTGAAATGCTCTGCGCTGCTGGATGACTCTGTTTCTTCCACGGATGCTTACTGTACAGGCTTACATAATAAAGCAGTGCAAAGAACAATTGCAATTGCCTTACTGTATTATTACCTCTAACTCTTACCTCCTGTACTCCATCAGCTACTTGACTTGACTTTGTTACTACACATACGTGATCCTCATTATTCACACTATTAAAAAAATATGATGCTAACAATTAGGCTAATTTGATGGTAGAGTGAAGCAGCAAGTGCAGAGACGTATGGGTGATTTGGCTAAAATGTACAACATATGCAACATATGAATTATCTACAGGGACTTCTGCGCTCGATTAATCTAAGAAAACTGGGCGTTTCTCCTTGCTCGCTTAAATTGGCTGCATGAGCCTGCATTAATATCATTCAAACATGTGAAGCGGCGGTATCACCCAACAAGTAAAAAAATATGTACAAAAAACAAATATTATAGTGAACAATACGATTGTGAGAGAAAATAAAAAATAAAAACAAAATATATTTAAAAAAATTATTTATAATATTTTTCAAATATTTTCCAAATTAAATCTTCTAGTCAACTGTTTGTGTAAATCGCAAGGTGATAATCTAAAAAAACTCCAAATCACTAATAAAAGTAGCAAACGTCCTGTGTCAGTGTGTAAAACACATAATTGGAAAAAAAAGTGTCCAAAAAAAAAAAAGGGTCTTTATAACATTTTTTACACTCACATAAAAATGAATAAAATCGTACATCAGAATCACATTCCTGGATGTCAGATCTGTACTCCTCTATCTCTCCAAGCGTTCTGACGTCACTGGTTACGTCTAAATGACTTCATCAGGAAGCTATTATTATTATTATATATACATATTTTTTAATTTCTTATTTATTTTTGATTTTCTCTCACAATAGTATTGTTCACTATAATATTTGGCTTTTGCACATATTTGTTTACTTGTTGGGTGATAGCGCCGCTTAACATGTTTGAATGATATGCAACATATGGATCCCTGTCTACGGGGTAATTAAAGTATGTTCAATACCTGTTGATATGCCGGAATCCAATGAGCTCCTACCTTCCTGTTTCAGTTGACAATGCATTGCCAAATCCCAAGCCGTGTTGCCAGCCTTACCTGCTAGACTAAAGAACTCCACCTGTCCCTTACCCCTTAAACATGCATACATTCATTTATTTTCCAGTAAAACAATGCTACTGTCTTGGCACTCAAGAGCCTGTTCATATAGTGTGGGTATGGAAAGGGATTTTGAGAGATGTAGTTCTGGGTGCACACATACATCAGTAGAAACGACCTCCCAGCAGCTGACCCTGCAAGAATTTTACAAGCCCAGTAATGACGTCATTGGGTGGGAGGGTGGGGGGTTATAGATATTTCACGCTACTGGAACAATGTAAAAGCAAAAATTAATATCGGGACATGATCAAGGAGGGGGACAGAAGAGTTTTGTGGTAAAGTTGGGTCATGTTTACAAATCCTTTCACACAAGGATTGGTAGGTACTGGGGGGTTGGGACAGATAGGTAGGGGGTAGCCAATCACTGGGGAATTTGGCATACCTTGCACCATTGAAAGGCAGGAGGGCTGGCATCATGCATCAATTCACAAGACAACTTCAGGCAGGCAGAAGATTTAAGAGAGGAGGGAAGCATGCCATTATATCAGACCAAAATTGTGAAGGGATTAGCCCCAAATTCTGAGCTAAGCTAAAAGCCCAATTGAACACTCTTAATTTTATTACTGTAATGTCATCAGGCTTCATACACAATAATACAGACAGTACATGCTAAATATATACTTTTAAATCAGTAAACAAAAGGTGTCCCCTGCACACCATACAGCTATCCAGAGCAGTGCTAGAAATAGCGGTGGTGCTTGTAGTGATGTCCATGGATGGCGCCATGCGTATACAAGGTTAGCAACAATGAGGATCACCAGCACTCACAGGATGAAATAAATCCAAGGGTTCGTTTACTGAAGAAACACGTCACATGTTTTGTATAGCCAACTATACTGCTGTCCTACTTTTAATTCACACGAGTGCTGTGGCCCTATTCTTTCCTATGGAGGAAACCTACTCCTAACGGTCTCCAGCAATCCAGCTGAAGACGGCTCATACATTGGAAGATTGAGGCTGCGTTGTACAAATGCATTAAGAAAGGCCTATGGTGGCAGGCAGGGCCGCATAGTGATTTGTCCTAGATTGGGAAGGAAGAGAAGTATGTTGGTGGGGGATTAATTAGAGACCAATTGTACCTTTAGTAATAAAGGTACAGTTGTCCTTTAAAGCTTGTATGAGATATTCGTGATTGGGTTTAAACCTACTTTAATGTGGAAATGCAGCCATAATTCTTTTTGAGTAGTCACGAATAGATTGAGGTATGGTTAGAATCCCTTTTAGATAGCCGTCTGAGCCCTTGTGATAGTTTGGCCTTCACATCCTCTGGGCTCACTGGGACAGGAAATGTGAGGAACAAGAAGAACATATTATAGGTTCTAATCCTTCCCTGCTGTATCCAAATCTCACACTTTAGATTTTGGGCTGGAGTTTCAATAAATAGCAAGTCTGGAGAGTTACAAGGAAATTGTAAATACAGTAAGGAGATTTAGACTACAATTGTAAAGCTGACCTAAACTTACCTCCATCCTCATTCTGCCTATCTTGTCCCTTTAAGAGTATACATGGAAAAAGGAGTGGCAAAACACTTGACTTGGCTGCATAAACGTGTGTTTTGGGTTCCTACTGATACTAGTTATACAACTAAATGTCTAGGCACCGGTTATGAGATCTTAGCTGAAGGGGAAGGTCAGGCCCTAACTGGACAGATCTACCTAAATGTCAGTCGCCTAACCCCCACTAGCAGAGATCATATGACCAATGCGTTTGGTGACACAATGAGCTATTAAGACAGCTCAGAAAAATGGGTTCTGTAGCACAGTAAATATTTTACAGCTTCTTTTTCATTTATAAGTTTAAGGGCGTAGGATAGGCAAGCAAGGAACACATCTATTTCAGTGTTGGCCAGTGTTAACAAAAATTTGCTTTTACTTGAGTTTATAGATTCAAGTTGGAGACTTAACTAGGCCATGAGCAACTTCTAGATTGAACTGCAGTGCTGATTTGACTTAAAACCGTTGGCAATCTGGCCTCAAAAGTCAAATAAAACACCTAGTTACTAAATAAAATTACATTTTTGGTTCCATGTAGACTCTGAGTCTACAGTATGTTTTTTTTGCTTAATCAATAAACCATAAAGGGTAATGAGTATTTGCAAGCACAGCCACCTATCAGATTTTAGTTTGGTTTGCTGAAGACGGCTCCAGAATCTTTTTTTTTTCCCCAGCTGGTCACGTTGGGGGTACTGCACTGTGATTGTTTCCTTACTGCATTCAGGCCATGTTATACTAGTGATAAGGAGAGCAGTGAGAACAATTATCTGTTACTATGGAATAGGTCTGTTGCTGCTCCATCTCTTGCGAACAGGATCCAGCAGTGCTTCAACCAGCGGGCCAGTGATGTCATAGGAGCAGCCAAGTATCTCCAGCCAAAACTTTTAGTTCTTATTACAGTGTGGAAGGATTAGAACCTCTTGAGTTTGTCTGCCGTCTGGGGCTCTATTAAAGTGGATCTTTACCCATATCTTTAAAATAACAACAAACACATTTATGACAATCTACGAACACATACTTCTAGATGATTGCAGGCTTTGTATTCTTTGCATACCTTATTTCTCTTTTCTTCCCCAGTCTTCTGACAATGGCTGTGTTTACTAAGGACAGATTGCTAGCTCTCCATTTACTTCCTGGATTTCTGGCACATGTGACTAGACATGTGACTGGGACATGTGACCATGCACACATCATCTCAGGGGAGAAAAATGCCTTTCCCTGAGATCTTGTGAGATTACAGATGAGATTTCCCAGCAATGCTTTGGTGATGACAAGGCAACCCCAGTGTGCATTGCTTTGGCAAACTGAAGTCATTTAGCCTTTCAAAGCAGGAAGTGAATGCTCTGCAAGTGTAAGTATTTCACAATCACAGCATTATACACCTGACATGTCTGTTATTATTAATAATCATACATAGGAGGGATGCATTGGTAGAATTTGATTTTTGAGTGTAAAAGTCCGCTTTAAGTGAGAGTTCCCCTCCCTTACCCTCCTGGTAACAACAGTTTCACCAGAAAGGAAGGAAGGGAAAATGTCTCATCAGCAACACAGACAGTAAAAAAAATGTTTTATTTTAGTAGAGGGAAGACTTGGTCACTTATTAGTTTTTTTATGTGTTCCTGTCTGGCAAAACCATGACACCGTGACAGTTACTGAGGGGAACTCTCACAAAAAGAACATTTGTGAGATCAGGTACTGATGTTGGATGAGAAGACCGATCAGCATTGTTCCAATTCATCCCAAAGGTGTTCAACAGTATCAAGGTTAAGGATCTGTGCAAGCCACTTGAGCTCCACCACATGAAACTGGTCAAACCACGTCTATGTGAAGCTGGCTTTCTATACAGGGGTCTTGGTCATGCTGGAATAGAAAAGGGTCTTCCCAAAACTGTTGCCACAAGGATGGAAGTGCATGTTTGCATGCTTCAGCATTAACAGTACCCTTTCATGGGAAACACCAGAACTCAATCATTTGCAAGAGGGATTACATACTTTCATCCATACAATAGGTATGATGGTCAAATGTTCATAAACTGTTGCCCATATAGTGTATGTTTTTGTTTTTTTTATACAAATCCTATGAGTAATGGTTATAAATTATTTGATGTGTTAGGGTTTTACAAATTTAACTTGGTCAGTTATGGATTTATACATGTTTACATTTTTTATCACAGCTGCTATTTTTTCTTGTTTTGTAACTTTTGTTGAATTAACAGTGTTTGGTGGTCCCATAGGAGGCACACAGTGTGGGTGCAGCTCTAGTTAGGTTCTTTATAAAATAACATGATGGATCAACCTGTAAATAATAGAAATATTGATGAATGTACTGGTTTTGAGGCTTCTTATCAAACCACTTCTTTGATTAAAAAAATAACATAATGCCCAACCTACAGACCAGGAGGCAATGGCTGCTTGCATCATATACAGACCCTTTAACACTTCATATGCTTCAGAGGTAAAAGGTAGGAGATCATTTGAAATATTTATATATCTACTGGGAAGAACAAGCCTGTCACAGCTCATCATTCTGGAGTTCACATTGATGCCAATTCTTGAAAGGGCACAATATCTGTTCCCCAAAAAATATAATACAGCAGCTGACCTGCTTCTGAGTGTTGACCCTTGCTGACTCCTCCTGGGCCAGAACCATTTCACGTTCCGCGGTGATCTGTACGCTTTCCCGCAGAGCCTCTTCCAGCTCTTCGATGCGATCATCTTTCTGCTGCATGACGTCCTGAGGAGAGGAAGGGAGATTTGATGAAGGGGGAGACTCTTGCGCCTAAGATTTTCTTGAAGATGCAGAAGCAGAAGTCCCGAGATGCTCAGGAGAAGCAGGAGAGAGATGAAGAGCAGAAGAGCGGTGAAGACAGTCAGGTGTTATTGCGTGCAACAGAGGTCAGAGACTCCATTTATGTTGTTGCAAAGACGGAAAAGTACATCAGAATGAAGAGGAAAAAAGCTAGCATGAAGGCCACCATCTCCAACTTCCTCTTGCCCCCTTGGTGTCTGCATGGTCAGTGCTCTGACATACGCCATGCTGGTTAGTCTTCCAGGTGAAGGGACACAGATGTCAGGAGGTTAGAAGCAGAAGACAGAGAGCAGGTGCAGGAGAGTCAAGTTAGAGGAGATATGCTTTGTCTTCAGGAGGATGTGCAGCCAGAGAAGGTTAGTTTGCAGCTGTTAGTAAATGTAGCTTTTAAAGCGAAACTCATGAATTATGCTTTTCTTTTTGCCATGATGAGAAATAACAAACTGAGCACAGACATGTCCGATTCTTTTTCAGCTTCTCGCATCCCAATGTTTTTTGGTTAACACAAATCTTACAGCTTAAGTTTTAATGTCTAACATATTAAAATGGATCTTTCAGTAACTTTATATAAATAGATACCGTATATGAAAATAAATTCCTGACAGGTCACAAAATACAGACACAGTATCACTGTTCAGAAAAGCTTCACCTTTCATCATTAAAAAGCCATCCTGGAGCTCCAGTCAAGTGGCTATGCCTAGCCTGAGATGATCTCATCAGTCTGCTGCAGGCAGGGGGAAGCATTTCCTAAGGTTCCTACATGCTGTAAAACGCTCAACATGTGAAAACCAATGATTGCCTATGGGCATGGTTCCCCCTGGGCGTTTTACAGCGCGTAGGAACGCGCTGCAAAACGCCCTACGCCCAAAGAAGTACAGGAGCTTCTTTGGGGCATATTTGCCGTGCGTATCCAGTAGGATACAGCCGGATAGCCCTCGAAAATGCGCGTTACTTTTACAGCAAATTGCGGTAAAAACGTGCGGCAAACGCGCATATTCCATACACCTAGGTGTGAACCCAGCTTTAGTCTCTTCTGCCCCAGTAATCAGACTGCAACACTGTAACTTTACGGCAAATCACAAGGTTAGAGGCTGCAGCAGGGGCTGAACCCTGCAGACATTTGTGAAATGCACAGGGACCTCCCCCCCCCCCGAAGGAGGACATTCAAACAGGGAGATGACCTGCAGTGTCAACAGAAGACCGCTGACCTTCAATGTAGTGCCACCGTTTCTGTGATCCAGTGCCATACCACAGAAAGGTGACTCTTTGGGGGACAGCACCAAACGGGGGGCAAGGTTTTTTTCCACACATGCTAGACAATGTATTTTTTATCTTTAAAAACAAGTTTAAGGCTTTAAAACCTCTGTCGGGTTGGTATTGCTCTCTGTATGTCCACTGTGACAGAAAATGATGGCAAATCCCACAATTTTACACTTGTCACCAGAACAGTAGGTGATGGGGAATCTTTCAATGGAAAAACCTGATTTGGTAACAGGAATTGGATTTCCCCTCACTTCCTGTTGTGTCGGGACAGGAAGTGAAAGTAAAGGCATTAAAAAAGAACCTCACGGGAGTTCTAATCGTTCCCTACTTAATACAGAAGAAAAAAAAAAAGTATTGGTTATAGATACACTTTAAAGTTGAACCCTGGGATAATCGAATATTGTCTAAATATAAGACGCATGTATATTCATAATTAAATCTTGGTGTGCTTTGTGTATTACTTACAGATTTCTGCAGTAATCCAACATGAAACTTTGCTTTTGTGCAGCAGTTTCCTGTAATAAAGACCGGTCACTGCTGCTCTCTTCCTGTGCAGGGTGACTAGTCTTGTCTCCGCCCCCTCATGTCATTTTCTGCAGGCAGCCTGTAGTGGGTGGAGTCTGCTGGATCCCTCCCACAGCTCTGCTCTCTGTGCAGGCTATGTACAGCACAGTGATGAAGTCACTACTAATTTTACAAAGGTAATTTCTGGGTTTGCAAAGGAATTTGGTGCACACAAAGTGGATTTAGATTTTTTGTGACTAATGAGAAACATATTTACATAAAGGTTTTTGTGCCTGGAGTTCAGCTTTAACAAAATACAGCAATGTGTACTAAACAACCTAATGACTGTGTTCAAAATCACAGGCCAGCAAGTGGCTCAAACAAATGTTTTATTTTAGCTCTCCTCGCTCCCAAATGATCCATTTCAGTTCCGGCCACTTGCCCAGAAGTCCGCTCCAATCAGCCGTGTTGGCGGACTTGCAGCCTGGACTCCAGAGTCTCAACGGCACGGAGAGACAAAATTAAATCCAGATGGTGGACGTGGAGTGGGTTTCTAAGGAGAAGAGCTTTCCAGGAGAGGCAGAGGGATTGTGTTACAAGCTTGTGAGTATTTTTCTATTATTACCAGAAGGAAATGGTTTGTGTTAAGTCTTTTAAGAGCCTCTCTAGATGCGCCGCGGCTCTTCGGCTCAGGAAACGGCCCTCGTTTGATGTTCACCTACAGACGACGGCTATGAAATTAAACTGGATCTTCAAGAAGTTTTGCTCAGCGCCCGGCGTGCTGCGTGAGGAGGAGGCTGGCCTGGCATGGAATATATTGAAGCAATAAAGCTTGGGGTCTCCCACACAGAAGCCTTTGCCTGGATTAAATGGGGAATTCTAGCATGGCATGCAAATTATTGCTTGCCATAACTTAAAGCTAACTCCACCTGGCATTGATATGTTCATTCTGGATGGGAAGAGTTGGATAACATAAGGGCCTGTTCACACCATCATACTAGAAAATGTACGCTGTCCTCAAAGTCTTGTGTAAACTGTATTGCAACGTAAGACACCTTTTACGTGCATTTTGCATGTGCTTTCTTTTCATTTTCATAATTTCCTGTCTCTTTTTGATGAAGGGTTGTGTGTTAGAAATATGGACACTCGTCTTCAAAAATGCGCTAAAATGTATGTTGTGTTTTAGTGCCTTTTCCATTGAGTATACTGTAATGGATGTTTACAAAAACACAAAAAAGATCCAGCGAGCAGGATTTTTCAAAAACGCAACACGCTGATGTGAGGAGCTCCATAAGTGATGGAAACTAGTTTTCATGTGCTATTAGAATGCTGTGATCCGACACCTCAACACACATTAAACACGATAATGTGAAAAGGCCAAAATTTGGTTTTGGAGTCACAGCAGCAAATGGGAAGAAATTCTAATGGAAGCTCACACTTGATGTCTTGGTGGTTAAGGTTGCATAAGTTAATAAGTTTGGACTGACACTACAGTCAGCATACCACATCCCCAAGAACCAGAGAAGAACCAGTTGTTACTTTGCAATATTTGGCAAATCACTCAAAAGCAATTGAACTGCCTCATAAATGAAAATGTGGCTGACAATCCAAAAATTCTAGATCGTTGATAACCAGTAAACAAACATGTTGGAAAAAAGCATTTTCAGAGACACTCATTCTGAAGGGATGTGATCATTATAAGTGATTGCTTAGAGTAGAGTAATAAGCAATTGCAAACAAAACCCATATTGGTTATTATTGAAACCAAAACCAACGGCCATTCATCCTAAAATGATATTCCCATTAAACAATGGCAAAATATTTAATTGTTGCTCACTTCATTGAGATCATTTTGGTGTACAGGTTTTGATTAATGTTTTCTGAATCTGCGGAATTCTTTGAAAAACTGTTGAGAGTCCAGTAAGTCTTTTTTAACAGCTAGAGAGCGGACAGAGAATGAACACCAAAGCTCTGCTAGGTACTTAAAGCCCCCTTCAAGCTTTTCCTATTGTTTGAATAAGTCCATCGCAGCTTAATCCAGCATTGGGATCTCACAGGAAAACAATCTGTCAACACTTCCATTAATCTTTCTGTCATGATGGAACACAAAAGAAAAGTACTGATCTTAATCTTGAAAAATAAAGACCCGCAATGCTAACTGGGACAGAACAAAAACTTTTGAGGCTTGGGCTGCCATTCTGCCCTCTAATGAAATACTGGGACAGGAAGTTAGTTGTGTATTTTCTCCCCAATATAGCAACCAATCATCAGTCTCTAAACTTTTGCATGTGGACAACCCTCCAAATGATTGAGTTCAGCTTAGAAATGCCTAATGTTAATGCAACAGCACACAAAGATATGTTAGACAATTGTGCTCTTTCAACTTAGTAGTAAAACTGTGGCAAAGGAACTGATCCATCATGACTGTGAATAAAGACTGGGTTTGAACAGTTTGGTGTGGAGGAACTCAGGTGTTCTGCACAGAGTCCCGGCCTCAACCGTGCTAAGTACCTTTGGGATGAATTAGAATGCGCATTTTGAGTCAGGTCTTCTCATCCAACATCAGCACCTTACCTCAGAAATGGGCACACATTCCCACAGAGACGCCAAAATCTTGTGGAAAATCTTCCCAGAAGAGTGGAGGCTGCTATAGATGGTAAAGGTAGCCAACTCCATATTAATGACCATTGTTTAGGAATAGGATGTCCAACAAGCTCCTATAAGTGCGACTGTCAGGTGTCCACAGACTTTTGGCCATTTAGTGCAACTTTTGGTGACCCCTACAGCAAGATCTCTGTAACTCAGCTTCTGGATTTGATCTAGGCAGTTGTGGGTGTTTGCCCACCTTGGGGTGTTTCCTCTCTCTTCTTGTTGCATTTTGGTCTGGTGGACCGAGCACATTCTGAATCCTAATACCTTCTAATTATATCAGTGACTTACTAGTGATCTAGGCGTCTCTGTTTATATACATGTAGACATGTATTTTTTCCAAAACTTCTAAATGTCTAATGCAAATGGAATTGCATTTTAAAAAATATATAAATGACGGTTATCACCTTTTAAAAATCTTTATTGCCTCAGTGGTGCTGATCTCCTGCAGCCTCCTTGCAGCCAGATCATATCTACATGCATTCCAGCAACGGCTGCATGGCATTTCCCAGGGAGGGTTTCGTAATGGGGAAAACAGTGGAACAGGCCTGCTTAATGTGTGTAAAAATGGCCACTTTTAGCCCACGTGACAAGGTGACAATGAAGGTACATAATGGGGAGAGAGTGAGGTCATCCCATGACAGGAAGAGTAAAAACAAGGACCTTCATGGCAGCATCACCAGGGATTATTTTAATGAAAGCTGCAGATTTTAAAATACTGAAAATGACTTTTGAAATGGCATTAAAGTAAAACCCTAATTGAGATTTTAATGATCGGGTTTACATATACTTTAAAAAAGGGTTGGAAAGGGTTTTTCTTTGACCTGGACTGACTTTAGAGTAATATTATGTGGTCAGATTTGAAGTAATTTGCATTTAGGGGAGTTGTCCTTTAAGAAATCTTTCTATGCTATAATGTATGCTGTAAATGCAGACCTTCGGCTGTAACTACAAAGAAAAAAAATCCAACAAACTTCAGAAGCAAAAGGGGTCCAGGGGTCTAGTCCCTCTGTGAGGCTTTCGGAGACATGAACACTTTGGCGTTCAAAAGACGAGACTTCCACCAAGTTCACTGCAGCAACTTCCCGTGCAGCTCACTACAGACTCAGCACACACAAGAGACCTCCAGAAACACCTTGTTTATCCAAAGTAAACAGGCTGTGTGAGCTGGAGGGGCCCCAAACCACAAACCTTGTGCTGGACAACATGGCACACTGCCAGCAATGAGAAAACAAGATAGATGGCTGCCTACAGGTCCCTCCGTCTGCTCTGTGGCATCACTCCAAACCACCGTCCTTTGGGGACCCGGATTCATCCTTCCAAGCACAATAAGGCGAGAGACAGAGGCCAAGGCCCTAAATTGCAGCCTCTTAGAGAGGGCACGGAAAGCCCCCAGTGACTAATTGGAGACTTTTTTCAGGGGCCCTAATCCGTCTCTCGAGCTCCTTCTCCGTGAATGGACCTTCTGTCACTGCCCTCTGTCAGACACTATTAGTAAAAGCACCGGGGATGTTTCCAAAATATTTCCAGCTAGAGACGCTTTCTAGAAAACGAGAGCCAGGAAAGGACGCCCACTTTAGAATGTCAAGGTATCTTCAGGAATTCAGGATATTAAACCAGCGGCCTGTTTCAATTTTAAGATACATCAGCTGCCGCAGTCTGCAGCGGTAACAGTGTTTATTCGCTGGCTAGTAACCAATAAAATCTGATCTCATCGGCTGCCAAAGTCATTAGAACTGGTCAGATGTACATGCACAAAATCTGATCATCTCAAGGAGTCTAATGGCAAATTTCTGGAATGCTCTAGTCCCACTACCACTCCTGTCAGGGCAAGAAGGAAGGGGCACCGGGGCAAACAGAAACTGGACAAGGCTTTCTAGTCTGTGTTAGCTGGTTGTTAGGGTGCAGGATGTTTCAATTTCAACTCCAGAAAGAGAACATTCCAAAAATAATCGATCAATAACTGTTGGTCTTGTGACACACTGGGACTCAAGTCCTCTCTTCCTCACTGCAGAGTGGGAGGGTCCTCCTTTAGGTGCCAATATCGCTGCCTGTGTAACATGGACAGCAATGAGGCTCTCTTAGGCTCCAGAAGACTGCAGAGCAATGATGTCATATCAAGGGGGGGCTCAACAAGACTGTTTGGCAGCCATCCCAGACTGCAGCAGTAAATAATTGGTTCCCAATCCTGGAAGAGACTCCAACGAGGGTCAGGTGAAGGCAGACTTGGGTTAGTAAAAAGAATCCTTTGGACGATGTATTTAAAAAAAATAGGTTGTGAATGGGGGGAGGGAGGGGGTCAGAACTTGCTCTGACATTGGCTTTAAAAGAGAACTATGGCCCAAACTTTTGTTTTGCCATAGTTCTCTTTAGGGTCACAGGAGGACACACACTAATGTCCTCCTGTGACCCAAAACTCAGCATATAGTAGGCTATTGCCCAATATATGCTGACAGCGCCGAGGCGTGCTGCAGCTGGGACAGATCCAGACAGTATTGTCGAGATCCATCCCGCTGCCTGATTGACAGCTGGCTCTGCCTTTCTAGAGGCAGAGCCAGCTGGGCCGCCCCCTCCCCATCCGTTCCTCCAGTCACTGCTGGAGGATCAGAGGGATGAGGGGGAATTCCTGTGGGGAGCGGTGACTGGTGGGGAGCGGTGACTGGTGGGGAGCGGTGACTGGCAGTCACCGCTCTCTGCAGGGAGATGATCGGGAACTGAGCGATCGGCGGTATGTCATCGCACAGTCCCTGATCAATAGAGCCAACATGTGACAGCTTCAGTGTCACACGCCGGCTCTAATTAAATAGTGTAATTCACTCTTCCCCCATAAATCTTCTTAAAGGATCAAACAAAAATGTAACAAGCCTCACTGTGGACAACAGGTATGAATGATATAGAAAACCCTCTCTTTCTTAAAACCCATCTTTTTTTTAGTTTAAGATATAATAGAAAAGTCTTAAAGTCCCTAATGGGTTTTTACTGATGGTTGTATCTCCATTGGGAAGATTCCCCTCACTTCTTGTAAGGGTGATATAGTGGGGTGTCACATCATGGAGACTGGAGGGATGAAAATGCTCTTGCTATACCTTGACGTGGTGGGGACTGAGTGGCATCCTTGAAAGATATCTGATGCTAGTAGTTGACTTGACTCATCGGCATCTATCTACAATGTGGTTTCTAATAAGCTTTGGGGGCTACATCAACCTCACAGCCACATTTACTGATTCTATGCCTAGCCACTTTGAAGGTTTAGGCACTCCCACCCCCCTTGGGGTGTTTTCATCCCTCCTGTGGCATTCTCCATGATCAATGAATATACATTTAGCAGGGATGGTGGGGACATTATATACTGGGCACAGAATGTGTATAGATCAGGGAATTCACCACAGAAATGTAACCAATAGAATGATAAATAGAAGAGACTGTCAGGAAGGTCAACTCTCCATTATTCACCAAATGCTGAAATAACATTTGTGGGTGGAGTGTCCCTTTAAAAGAGGGGGGGTGAGGGAGTCAAATTTCAGAAGCAGCAATAAGATTACCTAACTTGGGACCTGCAAACATATTGGACACAGAACGGCGTCATAAGGCCGCGGGCTGGGCTTCATCGATGCCACGTCCCCTCCCCTCGTCTTTCTGGCGGCACAGAATAGGGTGTGTGTTGGGCCAGAAGAGCAGATGTCCTTTACGGGAACATGATAATCTTATTTTCCGAGGTATTATAATATCGTACCATTAATTCCACCCAAAACCTCAAAGACCATCAGAGTCTAAAACTGGGAATTTTTTTTGCGAACTGACCCCAAACCCAACATTGGTTGGCTAAAGTCTCCAGCATAAAAATCCCTATTTATTATAGCAATGCAATCGGTGTCAATGGGCAGTTTAACCACTTGCCGTCCGCCTGTAGTAAAAAAACGGACGGACGGCACTGCAGCGTTTGCGGATAAAGTAGGAGTCTGGTAAAAACTTTTTTTTTTATTGAAGTGGGGAGGGGGTATAACATAAATCATACCAATGGAGACCCAGACAGCACTAAAAACCAAACGGAGAATCTACCGCTTCCCCTACTTGATCCACAACTTTGGTTTTAGCTGGGAATTCACTTTAAAAACGGCAATTCATGGTTAAACTTGCAGCTGGTAAAGCTGGCCACAAGTTCTAAATGACAAACTTTGGTTCAGCCTCTGCCCTACCTGTGTCAATTTACATGCCTTTTTTTCATTTGATCGTTAAAAAATGATTAGAAACAAAGAAATACATAAAATCGACCACCCCAGACACCACTGAAGAAACATCCATTACAATTGTAAATCAAGATATCAAAGCACACCACAACATTACATGGGTGCAGCAAGACATTTCATGTGATCTATTCAATATAACGGTCATCATCAATGCACATAAAGAAAACGACGGGAAATCTGAGTGAAATGGAGAATCCTACAATCACCTTGTACCTTCCACACATACCTATACGGAAGTAATTTCATCAGCGCCAACAGACAAGACACCATGCAAGATTCTGCCGCAGATATATCTGGATGCTACCTGAAGGTGCTGCGAGCTGTCGGTCAGATTGTCCTCCCTCCTTCGCGCCTCCTCGAAAAGCTGTGCGTTCTTCTTCTTCTCTACTTGCTCCTTGTGCTTTAATGTCGCAACCTTTTTATTCTGATCTTTTACTTGCCTGAAAGAAAAAAACATACAGAAAATATGACAATATAGAACGATACACATGAAAGTATATGACATTTAGTTTATCTCTGCATTGTGTATTACAAACAATTAATATATGTTTAATAACTTTGTATTCCTGTCTACATGCACTCCGCAATGGCTTCATTGCATTTCCCATGGCAGGATTCCTGATGCTAACAGTGGGCCATGTCTGCATAATGTGCATTAGCATGGCCACTTGTAGTCTCTATCCATCCCATGTGACAGGGTGAGAACGCATTGTCACCCTATAACAGGAAGTGCCTAAACAAGGTACTTCATGGCATGATCACCAGGGAAATAAGGAAACTGATTCTTAAGACTATAACCTTGGAAGCTAAATTGCCTGAACCACCCAGAATGGTGTAACGAAAAACCAGTAGCTGAGAGATAAAAGGCTCACAGCCTGAATCACAGTCAAACAAGGAAGAACAGTTCCTCTCAGAGAACTGGAGCCAGACAAAGGAACCGAAGTATGATGTTCTGGACAAGGAGAGGTTCGGAAACTGCCCTAGGTCAGAAAAAAAGGCCTAGGTTTCAACTCACCTAATCCCATTAATCTCACCCAAAAAAGAACACGCAGTTCATTATATGAAAAATCTTTCAGGTCAGACATTCACAGAGGCAAAAACTGTGGAAAGAACCCTTTGAGAGTGCATTAGAGAAAGAAATAGGGCAGTTCCTGAAAATGCAGAGAGCCAAATCTTCATCCAATGGAGTCACAAGGAACAAACAAGGGAAGTTAAATGGAAAACTCTGTATCCAAGGTCTTAGCCAAGGGATGGGAGGTTAGCAATCTTAAACAAAAACAGTAAGGAAAGACTGGACAGTGCTGAGAGTCCAGCTCTGGCCCAATCTATCTGTAAGAAGGATGTTCAATGTGAGCCTTCCTAACTTTGAACACCATAAGAATCACAGATTTAGGATTACTTCTGAAATCCAACAATATGTTAAGCCCGCTGAGAACCAGTGAGCCTCACCAGGTCGGCAAAGTATATTCGCCTGGGTCAATCCAGAACAAAGAGAATCACCAGAAAGCCTTCTAGGGTTAGAGAAGGAAAGGCCTAGATCCGGGTTTATAGATCCCATAGAATATACAGAGCTACCACTAGAGGATTCCAGAGACAAACCTGTCCAGCCTGTGGTTAAACCAGTGTATCAGGGGGTCCACAATCAGCATCCTCCACCTGCAACACAGGCCCTGGAATGCACTTGGGGTGTAGACATAGCGAACAAGACTAGAACATGAAGTTCTGCCCAGACCAAGATCCAAACTACCTCTCTTGCTGCAGCAAGACTTTCTGTACATCCTTTGATGGTTAAGGCATCCCCACTGCCATGGTATTTTTTCCAAATGGATCCAGATTAGGTGACCTTCAAAGGAGATGATTCAGCGATGAAGACACAACCATATTTCCTGAAATGACAGAATATGAACTAGGAGATTAAAATTCTCCGACCATCAAGACCCTTGCACCGGCAGGCTGTCCTTGCCTCTTCCCTAGCCCATAAGGCTGGCACCCAATGATATGATCTTCCAGAAGGTGAGAGGTAAGGAGTTCCCAACTTCGGAAATGAAAGACTGATCCACCAGACAGGCTACCTGGCCCTCAGAGGCAGACAAATCAGGCGACTCAGAAGGATGGCCAAGTTGTCTCACGACTACCGAGTGTGGTGCCACAAATAAGAAGTGGGCAATTTCAGAATTGAGGATAATTCCAACAACAATTGTTGAACAATCAGGATTCAACTGAATCACTGTGACATTTGGACAATCAAAAGAGACATTGTCCAGCAAAGCAATAGGGCTAACACTGGAGCCAGCGTCCTAGTGAAAATTTGGGGGTGCAAGGGCAAAATTGAAAAATCACAGCACTGAAAAGATGGGGACCTGTAGGTACAGGCTTGTAAGCTTCATGACCACAGAAGCTAAAAGATCCCCCTGGAGAAGCAAGGTAATGGCAGATCTAGTAGATATCATGCAAAAATTGTGTTCTTACAGGGCCCAAAAGAGGTGGATGTCTGGGAAAGAGAAGAGTGACCAGGATGGAGCAAAACTCCTAAAACTTTCTGCTCCAGGAACTGGCTCATTGACACCTTGGTCCAAAAGACCACAAAGAGCTAAATGAAGATCTGCAAATCTGCACGGTGACAGAGGAAGGTTGGAAAAGAGGAGCTGGAGAGGGAGTAGAAGGCAAAGGTTCAATCTGTATCTCTGAAATATCACTGCCTGCACCTAAGAACCTGGAAGGCAAAATACCGCAAAGACTAACAAATGTCCATCCCTACTTTGGAACTTGGAAGCGCACTTCATGCTGATGAAGATTGTTTTGAGGGTTTAGAAGGCTTTGTACCCAGATTTTATGGGTGGCCAGAGAACCAAGTAATAAAAAAAAGTAGAAACTAATGATAGAAAATAGCAAGTAAAAAAAACCAAAAAAGGTAACCGTTTATGATACACAGTACTTTAGCAAACATCGTTCAGTTAAGTTTTAGATCTACTTTAACCTACATCTCACGCTTTTGTATGAGCCAAATAAAACTTTAGGTTCACTGTCCCTTTAAGCAGTTTTGTATGGCAACTCAATTTTTCAGTGATATCCAGTTGAAAAGAAAAACAAAACAGAGGATGACCAAAATGGAAAATAAGCTACCAAATATAATTTTAATGTAATTGCAGATGTGGGGGGAAGGGTGGGGGATTTAAAGGAGCGTTAATGGGTTTGAAGCACAAAGCAAAAAGCCGGCTGATGGAAAGGCCTCTCCGTGTGGTTTGGATAAAGGACACAGGCCGTGACTTTGGTCCAATCTAAGTAAAATTTAGCTGACACTGATGCTACTAACCAAGCCTCTGGCCAAAGATCAGATCCCGTGTCCTCTAACCACCCAACACGTGCTGGGGAGGATATGCAGCCCTCTAATTTAGCCAACGTAACGAGAGGCCATAAATACTCGTTTCCGAACAAGGCAGGAATAGCATAACTGAGAATTATGTCTGTATCAGGAAAACAGATAAAAAGAGAGTGAGCAAGGAAGAAAGAGGAAATAATAAAAAAGGCCCTTTAAAGTCTCACCACCCAGTGAAGGGCCCCTTGCATGTTAGTGATGAAATGGTTTCGTCTCGAGTCTATGGGTGGCCACAGTTGGCCAGATAGTTGACCAAGAATTATGATGGTGAAACACCATCCTGTCCTTGAATGAGCTGAGTGGCACTGGGATTTGAATACTATTCTTACAGTTTTAAGTGACAGAAGAAAGCAACACAAGTGTAGTGAAAACTAGTCTTTTTCTCCATAGGAAAAGGGAAGACGTGCTATGGTGGAGAATCTCCTTCGGTTATACCAGTTACAACCAGCCATCAGATTCAATTGGTACCAATCCCCTGCACAACGCAAAGGGCACAAGTGATGATTCAGAAAGAAAAGAGGGGGACAACAACAAGGAGTGTAAGAGGAGAGAACAAAAAAGGAAGAGTTACAAAAAGATAGAGCAGAGGCAACAAGAGAGAGAGAAAGAGAGTGTGAGAGAGAGAGAGAGAGAGAAAGAGTAAGAGTAAGAGTAAGAGAGAGAAAGAGTGAGAGAAAAAAAATGAAAGAAAAACAAACGGTAGAGAAGATAAGGAAGAAGAGATGGAGTGAAGGTGAGGTGGAGAGCAAAAGAGAGAAAGGGTGGGGTGAGTGGCAAAGGAAAAAAGAAAGAGAGGCGATGGGGACAGGGAAATAGAGGAGCAAGAGTGGAAAAAAGAAAGAGTGCCAGTGGGGCAGGAAAGGAAGATGGTTGATAAAAAAAAGGGAAAAAAGAGAAGGAGAAGGAGGAGACGGTAAGAGACCCTGTGGGACAGGATAGAGATACGGTAGCAAAGAGAGAGTGGTCTGACTCTGCCATCATCACTACAAGATCTTGGTGAAAGCTAAAAGCTAAAGGTGGTCCAACAAAATATTAGAGTGTGCAAGTTTTTTTTATTGGCTAGGCAGTGTATGTTTCCCTTATCCTGGTAATGTTCTTATTCCTTCCACCTCCCATCTAACCCCGCAATTTCTTTGGTAATGCTTAAATGTGTCTTGT
>NW_017306335.1:495920-509393 GCF_000935625.1 Nanorana parkeri
ACAAGCAAAGGAAAATTAGAATGAAAAAGGCAAGAGAACAGAGAGAAAGAAAGGGAAATAGAGGAGATGGAGACATAAAAAGGGAGACACAGCAAAGTTTAGTAAAGAACCCTTTTAAATAGTGAAATGGTTTTGCTTCAATTGTAAATTATTGTCCATCACATGCACAATGCGAACAATGAAAAGTTCAGACTTTTACTTTTGATATACTGTAAACCTATAAAAATGACTGATGCACAGAATATGAACTTATAACTATGAAGCAGGCAGACAGCGATGAAAGTGTTAGGAGGATCAGTGCTCTCGGAACAGAGAGCTCAGACACTGCGGTGGTCTGTCTGTCACCTGGTCCTGGGAACACAAAAGCTTTGCTGATGGTCTTGGAATTATCCAGGGAAGCCGGGCCCATTCAGCCAGACAATGTCCCGTTGGGAGTATTCACAGCGTTGACAATTGCATCAAACAGACTGACTCTGGACCTTTTTTTGTGCAGGTAGCACGAGCTCAGCACTAGCTGCTGGAACGCCGCGCTGACAAGGCAGTCACTGGACTCCCCTGCACTATTACTAGAGGGTGCAGCTTAGTATACGGGCCATTCAAGAGCACTTGTCGCACACCGCTGCTAATTTCTCATCAAACAATATACAAATTAGGATGTTAAAGTGTACCTCCAGCCAAAACTTATTTTTAGTTTTAGATAATAGTGGGGAAGAGTTTAAACCTCTGTCCTGTTTTTGTTGCTTTCTCCTCATTGGGGAGAGTCCCTGGCACTTCCTCCAAAGACAGGTAATAGGAGGATCTACCTAATCTGTCAAATCGATTGATACCCTGCACTACATAAATGTTTGAAATGAAATTGTACAGTCAGATTGTAACATGGGTAGTGAGTTTAAGCTGATCTCCAGTCACAAGGAAAGGATGTGTGAGGGCTAATTGGTCATGTTTAGCGATTACAACTACTGTTTTACAAACAACATCTTGCTTGTTTTAATGATTAAGGGATCTAGCACCTTGAGATATATTATGAAATGCTGAACTCCAATCTGTCTCCAGACAGGTCTCCTTTGAACCCTGGAGCAATGAGTTGACAGAGGCATTAGCTGGTTGTGGTCAATATTGTGCCTCCCTGTGTGGGTTTTATCACTTACTGAGGTTTGGGCGACAACCAAAGAACATAAGTCCCAGCCAGGCAGAAACCACAAAGATAACGGACTGATTCTAATATGGCCAGGCCTGGCGGATGTTGTATTAATATCCTAACCAATGCCTCCCAGGAAAGGCGAGACATTATGGGGGTTTAACGCTCACATAATTAAACTGTGGAGGATATAAATGCAGCAGGCTTTAAAGTGTACCTGTCACAGAGTGCAAGTGACCTTTTTTTTTTTGCCCTTTACCAATTCTCAAGAGACAATTCGGGTGGAGTGACTTGCTCAGTAACCAGCAAGAAATGCGAGTATAAAAAGGAGAGGAGTGGCCAAAAAACTTGATTCTCCAGAATCCATGACTTAACCAATCCAGAGGAATCTGTAATGGAATCCATTTTGTTCATAAAACAAAATGCTTAAAGGAGTGCTTTTCACTCACCTCATAGTTCTAGCCGACCTGTGACAATGAGACCTCTAGGTAGGCAGAGCCAGCTGTCAGTCACGCAGCTGGGCGGATCCAGACATAATTGTCCGGATCCGCTTCAGCTGCGGCGTCTTGGTATACTGCGAGCAGCAGCTCGCGGTATACTGCGGCGTCTCAGTATACCGCGAGCTGTAGCTGAGCCTAGGGTGACGGGAGGACGCTAGTTTGTGTCCTCCCGTTACCATAAGGAGAACTATGGGGAAAAGCCTTAACCCCATAGTTCTCCTTTAACCGCTTGAAGACCAGGTGTTTAGACCCGCTTCCTGGCCAGGCCATTTTTCAGTGTTCAGCGCTGCAGTACTTTGACTGACATTTATTCCGTCATGCAACGCTGTACTGAAACAAATTTTATACCATTTTTTGGGGCAGATAGAGCTTTCTTTTGGTGGTATTTAATCACCACTGCGGGTTTTATTTTTTACTATATTCAGGAGAAATTACTGAAAATTTTGAGAAAAAAAAGTTTTTTTTTACATTATGCTATAAAACAACTAATATTACCCACTTTTTTGGTAAAATATAAAAGATGGGGTCACGTCGGGTAAATAGACACCAAACATGTCAAGCGTAAAAATTGCGCGCACTCGCAAAATCGCAAAAAACTAGCATACCCAAAATTGGCCATAGGCGACGCTTTAAAAGCTTTTACCGCTCATCAGTTTAGTGTTATCAGTGATTGATGGCCCTAGAACTATTGCTCTCATTCCGACGTTCGCGGCGATATGTAACATGTGCGGCGTAATGGGCGCAATCGTCGTTTTCGCAGGTACGCGCACCTGACGCATGTTTACATGCGTGTATGTAGGGGTGGGGACTTTAAAAAAAGAAAATTTGTTTTTTGAAATTCTTTTTTGTGTAACTTTAAAAAAATTTGGGGGGAAACTTTGAATTTTTTTACAATTTTTTTTCCACTTAACTTTATTGCTATCACAGAGGGGGCTGAGAAACCCCCTTATGTGATAGCAAAAGAGGTGACAGGTCCTCTTTATGGAGACATCAGGGGTCTCCAAGACCCCTAATGTCACCTAGGACCCCCCTGAAGAAGCTGATGAAGCAGAGATCTGCTTCATCAGCTTCTCTCTTGCATCTGAAGCTGGAGAGTGACACGAGAATGCGGACGTGATGTCATATACACCACTTCCGCATTCTGACAGCGGAGAGGGGACTGGAGGGAGCTCGTGTACCGACCTCCCTCTGATCCCCTGTCACAGAGGCACTATGCTGGTCCCGGGCTCACACCAGCAGGAGGGGGAGAGCCGCGGAGGGGGGCGCACGTCTCGGGGCCTCATACAAGCGATCCGCCGGCTCTATAGCCGGCGGATCGCTTGTATATTAACGGGCATCACTGACTCCTCTGTACTCTTCTCTGCTGTCCCACAGTGTCTGTGCGGTCGCACGCTGCTCCATAGACTTACCTTGTGTCTCTCCTCGTCTACCGGCCAAACATCTGAACTGCGCATGCGCCTGTCCCAAGATCCTTGGCGGCCGCCCGAGAAATTTTCATATGTTCGGACGGGAGCGTGCGGCGGAGACACAGGTAAGTATTAACCCTTTGAAAAAGTTTTTTTTTTTAAATTATCGTTTGCATTTATCTACTGCTTGCTAGCCATAGATATATACAAAAACATGTGAGGGTTTAAAAACCCTTTAAATCCAGCTTAAACAACATTTTTCAGTGTTATACTAAGGGGGCAAGCGTTAGAATCGTATTAAGTTCATTCCAATAATAAAGTTTGAGCAGAGTCTGTGTAGCAAGCACCTTTTAGGGGATCACAGATACCCCTGTAACAAGGCTTGATATACAAGTGGAATATCGGAGGAATGAAGTCTGGGTATTAGATTCACAGAATTGTTATCAGCTTATGGGCACGCTCCTCCGCAGGGAAACACCGCTGGTTATACGCTATCCGACACACCCGGAAGTGTCAGGTAGAATCAGCACAGTGAGCTCTTCAAGACAGCAGTTTTCATTCATTGCCCACTGGATAGATAAGTGTGCAGTATGTTCTTTTACAGGGGAGGTCATCTGAATGTTGTTCTGCAGCTCCATATTCATTAATACATCATTAAATGCATTTTCTTTCAATGCAAGCACCTGAAATCGACATGGTACCAGCCTCTTGCAATCCCTGTAGAGCACAGCTCCGAATGAGAGAAGGGGAAGCAACACAAGCAGACAACAAATTGCATGGAGCATGGGGATAAAAGGAGAGAGCAGAGGGACAGAGAGATGAGCTCATCAGTCTGCTGCTTCTCCTTTACTGTTCAGTCACAGGCTGGTGGAGGGATAAAGCCTGAACTGCAGCAGTGAAAAATCAGGTCTCCTGCCCTAAAGGGTGAAAGGCTATCGTATTGTACATTGTCACCTTAGCAGCTATATACTAGTGCCTAGGTTCACAATGACAGATAAATCCTGGGCGATCAGGCATCAGCTTCAGATTAAAACAGGCAGATGATCGTTTGGTAACTGGTGAGACTGCAGCCTCTTGTTATGTGATTCTATGTTGTAAAACATAGCTCTCTGACAATTACAAAAGATGTTAGTGGAACCATGAAACACAGTGCCCTGTATTTCATAGGATATGGTAAAAATTAGCCTCTCGGCAGGTACGATGAACCCCCCCAAACTGAGTTTACATGATTGTGTGTAACCGCGACTAATGTCCTGTCACTTAATTAGAAACAACAGGGACCGAGTCGACCTGCAGGCGAGCACAAATGTTTTCTGTTATCCACAGATGGCATTAACACATAGTCATTGTTTGCGCTCGTCACTGTCACCTGACTCCAGCATTGAGGCTCTCCAAGGCGTCTGATTTCTATGACCCTTGATGACCTGAAGCAATTAACGGTTTTGACACAGTAGCGGCTTTAGCTGTCTTACAAGGGGATAATGGAAGTATGTACACAAACTGACCACACCAAGACACACAGGAACGCCAGTCCGGACGCAGGTAATGCCCTCTAATTCCGAGTGTCGTGGGATTATCGGGGGGTCACTTACTAAAAGCAAAAATGTGACTATTTGGAGTTATTTGCCCACCATTACACCTGGGGGAAGAGAGGGGTGTCACTGGGACCATCAATGAATCCTGCTTACCAGATAACCATCTCTGCAAAGCTCTGTCGGAGATTGACTTAAGACAACAGCAAGGTCGCTGTACCCAGGAATTTCAAAGTAAGCTCAAAATACGGTGTAAACTAAACCGCTTCCTGCATGGCGGCTTTACAAAGCTTGGACCTACACCAGCAGGATTTTTCTATACAACAGTCTAAGAAGCAAAGCTAAGATCGCAAACAAGTTTACATCCACAGTCCAAAGTGTAGCACCCTTAGGCCCAGATTTCTCAAAAGTGACCTCTCAACCAATGTTATAATTGGCTATATATGTCATTCAATGCCATTTTGGTATGCCTTTAACTGCATGTAAACCAGAACAACAAACTACTCGTTTGCTCCGTTAAATATACCACTGAAATCCGGATAGGAAAATATTTGTTGATCCTGTCAGAAATCTAGTGAGATGATAGCTTCCTTTGGACTGTGCAGTTTTTTCAGCTCTGCCCAAGTTATCAGGGGCAGGGCCCTCCTTACCATCTTGACTTGATTTGTATTGTGATTGTAATGTCTTCCCTATATTATAAAGCGATGCGCAAACTGTTGGCGCTATATAAATCCTGTATAATAATAATCTGTGCATGTGAACTACAGAACCTAAGCCCCTTGTGTTAAGGCAAGGAAGAGGGGGCTGTTCTGCAGTCCTAAAACATTTCTGGTCTTAGGCTGGCAATGCTGCTCCTCCATAGAAAAAGTCAGCGTTGTCACCCTTGGACAGGAAGAGTGTTACTCGCAGGGCTATCAGGTTAATAAAACCCCGAAACTGGGAACTTAATGCAGTCACCACATCTAAAGACTGGTACGCAGCAATATTTGACATTTTTGTTTTTGGGTTTATATTAGGGATGCACAGATGCTGTTTTTTTGGTATCGAGTACCGATACTTTTTTTGGTACTCGCCGATACGGAATACCGATACCGGAAGTCCCATTAAGGAAGCCAGGTGACATGTAATGACTATGAAATATGTATAATCCGCGCTTAATAGATCGATGTGGATACCTTAATTAAATAAATAAATATATGAATAAATGAATCCCTCTAACTTAGAGCTGCTGTACTAGGGACACTAGGGTCAGATAGTATGTAACTGGATGTGCAGCGCTCAGGATCACCAGTGAGTGAATAAAATCAGTGTTGGTATATTAGGCTTAATAAGTATTAATAATCAATAATAACCAGTGAATAAAAAGTTTCAAATTGTGCACGAATACATGAAATAAATAAAATATACAATTTCAGATATAAATACCAATAATACAAAAATGTATATAAATCTCAAACTTATCAAAGTGATATGTAGCAAAGTGAATGCAAATAATCGTTAATAAGATGTGAGTCCAAAAATAGATGATTTGTGAATCCAAAAACTATAGAAATATATAAATAAATAATTAGTTGATTGAAAGTGAGTCAAAAATAGATGATTTGTGAATCCAAAATACTTGAATCATCTATTTTTGACTCACTTTCAATCAACCACATTGTGTGGAGGGTCACACAATGAATGAAATTTGACCAGTGTATAGCCAGCTTTACTCTAAGCTCCTGGCACGGAGTCTGTTCAAGATTTATGTCACTAACCAGAGGTTGCTCCTGATAAAGAACCAATCAAACATGAAACTTGATATATACCAGATCCACTCACCGTGACGTCATGCTGTGCCAAGCCATGTGTCCAGAAAAAAAAGAGAAGCAAGAGAGAGTTAGAGAAACAAGAGTTAGTGAACATGGAGAAAGGTTACCAATAACAAGAGAGACATGCAGAGAAAAAGAGGCAGACAGCGCAACTCTACTGTCAAGGGATGAGAGGATTGTGTCTGAGCTTAGAAACAATGGTCAGACTGGTCTGTATGTACACCACTCTTAAAAGCTGAACTCCAGGCAAGCAGCGAAATACACAGATGAAATGCATGCATGGAAACTGTCTCATTTGCCAAAATATTTTTCATTTTGTTCACCCAGCCTTTGGATCTAGACACCTATGTCAGGCACTATACCTTAAAGACCTTCATTTTATCCTCTGCAGTTAAGCATTACAGCTTGGTCAACAACCTACCCACAATGAGGAACGGTAGCACAATGATGAGGTAAGCATGTTCAGGAAAGAAGATTGAGAGCACAGTGCAATGTAACAGAGCCTGGAATGGCTCAATTTCACCCTCCTGCTGTGTAAGTGATCAGATGAGGTTAATATCGGCACTTGTTAGGGTGTTTATATTAGTTTTAAATGAAAAGAAAAACAATAAAAATATATATATATACATACATACATACATACATACATACACACACTATTATATATATATACATACATACATACATACACACATATCTATCTATCTATCCATCCATCCATCCATCTAGATACACACACACATTTTTTTAAGGAAATTAATGCAGAATTCCGAGTAAAGGGTTGCAAGGGTTAAGTGCTCGTTTTTGTTTTGAGTCACAAATAAAAAATGATCTACTCACCCTATCCTTCGAGCCAGCTTGCTCTTAGACCAGTCCCTGTAGACTCTCCCCCCCTCCGTTTCAGCGTTCTAGGGTCACTGAGTCATCACGTTCGATGCACAGTGTATAGGATGTGAGGACACTGAGGGACATACTTTTTGCTGCAGCCGAGGAGGAGACAGGCAGAAGAGAGCACTCAAGCAGCCAGCCACCTTGGAGGATCGGGTGAGTATACCTTTTTTAATTTTTGACCCTAGGGAAAAACAAGCACTTAACCCTTGCAATGCAGGGGTAGCCCCACTGCAAGGGTTAAGATCATTTTTACCTGGAGTTGTTCTTAAATTCATTAATAAGTGACAATATATTCACCTACACTGTAGAACAGACATCTCCCAATGCCGGCTACTTCCGCCTTTAGGTGAAGTACCCAAGGGACACGCTGTTATGCAAATAACATTGCAAGCTTTTGGGCCCGGAATCAACCCCTCTCACCTACCATACCTCATTATTGATTAGACAGGTAAGGTAACCCATACCAGCAATAGGCCAATAGTGAGGTATGTAAGGGGGTGGGAGAGCCCACAACAACAGGAGCTGGTCTTTATTTGCACAACAGAGTGCTCCAGGTTGTGGAAATCCCAGGACTCTAAAAATCAGGGCTGGTTTTAAGATTCCCAGAACCAGAGTACAGGCGCCAGGAGGTGCCTGTTATACAAAGGGGATTTCAGAACTATATTAAAACAGGGCAGGAAAACTTCTAGGCCTCCACATGAAATTGCCACTGGCTCAACTCCTCTATAGTTTCTTGCACGCACGCACGCACGCACACTATATATACTATACAGACAATCCACAACATCAGATGCTAGCAGGAGCTGATGGAATAAGCATAGTAGAAAGCAAGAACACCATTTCTTGGCCAATCACCAAGCTCAAGAACTGTCATGTGGGGTCAGAAATGGCCCTGAATAAGCTCTGACACCAGCCTGGATCTCGCACAGGGCTTCTCAGTAAGGGTTATTGGCAGGCAAAAGCAGGACCCCAAGGCAGGTAAGTATCAGGGCTATCAGGAGAATCAGTTACTATGCACTTTAGCAGCATAAAGCTTTCTATGACCCCTCTGCCATTTCTGCAAAATTGTCATAACAAATGCAGACTCCAGATCAGGCTTACCCTACCAGTCTACACTGTGGCATGGAAATATTTTTGTAAGGAAAGGCTTAGGAAGAAAAAAATTAATAAGCACAGGTTACCGATAGTGAAAATGTTTGGTTCATCCGGAGTTAGAGGCAGTTAAAGTTATAAACAAAGAGCAAATTTCCCCATAAAAGTTAAACCCGACCCCTACCTCTTCCACCCTAAAGCCTCCTTATCAATCAGTGAGGCTGCCCGGCTTGTTGCAGAGCTTGTTTCTCCTGCCAGCTTGTTGCAGAGATGGACCCTTGTTCTCTGTGTGGAAGAAGTGGTCTCCCTGCAGTGGTCTGACATACTCCCTGCTGAGGCAGACCTTGAGCTCTCCAGTCAGCAAATCTCATGCTCCCTGCTAAGTGAAGAGCTCTAGGTCTTTCAGCTTTGCATCCTCCTGCCTGTTCAGTGGGTAGTAAACAG
The DNA here is from genome assembly GCF_000935625.1 of Nanorana parkeri. Lineage (NCBI taxonomy): Eukaryota > Metazoa > Chordata > Amphibia > Anura > Dicroglossidae > Nanorana > Nanorana parkeri. The sequence goes on from NW_017306335.1 coordinate 504,735, forward strand.
CAGTGTGATGATGTCACGGCCAAATTATGGTGTCGCCCTCCTCTGATCAGTTCTCCACAAGAATAACAAAGAATTATTAGGGGAACTGAAGAGAAAGTATTGCGGGGCCAACATTGCCATGTGAATATCTGAAAATAAAAAACAGTGGATAACCCAACTATGCTGATAAACAGTTAAAAATCTAATGAATGTCAATCCTTTATGATATGCAGATTAAGCAGATTAAGCAGTGTTTCTATTAGACTTGTTGGCCATTATCAACTGTTTAAAAAATCGTCAAAAAGACAAACACTCAATGTCCATATACAAGCGGGAAAGCATCTGTATCTCTGTCTATCTTTCCATCTCGTCACTAGCTCCCTGTCCCCATCTCTCTACAAGCGGGAAAGCCTGCTCACCAGCTGATCAGCAGAAGAATGCAACCTGCTTCACAGGATTAAATGTAAAATGGAGATAGTACAATGGAAAAAGGTTGCTATCAATCATTCACCATCTCCCATCATCTCTCTCTATCTCTGCCTCACTCTGCCCCCCGCTCTATTGCTCTGTCTCTATTGCTCCACCTCCATTGATTGCTCTGGACCCCCGGGTAAATCCCTACACCTCCATTTTTACATGACAGACCAGTATATAAATGTCCCGCAGTCTAGGTGTTCAAATCATCCCACAGCCTTTGCTGAACTAAAGTAAACTGAAAAGAATTGCGGATGCTATGGATTATGGCTGATGAGGGATGCTACTACTGGCTGAGAAAGTACTGACCACTGAATTGAGATGTTTTACACTTTGTAAACTGATCCAACTGTTCTGTCCGCAGATTAAATGCTATGTGGTGATTACAAAAATGGTGGGACACATAAATACATTAGAGATGGCAATAATCCAATTGTCATAGTAAAGCATGACAGTTAGGTTCGGTAAACACGCATAGAATTTCAGCTGGTTCTTGATTAACCGACCAAAATTCGATGCATGGGTGCCACTGTCAGAACCTTTCCGACCGACATCCCTTAATTGGCTGATCGAAGGAGCATGTTGGAAAATTGTCAGCCGAAAAGAGCTACCAGCCAATTGGCTCCCAGCTCTTTTTGGGTATTCTGACTGCGGGTGGTGGCCACTGTCAGAATACAAAGGAAAACAGAAGGCGATTCCTCGATCAACGCTCGTAAGCGTTGATGGAGGAATCTGTTCTATTCATATAGCCGGCAGGTTGAACAAAGAAAATAGAAGCGTGTATACCCGACTTTAAACTGTTAGTGCTCTCGCTATGCAGCACTGGGGTTCCATGTTTGCTTCTTGGTTTGCCAAGGACACAATCTACCTGGAGTTTGTATGGGCTTCCGCTCACAATCCAAAAACAAACCAGTAGATTTGTCAAAAAGAGGCCTTACTATATTGCATGACTGTGGTGAGGACATTAAAGTGTAAGCTTCCTGGTGGGCAGGCACTGATGTGATTGGTTCAGAGTTCTTTGTGTTCAGAGTTTTGTCAGCGCTATAAAAACACATTTTAGTAGGACATATCTTTGTGGAGGGGCTAATTTACACCCCAAACTCAGATACAGCTGTAAAACTGAAAGAAGTGTAATATCAAACCCCAATCATCCCCAAACTACTCTACACAAAGAGCGGGTACACATCGCCCTCTGGTGGAGAACTGAATGATGAAAACACATGGCCTGATTAGTCAATGAGACAAGATGGAGGGGATTTCTGGTTCAGCCAATCAAATTTCAGCTGTCATTTTTTAGATGCAAGTCAGAAGATGGATGCAACACCTGACGGTTATGTGGAATATTATTACTTTGCTGCCGTGTTTTATAAAATGTAAAATTTGTTGAAAACACACAGATAAAGTTTTTGGGTTTTTTTATCACATATTTTTTACTAGTTTAGCATGGGGCAAAAAGATTATATCCAAAGTGCAGTTACCAATCAGCTGGATCATCAGGAATAAAACAGAAGATGAGAGCCGATTTGCCACCATGAGTTACCGCACACTTTAAAGCCAGAACAATGGATAGAGGAGTCCATATATAGTACACACCAGCATGCCTCATACCTCTCCAGCTCTGCAATCTTTGTGTCCTTCTCGTTCTTTTCATTTTCCATCTCCTTCAGGATCTCCAGCAGCCGATCCACCTCAGCCTGCGACTTACTGGCTTCCTCCCGATACCTTGCCACCTCCTTCTCCATCTCTTGCACCCGCTCGTTCACCTCTGGGTTGGATTTGACCTCCTGTGTCGCGTCCTGAGCCTGGTGGGAAAATGATGTAGTTTGTAAGAAATATATATAAGGCTAATAATTGTAGTCCAGTGTACAGATGTCCAGACAAAACATCTTCTCAGTTTTGGATAGAGTGTTATAGTGAAAGATAGAAAGATTAGAACCCCTGTCAGGTTTTCACTGCTATCTGATGCTCCCTTAGAGAGCTATACCCTCACTTTCTGTCTTGATCACATTTTAGCAGACAGGAAGTGAAGCAAAATGTCTTTAACGGAGTCCTGCATAGCAGTAAAAACCCAACAGAATTTGTAATCCTTCCCAACTTTATCCAAATCTAACAAAAAAAAAAAATTCTGCCTAGACATACACTTTAATAAAAAAAGAACCCCAGTCTCCAAACTGTGGTTTGCAACAGCTGTTTAATTTCCGTATGTATCCCAATATGCTTTGGTCTGTTTCTGATTCTGGGAGGAGCTGATAATATGCTAATTATTTGGGCACCTAAACCAAACACCCAGAAAAAATTATGTCCCCACACTGTGAGCCATGCTGAGCCTGTGACAGTTATAACATGCAAGGAAGCAGAAGTATCCGCACACAGCTCTTCATTATAGTTCATTTAAACATGTGTATGAATGATAGAGATACGCAGTGTCCATTAACAGCTGTGCGTCTCCCAGAAAGACTAGTGTTGACCCTGGGAGTGTATTACCTTCCCATTTTATATGCAAACAGTGCTTAGTGGAGTTCTTCTTTAATAAGACAATGGAATGATACACACAGACTAAGGGGAGGATAAAATGACTGTAGGGAGCATGTGTGGGATAAGAAAAGGATGAGATTACTGACCTCACACAGTCTTTACACTAGATCTTTATTGAATTTATATAAATGTTTATTTTTTTTAAATATTCCACACTGCGCTCCTTACTCTCCTCTCCTGAAATACTCTGCACTACTGGAGGACTCTGCTCCTTCCTCTATCTAACTCTCCTCTCCTGATATACTCTGCACTGCTGGGGAACTCTGCTCCTTCCTCTATCTAACTCTCCTCTCCTGATATACTCTGCACTGCTGGGGAACTCTGCTCCTTCCTCTATCTAACTCTCCTCTCCTGATATACTCTGCACTGCTGGGGAACTCTGCTCCTTCCTCTATCTAACTCTCCTCTCCTGATATACTCTGCACTGCTGGAGAACTCTGCTCCTTCCTTTATCTAACTCTCCTCTCCTGAAATACTCTGCACTGCTGGAGAACTCTGCTCCTTCCTCTATCTAACTCTCCTCTCCTGAAATACTCTGCTCTGCTGGAGGACTCTGCTCCTTCCTCTATCTAACTCTTCTCTCCTGAAATACTCTGCATTGCTGGAGGACTCTGCCCTTTCCTTTATCTAACTCTCTTCTCCTGAAATACTCTGCACTGCTGGATGACTCTGTTTCTTCCACGGATGCTTACTGCACAGGCTTACATAATAAAGTGGTGCAAAGAACAACAATTGCAATCACCTTACTGTATTATTAAGAAAGAAGCTAAGCCAATATGTGTAATGAACAAGCTACTCTGTGTTTGTAACTATGAACCAAGAGAGGGAAAAAAAAAATATATCAAGAAACACAGATAGCATTATTTACATCATGAAGTGAAAGCCAGGTTGACAAAGTAAATATGGCTGCACCTCAATGAGGCATTTTTATAGAAAGCCTGAAAATTCTGCTTTCCCCTTAAAGGCCGGTGGCTGCAGGCAGCTGGCAAAGTCCGATGAGCAGCTGATGGTGCCCCTCCCCTCCTGGCACCCTTTTCTGGCTACCGCTGTGGACAATAATTAGCAAATGTTTATTTACATGGGGAGCTGCTGCCATTTCACCTGGTGTGCTCCCACTGCCCGTAACACACTGGAGCTCTGTCACTGGCTGCCAGGACCAGGTCACATCAACAGGACAAGATGGGGAGGCCAAAAAGCACATTGGACTAATGAAAGGACAGCGCAGGTCACCAGACCCAACCAGGAGGGTGGAAGTTGAAAAAGTAGCACAACATTCACAAATGTACAGACACAAACCCAGCTGGGGCAACCAGCGGTGAAGGAACTACAAGTCCCAGCATCTATTGCTGGTACCGATAGAATTTGCCGGGCCAGGAGATATGAAAAGAGCTAACAAGCTTAACATTAGGGATGCACCGATACCGATACTAGTATCGGTATCAGTGCCGAGTATTTGGGCGAGTACTCGTACTCACCCAAATGCTCCGATGACTAGCTCGATAATTTCGGTATCCGGAAGCCAGGCAGCAGGTCATTACATGCTGCCCGGCTTCCCGATTGGCCATGAAGCCGGCTCCATGCTCCCTCGTCAAGAGGTGACGAGGGAGCATGGAGCCGGCTTCGTGGCCAGTCAGAAAGCCAGGCGCCGCGTCATCACATGGCGCCTGGCTT
>NW_017306335.1:509403-509764 GCF_000935625.1 Nanorana parkeri
TGGCGCCTGGCTTTCTGATTGGCGGTGTCGAGTCTTACACGCCGCCTGGCTTCCTTAATGAGACTTCCGGTATTGGTGAGTACCGGAAAAAAAAATATCGGCACTCGTACTCGATACCGAAAAAACGGTATCGGTGCATCCCTACTTAACATACAAAGAATGTGTAGGCTGTCTGTACATGTAGGTGTTGATAAAAGTGAATGTGGCCGAAAATATTGTCAGCAGGACAAAATGAGGGTTAATCTTTCTAATGGACCGCCAGATAGCAGCAAAAACACATCAGGGGTTATAATCCTTCCTGACTCTATCCAACCAGGCAGGCAGCTAATTCCATAGATCCCCCCCAAAAAATTATACATAT
>NW_017306335.1:511230-528430 GCF_000935625.1 Nanorana parkeri
CCCCCAAAAAATTATACATATATATATATACATATATATATATATATAAATGTGAGTGTCATTTTTAAATTATAACAGCATATATGACTGCAACACATTGCAGAGCAAATGCAAGATGGGGGGTAAATCATGCGAAGGTGACAATGGCAGGGATATAGGGGGCACCCATGCGGAGGAACTTACTGCTTTCCCGGAGTGCGGTAACCCATCAGAATGCTGAGACAGGGACAAGAAACATGGTGAGGTCAGACAGAAAATAAGGAGAGGGGGCAATAAAAATAACAAAGCAAAGCAAAACTGAAAAGGTTATAGGTAGAATTAGGTTCTGTTGGGTTGTTTTATGATTTATCAGTACAACACTGAATAGCCTGAAGGGAGCATGTTGTAGTTCAGATAAGAGGCCTCAGATTTAAAGTGTATGTTGACCTTGGCACCTTAAACTAAAAGCACTCATAGATGCATTATACGTGCAAGAGGTATACTTGGTGTGCACCATATTTCATCCTATCCATGTTTACATGACTCATATGTTTATGTACATGCAATTTTTGCAATAGCTTTAAAAAGAGAACTAAATTCCAACCTTTTTATTTCTAGCTAGTCCTCTTTTGGGTCACAGGAATACCTTTACTAATGTGACCCAAATTCAGCATCTAGCCGGGTACTGCCCATTATATGCTGATGGCTCAGAACCGTGCTGCAGATGGGAAAGATCCCGACAATATTTTCGGGATCCGCCGAGCTGCCTCTACCTCTCTTGAGCCAGAGCCAACTGTGCCCACCCCCTCCTCTGCCTGCCCCTCCAATGAGAGCTAGAGGAACAGAGAGGGGAGGGGGGAATATCTCTGCGGAGCACAGACTGACATCCTCTGCAGGGAGAAGAACGTGAGCTGTGTGATCAACGGTACGTGATCGCTCAGCTCTCGATCTATAGAGCCGGCGTGTGACAGCTGCAGTATCACATGCCAGGTCTAGGTATTGGGAACAGTACATTTCAATCTCCCAATACTTCTACTTTAACCTTTAACACAAAAACTGCGTGATAGATGAGTATGGCTGCTTGGGACATGTTTTATACATTGGAGCATTTAGCAGCTGTTCATAAATGCGCATTAATGTGTGATGAACTGAACGCCCGCCGGGTTATCAGATAATAAAAAAAATGCATTTTTAATTAGCTGGGTTAAAAAAAATTCTACAATATGACTAACAATGATTCCAGTGATTTTTTTGGGTACAGCAGAAGAGTTTGCAGCCCACTGATTGGTTTACGCGTCTGTATGCTGAGGAGTGTATAGTATATAGTAGTGTGACTGGTGAATTTTTGAAACAAGGCAGATAGAAAATTGAGCAATATGATTGGTTGGCATGATGGGGAAGTATTTGGAACTTGGCAGAAGTTTCTTACCTTCCTCAGCTGGTTCTCCAGCTTCAGACATTCCTCCTTCCTCTGCTCCAGGGCGATCTCCAAGCTCTTCAGTCTAGAGTCCTTCTTAAGGCCAGAGGAGGCCAGGGTGGAAGCATGTTCCTTAAGATCGAGAAGTGAGGACTGTGGAGAAGACAGCGACCCCAATACATTAGAGAAGAACTTTACCCCAAAAATATTTTCATTTACTCATAATAGAACAGATGTCCAATGTGATCTGAGAAAAACAACAAATGTTTCCTGTAGGAAAAATAAATACTGAGGCAATGATGCCTCAGATACAGAGCCTTAGGGACCTTATTTAAATTGTTTAAAGTTAAACTCCAGGGAGATCTGTCATACACAAATAAATGCAGTTCTGAATCCACTAATAAATCTATAAACCAACTATTTTGAATGCCTAACTAAAGTATTTACCTGAACTTGACTCAGTATTAGCCTCTATATATCCCCTATACATTAGCAATCAGACTGGGTGAGGGAGGGGCTGCACTGGTAGCCAACTAGGTGCACTGTATGAAAATGTACTAACAAGAAACATGCTGATAGGTGGAGAGAGCAAAGGGAGCACAGAGATGACCTCATTAGTTTGCTGCTGCTCCATTACTGTCAAAATAGATAGGGTGATGTCAGAAGTCTAATTCTAAAAGCCCAACTACAGACTTCGCTCTCAGTCCCCCCTACATTTTGTTTATAGGCTAGGTAATGATGCAGAAAGTGATGATAATGTCATGATTTCATCATTACACTGTACGTGCAGGGTGCAGTGGTATCCGTTCCCTCAGAGGGTGGGTCCATGACACCCTGTACTCACATTATACGGTCGGTCCTTGGTGTCACTCAATTCAGAAGACTGAGGACATCTAGTGGCAGGGGTGCAGTGCAGGACAGCCCACCACAGCGTGGGGGTAAGTACTGCAGCAACAATTGCCTTTTATTTCAACACTAACAGGGATTCCTTTTTAAAAAAAAAAAGCAACAAAAATTGCCCCAAGCTGGGTTTGAATTATAATAGAGAAAGTGGTATCTGTCTGGCTGTGTAAATCTCAGGACTGAATGGCTGAAAATACGAATCCTCTGTCAGGTATAAAAGCTCCCATACATGTATTTCATCTGTGAATGTACATGTTTTCCTGGAGTTCAGTTGTAAAGTAAATTTAAAAAGGTCAAAGCAAGCTGCCTCTTTCCTGTCTCACCCAAACCGAGTATGGCTCTATAAGCCCTCATTGATAAGTGTTGAGTAGAAGACCTAGCATCAGTTTTGCAGCAACCTGCTCAGTTACATCAATGAGATTCTGCTGGTGAGCTGCCAAAAACTGTTTATGTACTATTCGTTCTTTACACCAACAGGAGGTTTATTGTGAGCCATCTAAGGCCCTGTTCACACCAGGGCGGTTCGGTCGTGAGGAATTGTCCACGCTGAACCACGGACATGAACAACCCCATATGTTCCTATGTGGATCGTTCATGCAATCGCGCGGCTCTGTGCGATCCCAACCGCCTGCCGCCCAAAATGCTCCTGAGCTACTTTTTTCGCACTGATCAGCGCGTTTTCCATATAGATCGTTTTTGGGCGTTTTTAAGTGCGTTTCAGCACTAAAGCCAGATTAAAAATGCCCTTTCAAAAATCATGCGGAAACCGCACTAAAGCGCTTCTGCCCTGGTGTGAATGGGGCCTTAGTGTCCCTGTGTGTACAGGCTCAGTCCATAATAGAAGGGACCCTGTGTGGCCCACGAAACGTTGGTTGTTTGACACATGTGACAATTTAATAAAAAGTGCTTTACTTCTTGCACACATCATCAGCAAGTGCTGGTGACTTCTATTATGGACTGTATCTGTATCCGTGTTGTCACTTCAAGCACCAACCTTTCATCCAAGGTCTGTAAGCTGTATGGAGTGCAGGTGATTCCGTATTATCGATTGTGGGTACAGGCTGTTGTAAACTCTGTATTGCTCCCTGTCTCAAGACTCAACTCTCTAGCAATCCCTAAATAGCAGCTGTAAATACTCTGTAAAAAATCCACTTGACCTCTTTTCACTTTCTTCATCTTTACATTGGCTGGAACAGTTTTTTTTTTTTTTAATTATTATTGTCTGTATGATTCTCTCCTAGGAAACAACATGTGGAGTGTTTATTTAATTCGACAATCAAAATTTATTCACAGTCCTACTGTTCATTAAGCTAATAAAGCAGCCACAGCCATAGTAAAAAGCTTGTCCCGCTACTCTTTGTTTGGCAGCGCTCTCTTACTAGCGTTCCCACACAACCCATATGTGAGTCAATCAGAAAAAGTTCATGTTCCCAGCTGAAGAGCTCTAACTATGATATTTATTTATTTTATTTATTTATTACAGGTATTTATATAGCGCCGCAGCACTTTACATAGTTGCACATTGACATCTGTCCCTACCCTCAAGGAGCTTACAATCTGAGGTCCCTATCTCACATGCATACATACAGGGCCAGCTTAGAAAGGAGTTAATGGGAGGAAACTGGAGTACCTGGAGGAAACCCACTCAAGCAAAGGGAGAACATGCAAACTCCTTGCAGATAGTGACCCCAGTCGGGATTCGAACCGGGGACCCTCAGTCCTGCAAGGCAGAAGCGCTAACCCATATGTGGCCCATATGTGGCCTAGTATTGGACACTGTATTTTCTATTCTTCCTGAGGTTGCTTTATAAAGAAAAATATTGGTAAGACACTGAGAACTCATTGTTTTTCCATGCACCAAATTTATATAAAGCATTTCCCTTGAAACTTTAATTGAACTTTAAGAGACCGTCAGCAATGCATCTCCCATATTTTTTTATCATGACAGCTTTATTTAATCACCTAGCATCAACCAAGATAAAACTTCAATACAGTTTAGATGGTCGCTTCAATCAATGCACATTCACAGCTATGGCGTGATGGGACTCTCACCTTCTCTGCCAGTGCCTCCTCCAGGGTGGTCAGTGCAGTGTCTGTATTACTAGTGTCTGCCTGTAGTGATTTGACTCTCTCCTTCAAGCTGCTCAGCTGCTTCTCCTTGTCCCGGAGTTGCTCCTGTAGGTTCTCGATCTGGAAGAGGAAAACTCAAGGAGTAACACAATCTTAGGAAGAAAAAAAAGCAACAAACAGAAACAGAGGTGCAAGTCTAATTTACAGCTTGGTACACCCCAGGTACTAGGCAATGCCTTCTAGACCATGACAGCTGAATGGCGTGCTGAACCACTGGACCTTGGTGTAGCTGAGGGTGGAGATTGTAGCTTTCAAGCGTGCAAAGGGCCCTACCTCTAGTCAATATAAAGTTTATGCATTAAAAAAACAGCCATCGCATTTTAGGGGTTCCAAGATGCCCTTGCTTGATGCTGTGATTGGTTGGGGTTCAGCCCATACCTCGCCAGCAGTTGTAGACGGACATCCTGTGAGGAAGGGGGCGTGCCCGGACACACGTCAACCAATACTGCTTTCAACGCGTGTACAAGCTTGTATAGCTGATGGCATCAGTCACATTGGGCAGTAGCTTTTTTTTGATGGAGGGTTGATGCACCACCTAGCATTGGCAGTGTGAGGTGTACCCATTGTGAAGAGTAATGAGACAGGTGAAGATTTTGAAGGACATAGGAAGTTGATATCGGCACCAAGTGAAAAATACTTTGTCTGCTATAAAATAAACCTGTCACAAACAGAGCTTTTTATTCCTGGCACACACTTGCTTGAATATGGAATGCAAAAAAAGGAGGGCCAATGTGATTTTTTTTCTAATTCTTTCCCCTGTGCCTGACTTGAGGTGATATTGCACCCCATAAAGAATAGTAAACTTTTTAGTGAGTAATAGAGGGAAAGCAACCAACACTGTGCATATAAAAGGATAAAATCAGGATGAACAAAGCGGATGAGCAAATCTATTTCTATTAACTGCAATCCCAGTTCTCAAACCCAAAGCTCACAATATATTGCTATGCTCTTTTCTTATCCTAGTTGCTCTCAGTTTTACTCTGCGACCTTCTAAAAGGTGAGCAAAGCCACACAGTGACCGCAGGAGATCGGCTGGCCAAGCCTGGCCGCAGGGACGAACACACCTCTCAGTTTACGGCGGTGTTTGACTGCCCTTTAATTAATCAGAACTTCTGGCCGCAACAGGACCCTTGGAAGACTATTACGCACGCAGGACAGACCTGAGTTCCAAAAATACCTGCAGCCGTAAAATGGGCCCTTTCAGGGAGAAAGGGCAGAGCAGGAAGTCCCGGGAGACGAGACGTGTTTGTCGTCTGAAAACACCTCTCAGCTCGTGGGGAAGGGTTAACGGGCGAGTGTGTGGCCAGCTTCATCCCTTTCGCCATTTACTACGCCAGACCGGAGGCGGCTCTAAGGTCACTCCTTAACACTTTCTATGTTTAGAGTTTAAAGACACAGGCAGCGATACTAAACGTAGGACCCTTCATGATAACGACCCTTCATCATAGGGGGCCATGGTAATAACATATAATTACACTATATAAAGTGCTGAAGTGTATTCAAAGTAGATGTAAACCCAAGAGCTAAACTCTAATATATGCTTCGGCATGTGAATGTAGATTCCTTAATAATCCTCAATGATGATACATTGGTAGCTTTTAATAAAATAATCCCTAGCAATCCTGCCATAAAGGTCCTTCTTCAGATACTTCCTGTTATAGGGTGACAACACTCTGTCCTGGTCTCCCAGTTGTACTCTGGTCACCTTGTCAATGGCTTCTAATGGAGGCTTCAAGTGTCTGTTCCAACACAAATGGGCCATGGTCTACTGTTATCACCATCAGTAAACCCGCCACAAAAAAAATACCATGCAGCCATCGCTGGCGTGCATGAAGAAAGAAAGTGGCTGCACTGAGATGTAACAAATGATAAAAAAAGCTAGTTTTAAATAAATTGCAGTTGATTATAATAATGCAGTCCACAGAGAAAACAATCTATACGGTTAGCATTTACATCTACTTTCAAATGCCATTAGCCAGGATAGCTATCAACTGCTAAAACTTCTAATGTCTCCAGGCTGCACCTGAGATTTCCTCCTGCTTTCACATCCTTCCTGCTCTTGTAAGAGGCTCTCATTTCCAAAAATATGTTTTGGTCAAATTGCAGGCTGCCTGTTGCATGGAATGTTACTAGGAATAGCTGACATATGTTAATACTTTCACAAGCTTCTACATGGCTATCAGGATGCTGGGAGTACAATGATTCTTATCACAGCCCCAAAGCTGATTATGTGACTATTGTAAACAGAGCCCACTTAATGCTGAATTTGAAAGATTTAAGCAACTGAATCGCAATGATCTATCTTACAATCTCCGAAAAAGGAGCAACATGAAAAGTTTTTCTAAGATCCTTACAACAAGCATAGCTGACCTGGAAGGGACTGTTAACTCCCTCAACTATTCTGGAGTTTTTTTTTTTAAAGTCTGCATGCCAAGTACAACTAAAATGACAGTCTAAACGAATTTCCAAATCCAGTTATTATGTGATGCATAAGCCTGATAAAGTGAACAAGAAGCCTTCTTTACTTTCCCTGAATGAGCCAAATCCTGTTTCATTGTGTCTCACACGCTCCCCTACCCAGACACCACAGCTCACAGTGGGAGGGTTTCAGGAACGGAGGCAGTTCTGCCAATCCAGAAAGCAGTGGGAGGACTAGGTGAGGCCAGATCCTGTGAAAAGCTAAGGGCTTTTGAATCAGCAGTAATAACATTTGTTCATCCCACTGTATTACAAGTAGGTACAGCCTACTGTACATAAGAGTGGCAACTCTGCTCTGAATTCAGGGACTTTGCAGCATCATTGCCACGCCATCACAGGTGCATTAGGTGGACTTCACTGTCAGGATCAACAGGTATTTGGGGGAATTTGCAGGGTGACTGCAAGAAAACTGTTAATGCCGATACACTCATTTATGTGCTGCAACACTTTTTTTTTTTAAGGAGTGATATTTTTTACTTTAAAATTGAATGCCAGAGTGAGAACAAACTTCTGGTATAAAAATGGATGTAATGCATTGCTAAAATGCCAACGGCCCAGAAAAAGTTAATCACTAAGGAGTTCTGTTGTTTTTCCTCCCACTTGTAGACTTGTTTTTGGGATGTGGCGCTGAGGTTTCAAACCAGGGCAACTAATGCTTTCAAAAGGCCAGCAATGGCAGCCCATATATTTCTCACATGATAGAGGTACTTTAACTGGGTTAATTCCTCCAGAGCTAGTGATGCCACAGCACAGTAGAGCAATCTATTTGTCAGCTCACAAGGTGGCCAGGTCCGGTATGCAGATCTCTGCAATTGAACTTACAGCCCAGCCTGGGGAAGCTTTGTGTCCCGCAGATGTGAATCTTTACAGGTTATTCGCAGGGCGTGTGCATGTGTCACAGCTCAGTGGATGTTTGTGCAGCTGCTGCAAAGTGAGCGATAGGGAATTTTATCTGTCACTGGAAGATGGCGGTCTGAGTGGACTCCGGGCTTCTGCCATTACTGGAAACAAATAGCTTTTCAAGGTCAGTGGTTCCTTACAAGAGATAATAAAAGCAGCTGCAAAGTAACGCCGGACAAGAGGAGACACTGATCCTGTGCCAGCTGCCAGCACTCTGAAAAGGGTTATGCGCTTTGCGCACAGGGAGGGGCCACTGTGGGATGATTACAAATCAATGAATGTATATTTTCGGCGGTAATCATTATCAATAATTATCTTAGTACAGTACAAAATTATTTCTGTGATTATGGCTCATTTACTGTTACAATTTCATTATCACATTTCAAATTCAGAACTGGATGTGTGTCGTCAGAGGGCAAAATCAATATCCTTCTTGAGCAATAGCTGAGATGGCATGAATTTACAGAAGAAGCTGCCTAAAGACTACAGTTTTCAAGTGGTCTGAGCTGATCAACAGACTGTGAAAAGAGAAGTGGTGATGTACAGTCACTGCACAACACTATCGGGTACCTGTGAAGGGTCCTGTTATTGCTATAGTATACAAACACATTATAGACAACTGTGTCTTTCCAACCTTGTGATAACAGTTTGGTGAAGGTCCTTTCCTGTTAAAGCATAGCTATTCCCCTTTGTGCATAACCAGCCCCATAAAACATGGTTTGACCAGTTTGGTGTGGAGGAACTTGAGCGACCTGCATTGAGCCCTGATCTCAACCCTACTGAACACCTTTGATATAGGTTGGAATGCCGATTGTGAGCAAGATCTTCTCATCCAACATCAGTACCTGACCTTACAGATGATCAGTTGCTTAAATGGGATAAATTACCCCATTATGGAGTGGGATGTCCAACAAGTTCATACATGTGCAATGGTCAGGTGTACTTATATAGGAGGATCCAGCAAAAAGGATGGCAATAAGATCATGGCAAGGGCAAAGCCGGTTTCAGTTGCACCAGGTACTATACACAGGCGCCATGAGCGATAAACAGGAGGGAATCCAAAAAAAGCTTGCACTGCAGGCAGGACACTCAGAGAGAAGTGAGTTTGTTCTGGAAGTGAACTGCCTTAGATAGATCAAGTACACATTGCACTCAATGCAGCCAGGATCTGACAGTACTGAGAGTGGAGTGCTTCCAGGTCTATTGCTTCCAGGGGAGATCCAAAAATGGATTTTGTGTGGATGGGAAACACCATTATGCACATATAGAAGTGATTGGGCAGCTTTAAAGCTTCTGAATCACTTCTATATGACAGCTCAAGTCAACTGAATAATAATTAAACAAATGTGTGGCTGCTAATGTAGCTTCAAGTTTGTTTACATCCCAATACTGCCACACCATCATTTTTATGGTGGAGTCAGTGAAAAGTTTAAAAGGTAATAAGCGAAAAACTGAGCAGAATGGTTACAGGAGGGGATTGGCCTAGTGTCCAATTATCCTATACGTAGCAGTATAACTCATGGTTCATAAATATGTAATGTTGTATCCCCGAATAGACGATAAGTAAAGCAATCTGTGTCCCCACTAGAGATTTCCCATCACTTCCGGTCCTGTCTTGTCCCTGTCCGCACAAGAAGTGAAGGGATCTCTGCAGTGGGGTCAGAGACCATAGAAAAAACCTGATAGGGGTTCTATCCCTTTCCCACTCTGTCTAAAAAGGTTTTGGCAGAAGTTAGGCTTTAAACTAGCGACCAACAATATATATTACTACAAAATAGAAACCCTCCTCTAGTAGTTATTTCTCTACACTGCCTTCAAACTACCCTAAAGATGCCCATGACATCATCATAATTACCTGTTGTCCTCCTAGTGATTTTAGAGCCTGTACTTAGGTGACATGAGGTAGAGGATCCTGATCGTACAATGGAAAAACCCTGCTGGATAATACTAATCGCTGTCCCCCCCGATGGGGTGCTCTGATGGCAAACAATGCCGCCCCCTTCTCCATGCCCAAAGTAATGCACGTTCCCCCTGCAGTCATGGAAACCATGCAACATGCTGAAATATCACGTGATGCAGAGGATGAGTCATCCAGACAGTCAGAGAGACTTAAGATGCCGGGAAGAAAAGTACATGAGATTCAGGCAGAATATCTCTCTCTCTCTCTCTCTCTCTCTCTCTCTCTCTCTATCTATAGATAGATAGACTATCTATAGATAGATAGATAGATAGATAGATAGATAGAGAGAGAGAGAGAGAGATCTATATCTATATATATAACAAGGCATTACAAGGAGGCTTTCCTCTGGAAGACATGCAGATTGTAATAGCAACATTCTTGCTGTGCCTTCTAACAACTTTTTTCTTTTAGTTTTTTTAGGTTAGGTTGCATAAAGTCTTAAAATCAGCACTGTGAATCACATCCAAGTAGGCACAGAACCCGCAGGGCAGTATCCTACAAACCTGTGATTGCAGAGCACCATCTAGTGGTCACAGAGTACACAACATGCTCTCCAGCAAGAGACTGACCAATTACAAAAGGTGGAAATTGTTCAGACAGATCGATTAACAAAAAGCCTTGCTGAGAAAAATAAGTTCCATGCCACCTCTTAACCTTCCATCTAAAAGATCTAGTAGCCGGGCTGTCTCAGTGGTCCTCTTGCTTCAGCACTTTCCAACCTGCTGACTTGAAACAGGTATGTGAATCAGAAGTTCTAAATGTACTTTCTGCTTGCTTGTATCGTATTCAACCCCACTGGGAAAGGCGAATATTTACTCCCTTCTTCTACAGGTAAGGCTTTTACAGAAACAAATTGTGACAGGATCACTTTAAAGCTCTTTTTATTACTTGAATGTCTGTAATCTGGGCACAGGTGCACATTAAAGAAAACCTGTACTGAGACTAACGCTTGGGCTAGCACGCTGACCTCTCCTGTTTGCTAGTTTCCTGGCTTGAAGACAAATCCAGTGGCTTCACCACTTTCTGTATCACTGCACTGGAAAAGGCACACAGATCTAGAGTTCTATCTAAATGTAGTGCCTTCATGTTTCCTCTGAATCAGTGACTATGAAGGCACTAAAACCAGAGACATCCAATCAAGTATTTTGGAGCAATGGTAGCTTATATACACTATAAGGCCAGACATTTTTGGAAACCTGGCCATCACACCTATATGAACTTCCCCCCACCTCACCTCACTGAGGCTATAATATCCACCACTCTTGTGGAAGGGCTTTTGAGTGTGTCTGTTGGAATTTGTGTCCATTTGTGAGGTCAGGTACTGATGTTGCACAAGAAGAACTGGCTTGCAATTGGTGTTCCAATTTGTCCCAAAGGTGTTCAAGTAGGGTGGAGGTCAGGGACAAGTGGCCCTTCCCAAAATGTTACCACACGGTTGGAAGTGCACAATTGTCTAGAATGTCTTCATATGTTGAAGCATCAACAGTACTCTTCATTGGAAGCACCTGAACTCAATCATTTGGAACAAAGATTCTTTTGGTCTATAGCGTAAAGATTAAAATAAGTCTGTAACGTTTTAAAGAACAAAACATCTCTTACTTTCTTCTGCAGCACGTTTACTTTTCTCTCCTTGACGTCCAGCATGTCCTTGAGGTCATGGATCTCGCCGGATAAGGTGCCTTTCTCTTCGGACATTTCCTGGATCTGTTTCGTCTTTCTGTTCAGCATTGTCTCTTTCTCCTCCAGGCGCAAACGAAGAGCGTCCACCTACAGGATAAGCACACTAAGCTAAAACACTTTCCTCGGATTCATTAATGAACAATGAATGCCTATAAGCAGCCAATTAATGCCTTTACCCTCACAGAGATCCCACCCTTGCAGAGCTCTGTTTCAAAAACATTACTGGAGAGGTCCAAAGCTGCTTAAAGCGAACTCATAGGTAAAGTCTGTTTTTGAGGGCCACCGATTGCCTTGGACTCTAGGTCAAGACACTGCCTTTAATCTATTCACCAACTCTACCCAGTGTTAAAAGTCCCACCTTCTGGCTTAACTCACAACTATCAACATAACCTCCAGTCCAGATCAATCTAGTGCCTTAGTTCTCAACTGGTGGGTCGTGACCCAAAAGTGGGTCACGACCCCATGTTCCGTGGGTCGCGACATGCCTTCCTTCTAAGTGAGACACTCCTCAGCCTTCCCCTAGCGCAGCACCGTTGGGTCTTGTGCCGAGCAGCCATTCAAAATATGGCCCTGCGTTTCAGCTTGAGGTGGAAGTATGGCTATCAGGGAGCTCCATCCATACGTGCATTGCTTACAGCTCCCACATGTGCCCTGTAGAGGTGCCTGGACTGTAGTGACATCACATTCTGGATCCTGGCATCTCTACAGGGGAAGCAAAGGAGCTGTACAAACAATGCACATATGGATGGAGCTCCGTCACAGCACAACAGCCCACACTGGTCACCAGGCTGAGGATCCATTCCAGTTCTCATATGGTAGGAAGACTGGGTGGATCTTAAAAAAAAAAAGAAAAAAAATTATATATTTTTTTGGAGTGTGTATGTGTGTGTGAGAATGTGGTTGTGTGTGTCACAGTGTCTTTGAGGGTCCATTCACACTAGTACAGTGTGTTAATCACACAGTCCCCAGTGATTAATGCACGGTACCACGCAATCGCACCTACTGCGTGTTCTGGTGCGGAAGGTGCATTGCGTTGCCATTAATTTGAATGACGCACCCAAATGCCCGGTACTGCAATGCCGCACATTCCATTGCAGTGCGCCTTGGGTCATGACTTAATTACCAAGCACAAATGTGGGTCCTGAGGTTAAACAGATTGAGAACCACTGATCTAGTGCACCACTGATCTAGTGCACTCAAGATTTTCTCCTTCTTTCCTGCCACCAGCCCCAGCCATCTAGCTCCCAGCAAGGTCTGACTTTTGTTTTGACCTAAAGAATAGTTAGCTGAGCAACAGGTGCAAATGTTCTTAGTGGGTCCCACATTATCAGCCCACCATTGTCTCCGTTCCTTACCTCAGTCTGCAAAATGGCCGCTCGCTGCTCCTTTGCGGTAAGCGATTCTTTGAGGACCTCCACATGCTGTTTGCTGTCTGAAAACTGATTGTTGAGGGTTTCCAGTTTGGTCTGCAGCGCCAGCAGCTCTGTGTCCTTACGAGAGAGCTCCTGCTTGACCTGCCCAATCTGCAGGGGCAACACGAGGCAGAGAAAGCAATGAATTGGGGCAGGAAGACAAGACAATGAATGTAAATAATCACTTGTAGAGATATTACGAGGCGCCAGATAAAACTCTTTCCACCTATATATGGACAAAGGCTGATCAGCAATTTACAAGCTCGCGAACATCCCCAGGAGAGAAGAGGGCTGTGTGAAGTCTGAGCCAGTTCCTGAAGCTAACTTAACGAAGGACTGATAGATACGGGAAGTGTGACCATTGATACCCTCTGTAACAGCACCTTAACATTATGTGCTAATGTTTCACATAGCTCACCAGTACAAGGTAATGGGCAGAGGGCTGCTGATCAGTGAACAGCCTCAAAAACTGGGTTGACTTGGCTTGCATCTAAAATCCCCTGGCAAAGCATATTGTCTTTAAAGAACAACTCCATTACGTTACCTTTCGTTATGGATAGAGCAGGGAGGGGTTAGGGTGTTTTTTAATGGTTTTTTATTGCTGTCTACATCCCTTTTAGGGAGCGTTCCTTTAGATTTCTCTCAAGACAGGAAGAAATAGGAAATCTTTCCAATGAATAAACAGACACATTAGTAGTAGAGTGAGGATTGGTTATAATTTTCTGAAAATGTTGTATTGCTGTCAGTACCTTCCCATCCCAGAGATACCTCCTGTTTCTTGTACGGGTGTCACAGGCACAAGAAGCGATGGAAAATCTCCCCAACCTGTCTAAATGTAATGTGTGAGCAGAATTCATGTGGAAGCAATGAACCCCAAGATAAGCTACATTTCAGCTGTTTTCATTGTGAATGGAACTCAACTGGCACACTGACTTAACACCTCGAACATTCTATTGGGAAATGAGTGCCTACAGGAAACAAGAACCTGCAAGTCCTGCTTGAAAGGGGCAACATCACTTCAAAGCTTCAGTAATTGTTAAAATATTAATATAAATATTAATAATAGAGAGAGTATTAAAACATCTTAACCATAATAAAATAAAAAGTAAACATTCACAAATCAGCTTATATTTATAGCTTAATATGTTAATGGAGGCAGCCATGTCAGTTCTATTTACAGAGATAACTGATTCTTCTTTTACACAGATAAGTAATACTTTATTACATTAAAGATTATTTTCTGACAGCACAGTTACAGGAAATTTTCTTGAGCCACTAAAGCCTATGGAAGCCCCATATGGGGGGTTGATACAGCGCCTTGCATCTGGTTGCAATCAGAGCTGCTGAAACTGACCTCTCGCTTCACTGAGCAGTATATCAATATATCCTGAATTTACTTAATGTTTCATCCGTCTCCTTCCATACCCCAGGGACATGTGCCAATTAAACTAAAACTGTCAGAACGTAGCGCTGTGAAGGAGGCAGCTATACCCCCAGTCATATACTATTTCTGGGGCAGCCAAACTGAACCCATGCATGGCATTACTGCTCTGACACCAATATCTGTGTGCTTAGAAATGCCTGCTTCTCTCGGTGCCAAGTATGGTTGCCCCCATGTACATATATAAACTAGACATAAAGTATTTTTAAAACATTAAACGTACAATGATAAGATTAATGACATCAACAAGTGACAATGACATACAGGTCTATAAAAATTTTGGGAAAAAAAAGTATAGCTTTAATTCAGGAGGTTAGTGTGAGTTATTGCATCACTGCAGAGCAAAGGATAAAGTGAGACACACATAATGGACACCTGGAAAACCCGGAGTGACAGAGAGGTTAACGTGTTAGAGACACCCCCAAAATTCCATCGAGAGCAGAAAGTTAGAAGCGGCGCAGAGCGCCTTGAGGAGACACAGCAAGCCAGCGGACAGACAGAACGTGGAGCCTTACGCCAGACAGCTCCGTCTGCAGAGCTGAAACTTTCTTCTTCAGCTCCTCCGCCTGGCTCTCCTTGGCGCTCAGCTCCTCTTTCAGCTGCTCTACCTGTCAGGATATTGAGCAAGTTATACAGTCAGAACATATTCGTTACCAACATAACAAACATTTTGCGGACTGATGGACCCAGTATTAGATTTACCAGCAGGTCTAGCAGGTTAGATTTAGGGGATCTAGGTGTGACAGGGCTGATGGTTTCCTGAGAAGCTAGAGAGAAGTGAGGGAGCTGCAGAGAGAAACACTGAATGGATGAAGGTCCTATTCACACCCAAGAGAGCAAGTAGTAATGTGCATCATCACATGCATTATGCACGTATTTTGGGAATGAATCCAGAAATATCTAATGCCCCCCCCCGTGACGGTTATCAACGCAGCAAACAATGCACATGAGCCTCAATGCACACAACAGGTTATAAACGCACATAAGAGAAAGTGCCCCATTAAAGACAACTCTAGTCATGTGGCTGAATAAGGGTACAGTAGAAAGGCATCATGGCACACTCACAAACCAGCATGTAAAACAACTTGTCTCACCACTAAGGACAATGACAGAGGTTTGGATACACGTCTTCTGCAAAGGATGTGTAAGCCGCACTGCCGCGCCAAGGCACCTCTTATAGTGCGGTCCTAACTCTAAACTATGAGAGTCTCCATCTTGGAGCACATGGGGGCAGAAGATATCAAATTGGGTGCAGGCCTGTCAGGAGGACGCCCCACCTCCTTACTGAATAAGTCACGCTTATTCCCTCATGGTCAACCCCATCCCATCTGTGTTACATGACAGTGTATCATAAGGAGGATGTTAAATCTTTTCAGAGTTTGCTGATTTCCAGTATCGTGTCATTACGCCGGTATCGTGTCATTGCTGCGTCCCCTGCCTACCTTCTGGCCTACTACATCAGCATACTTGTAAATCCCACTCAAACGTCCTTCAGAAAGGCACACAAATCATTTCTATGTGCCTTGTTGTACGTATTAAACAAACATCACGGCTTTCCCTTCACTTTGTTTCCTGAAGCCCCCTCTTTCTTCCAGGCAGATTCTCTGGAGAACAAGAGTACCTGTCACACCTTGCTTCGCCACAAGCTAACCTCTTAGCACGGCACCAGAATGTGAATATAGTATCAGAACACAATGATATGAGGAAGGAGCCGAAAAAGCACCTGTAGTAAAGGACAACTGTTAACAACTGAGAGCTGCCTGTTATTTACAATTTTAGTGTATTCTGTGACTCAGACCCCCTGAGCAGGTTTCTAAGGCAACACTAGGAGGTTAAGTTTAAGACAATTGAACCTGTAAACTTAACTTTGGCGACAAGTAATCATCAGAGAGTAGGGCAGTCCTTAAAATGGCACCGTTACAACAATTTTAAATATGATGCTTTTAATAAATACATACACTACTTACCTTCTTTACACTCTACATTCACAGCATTTACTTCAGGTGAGGTGTAAAACTACAGTCTAAGAATTTCCTTCCTGTACATGAATATTCAATCTACAGCTATAGCCGAAAAACAATAATAGCACAGTGTTGCTTCTGTGTATGGGATGTGAAAACAATTTAAGAGTGAATTACAAAAAAGCCACCATGTGCAGGAAAGGTTTGGACCACAGAAAGGCTATGGTGCAACCAATGGTGTGTGAATGACCAGTGTAGGAAAATGCTCATTAAAGAGAACTTGTGCCTAGATAATGCACGCTAACCTATTTGCATATTTTGAACAAGCAGCGGAAGCACCTTACAGTCTTTATTCACCTTTCAAGCTATAGACATTGTGGAGAAATTCAACTTTAATGCTCAGCTCAACTGAGGCACTAAAATCTCAGCTATTTTTGTTATGGAGAACAGAATCTTGGTAGCCTGCCAGCCCTCTAATGTAAAATACACCGCAGGTGATTCAAAGCTGTTAGAAACTGAATGAAACCTGACTTGTCAACAAGAGTCCTTGTTGTGATTTTTGACAATCTTTGAGACTGAATTACTTCACAGTACATGCAGCTAGATAGGTCATGGATGATTTGGTTTTAAACTTTTTAAAACTGCTAAAGAATATGTCATTACTTTAGTGTCCACAGTCTGGGCACAGGTGCACATTAACCAGTTGACATCCGCGGTGTTAAACCCCCTTCCCATCCAGGCCATTTTTCAGTATTCAGCGCTGCGGTACTTTAACTGACATTTATTCCGTCATGCAGCGCTGTACTGAAATGAATTTTATACCCTTTTTTGGGGACAGATAGAGCTTTCTTTTGGTGGTATTTATTCACCACTGGGGGTTTTATTTTTTTACTATATTAAGGAAAAATTACCGAAATTTAAAAAAAAAAAACAGTTTCC
>NW_017306335.1:528569-547980 GCF_000935625.1 Nanorana parkeri
TTCTGCCCGTCGTGCCCGCTAGGGGGGCGCGCGCGAGCAGAAAAAAATTGCCGTCTGGAGACGGCAACCCGCAGATGCTGCAGTGCCGTCCGTCCGTTTTTTTACTATGGGCGGACGGCAAGAGGTTAATTGTGGTTGTATTTTGAAACCCTTTGGGCCCATCCAACTCATTCCATCATGGTTATGTGTGGCAAAACATTGCATAAATCTTGGTGACATTCAGTTTGACACGCTAATATAGTAGTGGTCAATTTACCTGCACTGCAGCATACCACAACTGCCAATGCCATGCTTGTGGTGCACTACTTTAAGAAAGAAAAAAAAAGGAAGAAGAGGAATCATGTCTGTTTTGCATTGCCTTAAAGCGGACTTTTACACTCAAAAATCAAATTCTACCAATGCATCCCTCTATATATGATGATTAATAATAACAGACATGTCAGGTGTAAAATGCTGTGATTGGAAACACTTGCACTTTAAGAGCATTCACTTCCTGCTTTGAAAGGGCAAAATGACTTTAGTTTGACAAAGCAATGCACACTGGGATTGCCTGGTCATCAGCAGAGCATTGCTGGAAAAACTGTAATCTCACGAGATCTCAGGGAAAGACATTTTTTCTCCCCTGAGATGATGTGCATGGTCACATGTTCTAGTCACATGTCTGGTCACATGTGCCAGAAATCAAGCAAGTAATTGAAGATCTAGTAATCTGACTTTAGTAAACATGGCCACTGTCAGAAGACTGGGCAAGAAAAGAGAAATAAGGAATGCAAAGAATAAAAAGTCGGCAATTATCTAGAAGTATGTGCTTGTAGATTGTCATTACGAAACATTTCTAAAGGTCTGTTTGTTGATATTTTAAAGACATAGATAAATGTCTGCTTTAAGGTGCGCGCCAGATCATTCAAAATGAAAAGTTTGTCAGCACATCCTAATGCACGATAATGTGTTGCGTCAACACAGCGCATAATACGGGTGGAAACTTTTTTTTTTTTTAAACGAGCATGGATCCCCCCATAGCTAGAATACCAAAAACAAGAACACACATGACTTCTGATGCATCTAGGTCTACCTTTACACTGCTTGTCTTTTCACTGTATGGAGCTTGTACTCTCTCCTGTGCAATAGAGCACAGGTGCCAAAAATAAAATTAAATGCAAGTCGCTCGTGTGGCATTTGTCTCCCGAGAACGCCACTAACCCGCCGACAATCTTATGATTCTCGGCGGGTTTTTTAAGCCTGCTCGGGAGACAAAAGACGTGAGACTGTTTCTACATCACCCGCGATTATCGTCCGATAATCGGCAGGTGTATGGGCACCTTTAGGGGGACTATTCTACATCTGTGGTCTGATTTTTGGTATACTAGCCAGGTGGGAAACATACTGTACTTTTCTATGCATAAATACACCTGTACTTTAAAGCTGAACTCCAGGGAAATTTGAAAACCACCCCTGCAGAGGGGCTCGCTAAGAACTGCATGAGGGACTTTCCCGATCGTACAGCTGGATTCCTGAAACTCTGGTCCTCTGCGACAGATGAAATGGTCTGTCCAGAGACCGGACTGACTTGTCCCACGATGACAGAATGTAATCTGGAGTAAAAGTGTACAAATGGGAAGGCCCTGAAAGAGGCTATCTTCAGATCTAGGACCCTCATGCAGAAGCAGAGAGTGAGATGACTTCTAGACTGGAGTTTGCAGTTTAGAACGGGGTGCTTGAAGTTTCTTCTTTGGAAGGAACACCCTGACCTTGTGTCCAGGACTAGACCAAGATATTCTTAATCGGTTCCAATAAAGATTTCTCAAGGTTCAGGATCCATCGGTGTAACATCTGGATGGTCAGTTTCATGTTGCCCTAAAGAGCCGGCACCAACTGTCCCCAACAGGGCTGGTGAATACCTGTGGTGCAGACGAGAGGCCCAATACCATTGCAAAATTCTAAGCAGAATTTTTGGCATCAAATAAAAGACATTTAGAGCTTTGATATCCAGAAAGGGTAAATGCTTCCTTTGACATTAGACAAGATGAACAAACTGGAGTAGAACTGTTCTGTCACATGAACTTAGGCAATGAAAACTTGATCTAAAAGAACTGAGAGGGCTCAAAGGAAGTCTGCTAATCTGTACAGTGAAACAGGAAGGTTGGAGTTAAGAAACAGAGGAGAGGGATGGCAGCAAAAATCCAGTTTGTAGCCCTGGGAGACCACCTCCTGCACCAAAACTGTTCAAGTGTCCACAAAGATAACACTTCATTCAGAGGACGACTTGTTTTGGGATTTGGTGAAACTTGAATGTCCACTTGAGAAAGGGAGTGCAAAATCGAAAGGGGCATTACATTCTTTTTTTTTATATAGTTAAGGTTTTATTTGGGATTTCAAAAGTAAGATCAAAGTATAAAGTTTAAGGAAGCACAGCAAGTACTAAAAGGGGCATCGTATCCACATTACTCAAAGTCTGTTCAATTTCCTGTATGAAAATGAGTTAGGAAGGATGAGGCAACTACTGTGCCAAAGTTTGAGAGGTGAAAATGTGTAATGGAAAAAGGGACATTTCTTAACAGATAGGAGGGATTAGAACTTATAGTCTGCTTCTAGCTTTTTTTCTGCAGCGGAAGATGGGTTCCTTTGTCACCAGCAGCATCCTTAATACAGTTTTAAAGAGCTAGTTCGAAGGCATGCTGTCTCTTGAAGGCCATGTGGTTCAAATGCTTTTTACACAAGAGTTCTGCAGTCCAGCACTTTAGCCAAAGTGCCTCACACACATAAATTGACATGAGATACAGGATGCAGGAGGCTTCTAGCAAACCATCACAGCAAAAAGTTAAGGCTACAGCCATCTGCTTTACATGTTCTATATACAACGGATCAACCTGGGCAGCAGTTAAATCTCTTTTAACCCTTTCGCTGCCAAGCCCCCTGGAACATTTTTCAAATCAGCTGGCCAAGCCATTTTTGAATTTTCTGCAATTTTTTCCTATTGGTTTGATTTTCAACTGCTGCGTTGCTAGCGTTTGTAAAAGACCCCCCAAACCATATATTTTAAATCTACGGCACACCAGACAATATCTCACGGCACACTAGTGTGCCGCGGCACAGTGGTTGAAAAACGCTGCCATAGAGGTACCGAGCAGAATAGAATAGCTGAGCCGAAGGGCGCTCTCCGGCATTCGGCTATTCACTCACTGCTGTTTGGGCCCTATGAGAATAGGCCGAACAGCAACGAGTAGCCTGCCGGAGGTTCGGCTAAGCCGATCCAGATGTTGGATCAGCTGAGTCAAACTCCTTCTGCACTTCGACCGACCCGAACCCAGCCGCAGCAAGCCGTTGTACGGCTGATTTCAGTCGGTGTACAGCTGAAATCAGCTGTACAAGCCTGAAGTGAATAACCGAACGGCGTTCGGCTCACTTCACTTCGGGTTGGTTATTCACACGGCTCCCTTCGGCAGCTTTGTGAATAACCCCCTATGTGTCCCCAGTTATTTACAAACACCGGAGTGATCACGCCTTCAGAGACCGTGCTATCCAGAGCCAATCCCAAAAGCTCTGGACCTGGAAAGCTCTCCGTAGCTAACCTTTACCAGAACAGGGTCTGGAGAGCGCCCTATGTGGAGTCCAATGCCGAAAGATCACTTTTAGGCTATTCCTGTACAACCAGTCCAGTGGGGGCCATATGCAGTACTCCAAAAGCCAAACAGAGGATGACCGTGCTGGAAAACTGCAATCAGTGGCAACGCTCCAGCAGCGATGTAGAGAAAAATAATAAAACAAGATAAAAGTACTAAAGGGAAAAAAAAAAAGTTAGTCTTCACATCTTCACACAGCAGAGCTGTAGAAAAGACCACCATTCTCCTTGCACACAAGCAAGTTGGTAGGGGGAGGGGTTATTCTGGGCTGTCCTACAGCTTTTTGTTTCCCCGTGTGCAATTCTCCTGTAGGCTGCCTTATAACCCAAAGGTTAAAGACTTACTTTGTCCTTAAGGGGACAAGAAAAGCATATTTTAACCCCTTCATGACTGAGGCCCTTTCTTCAATTTTTGCACCCATGTTATATTCCACATTTTAGGCCTGAAAAGATAAAATTATTTCTCCTGAAGTGTTACTGTTAGTAGTATCCCTATCCTAACTATAACTCTAAAAAAACAGTCTACAACTAACCTAAACATTTGGTCCAAAAAGGCCAATCATAGCCTTCACATCAGCAGATGCCTTGCTGATTGTCTCCGGTACACGTTACTGTGATCAGCATTATCTAGTTAAAGTAGCAGTCTGGAGGGCAACTTCACGTTTATTCTCCACTTACCTTCCTCCTTTCACCCAGTCAAATGCCCTGTGTAAGCTCCTAGAAGCTCCAGTCAGAACTGATATTGGGCTGATGTTTGTCTCCATTTGACAGCTTTTATCCAATCACCAAACACCATTACTGGCATGACAGGAAGGGGAATGCATCACATGTTCCTCCATACCTGAAAATTAAGGTTACTTTCTTTGCTCCCAAGTCTGAAAGGTGCAGAAGTGGAGGAGCAAAAAAAAGGGGACTATATGGTTCAGGGAAGGAGGGCCTTAAAGCAAACATTTTTATGTTCTACACGTTTGATTTAAAGGAGAACTATGAGGTGAGTGATTTGCACTCAACCTCATATTTAGAGCCGACCTGTGACAATGACTGAAACTGTCACATTTCAGCTTTATAGATCGGGAAGTGAGCGAACGCATACCGTTGCTTGCTCACTTCTCCATCCTGTCCCTGCAGAGAGCGGTGACCGCCAGTCACCGTTCCCCGCAGGGATTCCTCCCCACTCTGATCCTCCGGCGCTGACTGGTAAAGCTGGCTCTGCCGCTAGATAGGCAGAGCCCGCTGTCAATCAGCCAGCTGGGTGGATCGCGACAGCACTGTCGGGATCGGTCCCAGCTACGGCGCTCTCAGTATATAGTGAGCAATAGCTCGCTATATACAGAGCTTTGAGTCACGGGAGGACGTTAGAATATGTCCTCGCGTGACCCTTAAGAGAACTATGGGATAAAAAGGTTACCTCATACTTCTCTTTTAAAACTGCACTCAGGCAGGAAAAAAGTTAAAGAGCATAAATGCAAATGAGATCTAAAATCTGTCCAACCGAAACACCAAATGAAATCTTATGATCTGAAGTTACTTATTCTGTCTAACATTTTAGTGGTGGAGGGGTTATGATTCAACTCTGGAGGAGCAAAATCACTACAGGTTAGTCATTGTTGCCGCAGACACCAAAGGCACCCTTCGTAATGTTAAAGAGTCAGTGAAGACGACCATCCACCGCACCAAGCAGAGCTAGATTACCTTGTTCTTCATGAACTTGGAGTGACTCCGGTAGACCTCCATTTGTTTTATCTCCTCTTCGCGCTCTTCAGTAGACAAAGCTCCGTTGGACTTTAGCATTTGGATCTCATCCTCCAGATCCCTCAGTCCTCTCTCCATCGACGTGAGCTTAGAGTCCTACAGGGAAACAATGCCATGACTACGAATTTCCAGAGCAGCTTATGCTACTCTATTAGACCACTATGACTAGCTAAAGCTACATGGGTCACCTAACCAAATTTAGGACAATCTGATGGCAGAATGGACAATGGAAAATGTTCAGCAGCAGCCATGTTCCCCTTCTTGTTCAGGCATACTTGCCACACTGGCAAGTAGCCTAAAACCACTGCATCTTAAAGTGCATGACCTGGACCAATGTTGGTACACATCCTCTCTCTAGGTGGTTTTTGGAAGGGCTAAGGATATTTAAGTAGGACAATGTTTTGGAATAAACTCAGTCTAACATCAGGTACCAGTGGCTTTTGCAAGAAGGGGAATGAACATTTAACCAGAAACTGGGATGGGCCTTATTCGCGAGTCTATTTAACAGACTCACTCCAGAAGAGGTAAAGTTGTCAGCTCAAACAGGAAGACGTTTACTGGATTTCTGGCAGATCAGGTATTTTTTGGTGCTTGCAGCATTTTATAAAAGGAAGAAAACATGGAGAAATGTGGATCTATTGCAGAAATGTACTGAATATGTGATTATCTCTAATGTGATAGCTCATGTTGATCCTGCCAGAAAAGCAGTTGCCAAGTCACTTCTTTGGTTGAGGTGATAAAACTGATACACCATCATTAAAACTGCCATCAGCGATGTCCCCCTTATGCCTGCAATCATCTGCTGGACTACACGTGTACCTGCCAACACAACCAACATTGGCACATTGTTCTAACTGTATTATCTGCGCCTAGTTCTTCTAAAGGAAATCTAAGTGTAGGTTACGGTTTCCACATCACAGCACCACATATGAGCACCACTGCAACCTACTGTGCTAGACTGGAGGTGCCTTGGAAAAGTGGAGCTGCATTTCAGATAAGCGACACAAGATTCAGGCTTTATTTGGAAAAATGAAATCATAAATGAAAAGTTTTCAAAGTATAATATTTTCTTGAACCTATATATTGCAAGTACACTGTGTGCCCAAAAGTATCTTGACACCTGATCATCACCAACATCTTAAATTAGCTTCTTGGGTATCCCATTTCAAAACTATGGGAATTGACATGAGTTTGACCCACGTTTGTGGCTGGAAAAGCCTTCTCTCTTCTAGGGAAGGCTTTTCACAAGATTTTGGAGTATGTCTAAGGTATTCTGTGTCCATGTGTGAGGTCAGGTACTGATGTTGGACGAGAAGACCCGGCTTGCAGTCTGTGTTTTAATTCATCCCAAGGCTGTTCAGTAGGGTTGAGGCCAGGGCTCTGTGCAGGACATTCGAGTTACTCCACAACACACAGGTGAAACCATGCTTTTATGGATCTGGCTTTATGCACAGTCATGCTGGAACAGTCAAACTGTTACCACTACGTTGGAAGTGCACAAATATCTTTGTATGCTGCAACATTAACAATACCCTCCCTTGGAAACCTCTGAACTCAATAATTTGTGGTAGCCACATACTTTTGGCCATACAGTGTATTTTTTTGTCTTGGGAGCAAATACATTCTGGAACTTTGGCTTTGGAACACCTTTAACTGGTTAAAGTGGCTCAAAAGGATGAAGAGAAGGATGCAACTCTGGAGCTAGAAGCTGACAATTAATAGAGCTCCCCATTCCCCACTCTCATGGGACTTAAGAACATAGAAAAAGGAACATGCAGAAACCTCTGCTTTAGTCAGGTCAGCCTTACAGTACATTTCTTTTTCAAGCAAAGCTCCCCTTTAAAGCTCAACTCGGGACACATATAAAAGATATTAATATTTGTAATGCAGCTTTGCATTTATTATGTCATTAAATGTATTTTTTAATGCAAGCATTTGACCTGATATCAGCCTCTCGCAGCCCCCTGTACAGCAGAGCTCAAATTGGGAGGAGAGACAGCTCAATCAATCAATCAATCAGTAGAGCTGTATTGTCCATGTGTGAAGAACCAACATGTTAATAGGAGGAGAGAGTAGAGTAAAGCCGGCCATACACCTTACAATTATCTGAACATTTTCTCTGGTCAGATAGAAAAAGTACAACAGATTCCTCCATCTATGCTAAACTGTGTGGATAGAGGAATCTCCTGCTGGGCCAAGCTTCAGTATCTTGCTAGTCGGCCCCGCTGGCTCTCAAAACACCTGAACAATGCCTGCATCCAATCAGAGTGTTCAGGTATTTTGGGAGCCAGCAGGGCAGACTAACAAGATACTGAAGCTTGGCCCAGGTGGAGGTTCCTCCATCCACACAGTTAAGTGTAAATGGAGGAATCTGTTCCACCTTTTCCATCTGACCATAGAAAATCTGCAGATAATTGTAAGGTGTATGGCCAGCTTTAGAGATGAGCTCATCCGTTTGCTGCTTCTCTTTTTACTGTCCAGTCAAAGGGTGGGAGAAAAATAAGACCTGTGGGTGTTAATTGCAGCAGAGAAAAATAAAGTCTTATCCCCTGCCAGACAGAGATGTGTCATGTAAATCTTAGCACTGGAAGGACAAAAAGAGTCAGAACCATCATCAGTGTGTTTAGCCATTTGCCTGAAGTTCAGCTTTACGTTGTTAAAAATGTATTGATGTTATTTTATACCCGATGGTGTGTTATTGCATTGAGGTACTTTTTGGTTGAACGCAATAATGTATCTTTTTTTCAACCTTACTAACTATGCAACCTTTTTCATGAACCAAAAAGGTAGAAGATATGATATGCAAAATCAAAGCCTTCATTTTTCCATTATTTGCATTTAAGTAAAACCATCCGCATAATGAATCAATCCATTGGCATGGCTGTGAACTGCTCACTCCCACAATTTCAGACGTCCTCTGCTCTTGAAAGGCCAAAATTTTCCAGCAGGTCAGTAATTTTTCCTTATGAATTGCAGTTGAGAGATTTTCATGAAATGATTTAACAGATATGACTGAGGATAATAGAATAGAGGATGAAACGCTCAAATTGAAGTTGCTTTGATGGAAAAATTCTTGCCACGATGGACCACTATACCCAGAATAGAGAAATGTTCAATTTTATACAACTAGGTACGTACGCCATTCACTACACTACATTTGTGGGAAGTTCTTGAATAAACTGAAAAGGGCTGTAATCTACTATGACCACAAATCCTGAATTCTAACTATAGTTTTCTGTGATTCACCCTCAGGACTAGGCATCCGTACAGGTATAACAAACCTTGCCTGTTCAAAAAAGATGGCTGCCGCTTTCTATACTTCACACCTT
Source organism: Nanorana parkeri (assembly GCF_000935625.1). Lineage (NCBI taxonomy): Eukaryota > Metazoa > Chordata > Amphibia > Anura > Dicroglossidae > Nanorana > Nanorana parkeri. The sequence goes on from NW_017306335.1 coordinate 537,270, forward strand.
ATTATCCTCTAAAAACATATAAAATTAGCTCATAAAATATTATAAGTAAAGTGTAGGTCAAGACAACATTTTTTTCTTAGTTGTGGAGAGAGTGGGGAAAGAGTGGAACCCTTAATGTAGGGGTGTCAAACTCAATTTAATCAAGGGCCGCATCAACATTATGGTTGCCCTCAAAAGGTATCTTTAAGACTATATAAATGAACCTAATCTTTATCATAATTGCCTCTGCATTCGATTATCACTGGTTTTAGTAATAACTTAATACCTAGATCTGAAAGTAGAAGTCTAGGAAATGGCCTGGTGGGCCGGATTCGGCCCCTGGGCCTTGAGTTTGACACATGTGCCTTAAATGAGTTTTTATTGCTATCAGGGGCTCCGTTAAGAAGCCTTCCCTTAACTTCCTGCTCTGCTGACAATGTTTTACCAGACAGGAAGGGAGGAGAACTCTCCAACAACAACAAAAAAGACAGGAATAATATTTCACTATTAGAGTAGGGGAAGACTAGAAACCCTGTCAGATTTTTATTTCTTTGTACCTGTTGCAGTTTTGCCCTCACTTCCTGTCTGGCGAAACCGTTGTCACTGGGACAGGAAGTATGGGGAAAGCTCCCCTGGATAGAAGTTAAAACCCGACAAGGGTTCCACTCCCTCTCCACAACTAAGTGTGATTGGTTTGACATACGCTTTAAGTATAGTGGCCCTTCAAAATGATTTAGTGACAAAGGGAAATCTTTAGTAGCCAAAAAAACAGGTTTACAGCAGGCACAGTAAGGCTTTTTTTGTATTTACGTTCTTGGCGGTACCTTGCCGCCTTGATCTGCTGCCAGGGCCCCCAAACACTCAAGTGTACATTTACACTTCCTGAGAAGGGGCCAAGCATGCCCCCATCCTACCTCATATGACAAAAATTGGGGCCTGGCGTATGCTGGCACAGACCGCTCCAGTATGGAAAGCGGGGGGAGTGTCATGCGTTACCTGAATTCCTGGGATTTTCTCAGGGCTCCTAGGCAGAAAGCCCAATAAAGCCTTCTTACAATGGCTGCTAAAAAGAGAACCTGTTACTTTTATTAATATATACAAGTCCAGGCTCACTTTAATATTCATATTGGGAATGAACTCTATTCACAATGTTTATTATTGCACTGCCCTGCTTTACAATATCATACTGGCACCAAGCTAGTGTGACACTTTAATGTCAGATGTGAACACTCCTAAGGAGGGAAAATGGCCTGAGGAAGAAGAAACTGTAGAGCAGGGGTAGGCAAACTCCGGCCCTCCAGCTGTGGTGAAACTGCAAATCCCATCATGCACCTGTCTCTGGTAGTCATGCCTGTGGTTGTCAGTCTTGCAATGTCTCATGGGATTTATAGTTGACACCCCAGGCAGGGGGGCCGGAGTTTGCCCATCCCTGCGGTAGAGAATCCTAATAAATGACCAAAATCTTGCACTCAATTAAATTCGGAAAAATTGGTCAATTTAGAAGACAGTTGTAAGAATAAAGTTTCCCTTTTATCGTTGAGTTTTAATGCAAACCCTCCCTGTCTGGTCTTATTTCCGGCCCTCGAAATTTCCACTGCTGGAGAGCGAGTATCTGCGATCTTTACATCTAGAACAACCGAACACGGGACTCGTATAAATGGATGCCAGGGCGCTCACACTGCCATCAACACTCAGAGTTTTCTAATGATCATACCTTCATTTCGATAACGGTCTGCAGGGCCTTCGTCTTGGCAGAATCTGGGGCATTTTCGAAGCGCCGGTGGATTTCCTGCGGGGAGGAAGAAAACATCACAGGTGAGATTTCATTCTGGCCCCAAGGTGGCAGACGGAGGAGCTACTCGCTCCATCGCAGGGAAAGGGGGGAGGAGCCGCCAGCTACCTGACCCATTAATAGCAGCGCTAAGCACAGCCGGGCTCTCGCACATAAGGTGACGTGATGTGACAAAAAAACGAAAACCCTTAGAGAAAGGAGGACGCCTAGTCTCACGGGCCGGACGGGACTCTGCAATTTCCCTGGGGGGGTTAATGGAGGTGACAATCAGGGGATGTCTTTAACCCCTTCAGATCCAGAGTGAAGCTCAGAGCCCAAGCTAAGTCATATACCGCAGAGTATCTGTAAGCTTCTACTGTATAGGAAGTGGCTGTTGTTGGATATGGAGGTCCTCCAAAAAAACAAAAAACACATGGAGGTCTGACCCGTATCTCCATCACAGGTAGAATGAGCCCTTTACCATGGAGCTAAGCAAAAAAAAAAAATTTCTATGGCCCATCAATCTCATCATCTGATCCCGAAACGATTTAATAAATATGTGAGCAGCATTAAAGTATAACTACACATAAGAAGAAGAATGTAATACATTGCACCTTACCGGTCCATAGATGAGGTGGCTGCATTAGTTTTTTTCCACTTTATTTTCACCTAGAAATCCTGCCAGTAACACATTTCCTGTCCTGGGGTGACAACAACTCACATTTCTACATCAGACCAACAGAAACAAGACAGGACTATGAACACAACCCTCTCTCCCCCATTCCTAGGGGAAAGAGCGTTGTCACCCTAAGGCAGGACCACATTACACCTACCTGTCTGCTCTTCTCATAATATGACGGGAGGGGTTCTATAATCCTCAGAGATAGCCGAGAACAATGCAACTAATAAAAAACCAGCAGGGAGCACAGGAAGTTACCAGCTCACTGGATTTCTGACAATTTCTGGATTTCTTGATAACAAAATAGTATATTTAAATAGAAAAAAAAAACCCGATAGCAATAAAGAGAAATTCATTGTTGGGGGTTTAAATGATAAAAAAAACAGGAATTGATAAATCTAAAAACTGTCAAAGAAAAAAAAACTTGGATAAATGCCACCATGATTGCATATGGAAAGTGATTGTGGAAGCATAAACTGTACTACCTCATTCAACCACCATCAATGCATCACGGGTGCCATGCTATGGCTCCTGCAGACTATTCCTCCCAGTCCCTGTCCATACAGAGATAGGGACTTTCAGTTAGAGGGACGGGAGAAAGTGTCAAAGCCCTACCATTGTGGACGTCACTGCAGTCGAACGCCATTCAGAACTACGAGTCCCTATGCCGTGCTGGCAGATGGGAATTGTAGTCCCTATATTGCCAGATTCAAGAATCTGTGAAAAGGATGACACGGCTGTGCACGTTGAACCGCATCACTCCAACACATTTAATCTGTGCTGCGGAAAAGTGTGCAAAGTGTATTTATATCATTTGTGGCTATTGAGGAGTATGTGTATATACACTGAGTTGCCAGATTATTATGACCACCCCATCAGTACTTCGTTGGGCCACGAGATGACTCCACGAGATGATTTTGTTGGGCCGCCTCGCGACATCTGACACTGCACTGTTGCCCTTCTGTTGTCTTGTACCAGTCTTGCCGCTCTCCGTTCTGCTCTAACATTGACTAGTCGCTGACGGCCACAATTCGCACGCTCAGACCCAGATTTTCGGCTGACAGTCCGGTCTTTAAACACTTTAACAACAGCTGCTCTTGAACATTTAACGAATTCTGCTGTTTTGCTGATACTCCCTCCATGGCTCCGAGCGCCAACAATCATCCCACGTTCAAAGGTTGTTAAATTGCGCTGTTTACCCAATCTTCAGAAAAAAATCACTTCTACTGTCGTGGTAAACAACCTGCTTCCCTATTTTTAATGGTGTGGCCCTCTAGCAACTTCAGCGCAAAATTATAGCGAATTAGCCTACAAACGTCAGGTGGTCATAATAATCTGGCCACTCAGTGCATATATAAATATATATATAAAAATATAAAAGGAGCCTAAAGGATAAGCTCTTATGCTTTGACCCTTTCACTACCGTAGGCCTTATGGTGCTGGCTGTGGGGCCCTTGTGAACACAGTCCTGGTGGCCATAGCCCCCAGGAGTCTGTTTACCTGTGTAAAGCCGAATTTTAGCTTTACACTGGAAGGAATCAGTTCCAGGGGCCAATAAAACGGGGCCCCTCCCTTCCACCTACCTAAGAACTTCCACTCCTCCAAGAGACACCTACCCATAAGGTCATTTTGATATTTGCAGAACTCCTCCCAAAAGCCATCCCAGAGCTTGCATCAGAGGTGAGGGTTTTTAAGGGAAGTACTGAGGCAGGGTGTTCATGATGTTTTCAGGAAGCTATGACAAGCACCCTGCCAGCCCCTCCCACCTATGCATTGCATAGGTAAGCACAGATACCCAATGATGATGTCACTGGAACTAATATAATGTATGTAATGAAAACAGAAAAGTTTAATTGAAAACGTTTTTAGCATGTTGATGAGGAGAGTAAGGAGGAACCAGGAAAGGCCTTATAAGCTTTAAGGGACAATGAAGGGCATCTGAACCAGGCTATACCCAGATCAAGCTGCAGTCTCTCTTCCTACACCCCTGCACAGGTTGAACCTTTATCCTGTCCCCAGTTTCCTGTGTCATTACTTTGTATGATCTATTGTAGGAACATGGTCAGGACACATAGTATGTGAGGGTGTAAGAGACCAGACTGCATTCCACTCCAATGCCCATGCTGAAACTGGCCAGATGGAGCAATGATTATCTGGATTCTGTAGAATGCTTCAAACAAAATATGTGATCACCGGCTGTCAGGGGGCAATAAAGTGACAATTATTTGTCCTGGGAGGAGAGCCCATCGGAGAATGGGAGCAGATAAAGGCCGCTGACACGGATTCCATCCTCTCCTCTCCCGGGCCTCCCAGCCTACCCTGCACATTCTATTTACAGCGATGGAGAAAAGACTATTTATCTGACACCCGCAGTAGTCATGGTGACCATCACCGTGGAAACAGGAAATCAGCCGTCTGTTTCATGTATCCCGGGTGCTCAGAGCTGGGAAGATGGGAGCGTGTTAACCTCTGCACCACCAGGGCCGTCGCCGAGTGCTCAGGTGGCATCGCCTTCATCCTGCCGGCATCTGTGCAGCTTTATTGAACTTTTCCTGCTGTTTCTGAGGCCATTGTGTGGTTACCCAGACTGGTCCCCCTTTCCCAGTTCATCAGCGATTTACAATGTCCCTTACAGCACCTCCTGAGGGTCAAATTTGGTATCATGAAGAAACTATTCAAATATTATACCCTAGAGTGTATATAAACTCCAACAATGAACTTCTCTTATTTGCTCCCTTTTGGTCTTTTATATATATAGCATTGTACGTGTTTTGTCATTTCTGTTCAATAAGTGGAGAAAAATCTGCCAGTAATCTTGTGATTTAATAGCTTCCTTTGCAGCATTCTTATCAGTTATATTGTTCCTATTTACCATAGGACTACAGAACAACCCCTTTCCAATGTTATGGAGAAGAGCAGGTGTTCTGTAGTCCTAGGACATTCCCTGTCCTAGAGTGATACAACTTTATGCTTTCCAATAGATGCAGTACAGTGAGTGAGTGCTGTCACCCCAGGGCAGGAAGTTTGGGGTTATTTTTGTACTCGTGGGAATACCTGGAGAAAATAAATGGAAAAAACCTGACAAAATCAAAACGAGGGCTGGTAAGCTGAAATATATTACATTTCTTTCTATTGGTTTTAGATATGCTTTAAAAGAAAAGTCAGTCTGTTTTTCTTTCTTTTTAAATATATGTGTGAATTTGACCAGCAAAAAGATAACCACCTGCTGTGCCCATTATGAGGGGTTCCCACCATCCGAACGCTGAGTTATCAGGTCTGTACACCTGCTCTGCCCATTATGAGGGGTTCCCACCATCCCTCCACTGAGTTCTCAGGTCTGTACACCTGCTCTGCCCATTATGAGGGGCTCCCACCATCCGAACGCTGAGTTATCAGGTCTGTACACCTGCTCTGCCCATTATGAGGGGCTCCCACCAACCCTCCACTGAGTTCTCAGGTCTGTACACCTGCTCTGCCCATTATGAGGGGCTCCCACCATCCGAACGCTGAGCTATCAGGTCTGTACACCTGCTCTGCCCATTATGAGGGGCTCCCACCAACCCTCCACTGAGTTCTCAGGTCTGCACACCTACTGTGCCCATTATTAGGGGCTCCCACCATCCCTTCACTGAGTTCCCAGGTCTGCACACCTGCTCTGCACATTATGAGGGGCTCCCACCATCCCTCCACTGAGTTCTCAGGTCTGTACACGAGGGGCTCTCAAAATCCCTGCAGGATTTTTTTTTACATTTTATCTAAAATTCCCAGGTGGACAAGAACAAAGCCAGAGAGGGGAGATCTTCCTGTGTGAGTATCCAGATTAGAAGCCAGGGGCTCACTTATCCCAAAAGACTACACCTATAAATAAATGTAACCTTTGGGTGCATTTATCTGTAGGGATGCTACTCAAACTACCCAATATACAGATGACCACTAGAGGGAGCATTTACAAAAAAATATATACTGTATATGAAATATAGCTAATGAAACAAGGATACTGTAGATGTGGGTGCCCCGTAGAGGGTGGGAATATTCAACTGGGATTAGCACTTGGCTTATATATGAGGGATGATGTTGACGTTGATGCTGCATCAGTAATGACTCATCTAAATGCACCTTCACAGAGCAAAGTGCCAGGAGCTGTTTAATACCAACATTCACACCTGTCACAGCTGCCACAAAATACGTAGTATCTCAACTTAAAGAGAGCGGTTATGCACCCCATTACTTCAAGTGACATTGCTCAATCATAGAGATTGGCCCCTAGGCCCAAGTACTACATCACGGGAGGAGGCCACATGCTCCCCTCGCTCCCATATCTGAAAGCACCGGGTATTTTGTGGTGGCAGCCACAATAGTAAGGGTCTCGTTACAGGACTGAATATAAATAATTGCCCTCCATAATGTACTTTAATGTAATCAACAATCCACCATACAATGTTTGTTTAGAGACAGCATTCCCCTTCCCTGTCTTGCCCGTCTGCCCTAATGCCTTCTGCTGTCAGGTCCTGGACAAACCTCCAAATTATCTGTAAAAAATAAGTGAAGGCAACTGGACTTGCTGTATTTTTTCTTGAAGACATTTCACTGGTCACCCAACCAGCTTTCTCAATTCAGAATGACTTGTGCAAATAATTCTGGGAATAAATATGGTGAATGTTGCTCCAATCCACATAATCTGTTAGTCGCCACCAGGTGTTGATTGCATTTGCATAATTGGAGTGTAGGAGGTGTTATTAACCTGCCTAGAGAGAGGCGTTAAAACAACGTTGTCTGTGGCAGACAATAGAGGTGTCTCACCCCCCACCTCTATTCAAGCTTGGCTTCTCAATTTTTTCATAAATGGCCTCTTTCACACCTCTTTTAAACCAGTCCACCTCCCTGTCTAGGATGCGTATTTGACTGTCTTCAAAAGGAGTGACCTTTTTCCTTTAGGTGTAGTTGGTTAACCTGGTTGTGACTAACAGATTGTGTGAATTGGAGCAACGTTCACCATATTTATTCCCAGATAGTTTTTTGTACAAGTCATTCTGAATTGAGAAAGCTGGTTGGATGATCAGTGAAACATCTTCAAGAAAAATACAGCAAGTCCAGTTGCCTTTACTTATCTTTTACAGATCTACCATGACCTGGATGAATGAGAACCTTCACAGACAAACCTCCAAATTGGCAGAGACAACATGACTGGTTTCCTTGTCCATAGGACATCAGAGGGACATAAGTAGTAATCAAGCTACAGTGTTCAATAATCACCTCTCTCAACATGTTGGTCTCCTTCTCCTTCTGATCAAGCAGGCTCTCCAGATGGTGGACATGCATCTCGGCCTCGGCCAGCCTCCTGGTCCTCTCGTGGTCCTCATCCATCACCTTTGAGGAGATCCCTTTGCTCTGCAGCATCTCCAGCAGCTTTTTGATGGATTCGTCCCTGGCGTTCAGAGTCTGTTTCTGAGTCTCGATCCTTAGCTCCATCTCCTCCAGCGTCTTCCGCAGCAGGAAAAGCTCCTTGGCCTGGCGGTCGTGCTCCGTATGGAGGATGCGGAAGTTATCCTCGGTCAACTCGCCGGTAAACAGTTCCTTGGACCTCCCGCCGCTGTCCTGCTGGAAGAGGTGGTTGAGGTCTCGCTGGATTCGCAGCTCATCCTGCAACGCCTGAACCGTCATGTGTAGGTGCTAAAACAGAAGAATACGGAAATGAAAATAGTGCAGTAAAATAAACACAAGTTAAAAGGTAAAAAACTATGACAAATAACAAAAAGAAAGTAAATGGAAAAAGTTATAACAAAAAGAAAGTAAATGGAAAAAGTTATATACAACTCTAGCTACAATCATTTCAATTTGGATGCCATGGAGAAAAACTGGGAATTCTAACAGATATGTATTGCTATGTGTCCCTCACAGGGGGATTCCCCTTTACTTCCTCTCCCGGTGACACCGTATCACATCCTGACACATAATGGAAACGAATATTGAACAGGTTCCATAACTAACAAAAAAGCCATAGAGAACTGGTAGCCACAATACAAAAACTTCAGATAGTGCTCAGATCACAGCACCACAACATTCAGATCTATTATGTAGTGCACAAGCCTGTCTGATTTGACAGTAATCTAGTGTATGCTGTAGGTGTGTCCTACATAGTTTTGGTAAAAACTTAAGGCGGACCTTTACCCCCTTTGACTTAAAATAACATCAGCATGCAGCTCTACGTATTGATATAAAATCATCTTACATGATAGTTAAACATATTTTTCTTTTACTTACAATGATTGCTTTTCCACTTCCTGGTCCTCTTGGGCTCTAGTGATGTAATCTGCACCCAAGCCAAGCATTGCATTCTGGGGAGGTTACATCAGCAGAGCATTGCTGGGAAATCTCATCTGTAATCTCAAGGAAAGGCATTTTCTTCCCCTGAGATGATGTGCATGGTCACATGTCCTAGCCGCATGTGCCAGAGTTCCAGGAAGTAAAGGGAGATGGATTCATCTGCCCTTAGTAAAAATGGCCTCTGTCAGAAGACTGGGGAAGAAAATAATATGGGTAAGGCTGGCCATACACTGATCTATTTTCCTCATTCAACCCACGGGCTGAACGAGGAAAATAGAGCAGATTTCTCCAGCAACACTTAGGAGTGTGTCGTTTGAGGAATCCCCTCTGTTTGCATTGTATTCTGACAGTGGCCGCTGCCATAATACCTGATGTGAGCGGGCAGCTCATTGGCTGCCAGCTCCTTTTGTATGAAAACTTCCTAGCCAGCTCCTTCGATCAGCTGATCGAGGGATGCCGACTAAAAGGGTGCCTACAGTGCGGTTCCTCAAAACTACCCGAAATTCGCACAGTGTATGGGCACCTTAAAGTTCCTCTTTAAAAGAAGAATTATGAGGCGAGTGATTTTCACTCAGCCTCATAATCTGAGCCGACCTGTGACAATGAAACTGTCACAGGTCAACTCAGTAGATCGGAAAGTGAGCGAACACATACCGTCGCTCGCTCACTTCTCGATCTATCCCTGCAGAGAGCCGTGGCCGTCACTCAGGGCTCCCTGCAGGGATTCCCCCCACCTCCCGTACGATCCTCCAGAGCTGACTGGCGGAACGGACAGCGGGCGGATACAGCTGGCTCTGCCTCTAGATAGCCAAAGCCAGCTGTCACTCACGCAGCTGGGTGGATCCAGACTAGAGCTGCAGCTAACGATTATTTTCAAAATCGATTAGTTAGCCGATTATTAAGTTCGATTAATCGGTTAATCGGATAAACAATAAAATACATTTAAAAAAATGGCTCCAGCAAAGGGACTACTAGTTTGCATTGAGGTTGTAGTCCATCACAGGAGCAAGCTTGGAGCGGTGGAAGTAAAAAAGAAAAAAAATAGTGTGGTGTGCAAAATAGTGAAATGGAAAGTGTAAAATTATACAGCAATGAATGCAGAATGGCACCGGCTATAGAGGACTACAAATTCCAGCAATAGTACAATATACAGCGCAATGCAGAATATAACCAACTATAGAGGAGTACAACAAATCCCAGCAATAGTACATTATAGCTGGCGGTATTCTGCATTGCGCTGTATAATGTACTGTTGCTGGGTTTTGTAGTCCTCTATAGCCAGTGGTATTCGGCATTGCACCACTGTATAATGTATTATTGCTGGGATTTGTAGTCCTCTATACAGCGCAGTATAGCACCAGCTATAGAGGAGTAGCATTGAGGTTGTAGTCCATCACAGGAGCAAGCTTGGAGCGGTGGAAGTAAAAAAGAAAAAAAATAGTGTGGTGTGCAAAATAGTGAAATGGAAAGTGTAAAATTATACAGCAATGAATGCAGAATGGCACCGGCTATAGAGGACTACAAATTCCAGCAATAGTACAATATACAGCGCAATGCAGAATATAACCAACTATAGAGGAGTACAACAAATCCCAGCAATAGTACATTATAGCTGGCGGTATTCTGCATTGCGCTGTATAATGTACTGTTGCTGGGTTTTGTAGTCCTCTATAGCTAGTGGTATTCGGCATTGCACCACTGTATAATGTACTATTGCTGGGATTTGTTGTGCTCCTCTATAGCTGGTGGAATTCCGCATGGTGCTGTATAATGTATTATTGCTGGGATTTGTAGTCCTCTATACAGCGCAGTATAGCACCAGCTATAGAGGAGTACAACAAATCCCAGCAATAGTACATTATACATACAGTTTATAATGTATTGCTGGGATTTGTATTCCTATGTATAATATACAGCACAATGTACCATCAGCTATAGAGGAATACAAATCCCAGCAA
>NW_017306335.1:548451-555612 GCF_000935625.1 Nanorana parkeri
GTGCTCCTCTATAGCTGGTGGAATTCCGCATGGTGCTGTATAATGTATTATTGCTGGGATTTGTAGTCCTCTATACAGCGCAGTATAGCACCAGCTATAGAGGAGTACAACAAATCCCAGCAATAGTACATTATACATACAGTTTATAATGTATTGCTGGGATTTGTATTCCTATGTATAATATACAGCACAATGTACCATCAGCTATAGAGGAATACAAATCCCAGCAATACATTATAGAGCACCATGTGGGGGAAAGTGCAGGCTTACCTGAGCAGACTTCCAGCAACTTGCTTCTGAGATCGGGTCTGTCTGTCGACGGCTGTCATCCCCCCACACCTGCTCCTCCTTACTACATCTCCCCGCGTCCCTGTGGATGTGGGCGGGCGGTGAGCGTGAGGCGGGAAGGAGGTGCGTCGTGTAAAGCGTGGATGCGGGTGGGCGGGTCAGGCAGCGATGAGCGTGATTTGGGGAGGAGGTGCGGCGCGCAGCGTGTGTGTGGAGCCGTGAACAGGGCCAACTGATCGGAAGCCGATTAATCGATTATTGAAAAAGTTGACAACTTTTTCAATAATCGATTATAATCGATTATGTCGATTAGTTGTTGCAGCCCTAATCCAGACAGCATTGTCGGGATCCGTTCCGGCTGCGGTGTCTCAGTATACCGCGAGCTTATACTGAGCTTTGGGTGACGGGAGGACGCTTGTTTGTGTCCTCCCGTTAGCCTTAGGAGAACTTTGGGGAAAAGCCCTGACCCCATAGTTCTCCTTTAATGGAGAATGTATAACAGGGCTGCACAAATCCCAGGAACTGGGTCACCAATGTTTATTAGAAATTACATCTGGTGTCTAACTTTTGAGGTTTTCTCTAGTTGTCAATAGAGCTGCTAAAAAAAAATCCTGCTGGCTCATGGATTATATAGACTGGCTCCTGAATTCCATATTCAATTGTCCACCCCTGTTGTACAATCAGATTGTATAGTGTATAGTCAGCGGTCACTGGAAAAGGTGATTTCACTGGAAGATTTCCCCTCTAGGGTTCTGTTTTCCAGTGACAACTGCAACATTATGGATTTCCTGCAATTGGTCATCAGGACTAGTGATGGGCTCGGACGTGTTCGCAGCTCCGCGTGCCGAGCCTGCCAGGAAGCTGACAATGCCGAAGCGCCAATCACAGGTACTGAGACATTATCCCGGTCCGCAGCTGCAGAGATCGGGAAGTGTCCCTGTGCCTGTGATTGGTGCTGCGGCGTGGGGCAAACACGCCCGAGCCCATCACTAATCAGGACAAATATAGAGGGCAAAGACAATAACACCCGACAGTGGTTTCAACTCAACCCCTTCACTATCCAAAACTAAAAAACTCAGTTTGAGCTTCGGATACCCTGTAATAAAAGGTCGCTGGAGATTTTGCCCACCAATGCACATAGAGATTTTGTCCGTGCTGCGCCAACATTTCGGACGTGACCGGTTAGGATGAACAACCAATGACATATGCTGTGTTGGCTGCAGCCGGGCGACCAGACGTGAGAGCGTTTTCTCATGTCAAGGCAGTCTAGATTGGAATAACATATTGCCTCATACTTCAGGGAAAGTGACGGTCTGCAACACAATGTTGTTTGTGTCGAGGCGCCATAATTCACGCTCGTCAGCGTCCTCTATTATGCGGTCAGATCTGAAACTATAAATTTTGGGTTTCCAGCAGCTGTCCGGGATTCAGGACAATGCGGGCACCTCGGAACATTGTTTGCAGGGCGGGGCAGGAGGAGGAAAACGTGATGGCGGCATTAAACACCTTTTGATACAGACAGAATACACAATGAGCCTTCGGAGGCAGACAGCACAAGGTTCACACGGGGTGAAAGATGCTGCAGGTTTAAGTGATCAGAGGAGTGCAGAGTTGTGGCTACTGGGGAGATCACAAAATAAATGGGTGACCAGCATCCAAAATACAACAGATATGGCAGCTGCTTCTTATATCTAATCAGAAGATCCAATGCCATAATTTCAGAAAGCAAATGCAAGATTTGACATTGTTCTTTCAAACTGAGGCCAGATTCACACCTGGGAGATCCGTGACGGCGTGGCAATCGTGCATGATACCGTGCGGTCACAGAGTTGCCCACCACCACCCAGAAAAAGGGAACCTTGCTGCACTCCTTGCCGGGATTCCCATGTAGAAATACAAGCGAGTGCTCGGAATGACTGCAGATGGCGCCGCCACATGTAGATAGTTGAAGAATGTCACAAACACACCACAACGATGATAACAGCAATCCAGTGTTCATTTGATGACGAATGTAGTCTCGCAGTACAAAGCGCTTTCGGGGGCCACACAGGGTCCCCTAGTCTCTCAGTATCAAGCGATTTTGGTGCCACACCGGGTCCCCTAGTCTCTCAGTAAGAAGCGCTTTTGGGGCCACACAGGGTCACCTAGTCTCTCAGTAGCAATCGCTTTCGGGGCCACACAGGTCCCCTAATCTCTCAGTAGCAAGCGCTTTCGGGGCCAAACAGGATCCCCTTGTTATCATCGTTGTGGTGTGCTGGTGACATTCAACTGCCCACCACCGCCAAACGCGCTGGCGGTGCCATTATTTTCTAATGGCACCCCAGTCTCGCCGGGCGGATCGCGCGATTCCACCCGTGCAACCAAACAAGATCGCAGCTAAAACAGTCAAGCGTCTCAAAAAAATGGTACATGTACCTTTTTTCTGCGATTGCCTGGCGGATGTAACGCCATTAAAATCAATGGGGCTGCGCGTCAATCACTGTGTGCAATTGTGCATGACGGCGCGGTCCCAAGACGCGCGTCCTGGATCGCCAAGGTCCGCACCGGCCCTGAAGCACCAAAGTTTGCAACAAGTTTACCTTTATTTTCCATTAACTGGAATTCTACAAAATCTACTGCGGCCACAATCCAGGAGAGCACCTCACATGTGGAGTGGGGTGGGCTTACCGCTCAAAGGGGATCTATGTTTACAAAATAAAACTAAAACTGTATTTTTATGCTGAATTTCCGTAAGTTTTATCCCACACCTAAACTTATTTATTGAAGATGCCCATAGGATGTACTTCCTCAATACACTGACTCAATTTCACTCAGCCCTGTGATTATGCACTACCTTGTATCTCAACTCTCGCAGAACCTGCCTTCTCAACTACAACTCAACGCCTGAACAATGTAACATCATCATTGCGTGCTGGAAGCAATGCATGATGGGGCGTGTCATCTTGAGAAATGGAGATTGCATTACATCAAGCAGCAGATGCAAAGCACCCGGGGAATCCAGGAAGTTGCTGTAAGTGATGGGCTGACAGAAGGCAGTGTTAACTTCCTCTGTGTCTGCTCAATGTGTCATTAATTAGATCCAAACTCCCAGAGCAAAATCTGGTGGTCAGGACAACGTCATGGAACTGACACTTATATTGCACCAAACGTTCAGTATGTGAGAAACAAGTGTGTGTGTGTGTGTGTGTGTGTGTATTTCTCTCCTGCCTCACAAGCCGGGGTTCTCAGATAACAATACAAATTGCCCTCTTAGTGTTAAGTACATGTATGCAAGTAATGTGCCAGTGTAACACCTTCAAGCGGTGTGATGTGGAGTGGCAGCAGTGTGCCGGTCACTGGAATGCTCTCTGCGTTCCAGTATCCAATACTGAAAGACCCTACTAGTGTTAGTGCAATTTGGTCACACCCCCATCTGGTGTGATACTGTAGATATACTGTATATATATTTACTTATTATGAGGGAGGTGTGTTTAATAAATGATGAGCCCTGGGTGCCAGATATGTTATTTATTACCCCTCACAGAGGTCACAGTAATCCACCTTTTCTGTCTAGAGGAGAGGCGCCACCTTTGTTCAGGTATCATCCAGGATGACCATGTACTTACTGGACAGAGATGCCGGCACAGAAATGACACAATCGTGTAAACCCTAATGCCCGTGCAATTCCTGGCTGCGTTTCCAAATGTCTGAAACAGATGAGCCCTTGCTACAGCTTTCCACCTTGTGACTTGCTACAAAGTTAAAATGTAAGGGCCCCATTCACACCAGCTGCTGTGCTACATCTCACAGCAGCCGTGCGCATAAAAGAAAAAAAGAAAAAAAAAAAAAAAAGTACTGCATGCAGTACATTCTTTCAGTGCACACCACTGCAATGCAGTCCTTTGTGAACTGTGCCCAGCACTGGCCATTTTTTCCAGCCAGACAAGGCAATTTGCAATGCATATAGTGGGAATGGGCCCTAACAATCTGATCACTGGGGGAGAGGAGACTGAGGAAACTGGGGGAGAGGGGAGACTGTGGAAATGCTTTCTTCTGCCTGCAGCACACTGATGACATCATCTCAGCCTAGGCAAAGTCACTGACTGGAGCAGGATGGCAGCATTTTAATAATAAAAGGTGGAGCGGTTGCTGTGTATTGTGGCATTGCACCGATTTCTTCATGCAGACTTGTAAAATTACTGAAAGTGCCACTTTATCCCGTATAAAAAGTAGAAATAAATAATGGCCGAGTGTTTATTGCTTTTATTGACAAGTAACGACACAAAAATGTTTCCTCTTTAGAGCGTGAGGGGTATTTGTGAAGCCGCTTCATTTCTATAAACAAGCTGTAAATATTGAACACCATCTTCACCATAATGTCAAAGCACAGCGTTACAACATCCTGCGTCCTCCTTATATAAAGAGCAGATATACGGGGACATCTGTCTAGCGGCAGCCTGTGGACATTGATCTGGTCTGCAGACAATTTCCTGCCCGGCCTTCCACAGGAAAGATACTTGCGGACATATTTATAAAAGGGTAAAAGGAAAATTGAAACTTTTCCATTTCTCTTCTAAACATCTTCCCTTTCTCCTGGTAAAAGCCAACCGGTTATAGTCCCCGCTATTTAAGGGTTTGTTTATTATTACTTATCGAGGTGAAATGTATTTTCTAATGAGCTTTCCTGTAAGCGGAACTCCAGGCAGAGAAGAAAAGAAATATACAATGTAGTTATGTGTTCATTAACCAGTTGACAGCCGCGGTGTTAAACCCCCTTCCCATCCAGGCCATTTTTACGTATTCAGCGCTGCGGTACTTTGACTGACATTTATTCCGTCATGCAACGCTGTACTGAAATTAATTTTATACCATTTTTTGGGGACAGATAGAGCTTAGAGGAAAAATTACTGAAATCTTACAAAAAAAACTGTTTCCCCTATATTAAATGATAAAACAGTTATCATTACCCAATTTTTTGGTAAAATATAAAAGACGGGGTCACGTCGGGTAAAAAGACACCAAACATGTCAAGCCTTAAAATTGCGTGCGAAACCTCAAAAAACAATAATACCCAAAGTTGGCCACAGACGACGCTTTAAAAGCTTTTACCGCTCATCAGTTTAATGTTATCAGTGATTGATGGCCTTAAAATTATTGCTCTCGTTCGCGGCGATATGTAACGTGTGTAGCGCAACTGTCGTTTTCGCTCGCTGGTGCACCGGATGCATATTTACGCTTATATGTGCGTAAATGTGGGAGAGTTAAACATTTTGGGGGGTTTTTAAAAACTTTTTTTATATGTGACTTTTATTTTTTTTATTTATATATTTTTTTTGCACTTATTGTTATTGCTATTACATAGGGGGATAACAATCCCCCTATATAATAGCAAAGGCACACTGACAGGTCCTCTTTATGGAGACATTAGGGGTCTCTAGGACCCCTAATGTCACCTGTGGACCCCAAAAGAAGCTGATGAAGCAGACATCTGCTTCATCAGCGAAAAAACAAGCACATATTAGACACATATAGGCTATAGAGCCGCCGATCGTCTATATGTGAAACACCCGGTAGCGCGCGAGCAAAAGAAAAATGCTGTCTGGAGTAGGCAACCCGCCAATGCAGCAGTGCCGTTCGTCCGTTTTTTTTACAACGGGCGGACGGCAACTGGTTAACCACCCTGTGTAAAGAAATCCCAGGTCGGTGGAATCACGGGCGGCCATTGCATTGTGAATTCCTGTGATCAAGTCTCATTAGACAGCGCAGATCACAGGCCAAAAGTACAGAACTAATCAGAGTGGCTCTGTACCTTGTGATCACTGTGACGATGATGGGGGATTTGAGTCTGAATATTGCAGAATAGAATTTGTTTGTTTCCCCAGTCAGAGCACCTGCAGGTCTTCATTTACAACTGACAGGTCCCTCCACATTCCAACATATCTCTGCTAAGCCTTTTATGGCTGTCGTAATTAAAGGCATGGCACTAGGCCATCCATATATTACGAGTGGACAATTTATATCAACAAGCAGGTCTCGGGAGATGCCGTGACCCCGGTGACCCTCGCATTCTCTCTAAAAGTCATAACACCTGAGGTTGAAAATCAAGTTATCATTTATTAATTTGGAATTGGGCGGGGATAGGTAAACTAAAGGTTCATCCTCTGCCCGTTTGCCCGCCCAACCCTGCCTAGGGGCTGGCTCTGGGACACCCTCCAAAAGGGGCTTATAAAATACTCTGTGTTGGCAACGAGAGTGGCTCTTGGTTTTAAACATCATCGAGGAACTAGAAGTCTGAACATTGCAGAAGAGTTCCCCTTTAATGTTTGGACATTATCCGCTGGAAGTCTGCTTGAAGAAGAGCCCTGCAGACTTCCACTTTGCTTCTTGGACTCTGAACTCTGTCAGAACTCACAATTCCAGGACTGTTAAATATTCTTCTTTTATTCCCTTTTATTTTGCTGTTGTATATATATTGTGTCTCTTTTAATAAATCTGTTTCTGTATATTTTCTGCACCGTTTCTTTTATTAAAGGACGATATTAAAAATCGTTAAGCTTATCTCTACGCTCTAAATACGAACTTAACCACTTGCCGTCCACCCGTTGTAAAAAAACGGACGGACAGCACTGCAGCATTGTTTTTCTGCTCGCGCGCGCACGGGCAGAAAAGACCCGACCATTGCACACACCCGTTACCGGGTGTTTCACATATAGGCGATCAGCGGCTCCATAGCCGGCCGGTCGACTATATGTGCTCGTTCTTGAATCCCGGGATCCGCTGCCCCATCTTGAATCCTGGGACCGGCTCGGAGGGCGTCAGGAGGAGGAGGACGGGAGATCAGCTCCTTGCTGATCTCCGTCCGGGCTGTGAATGCAGAAGTGATGTGTATTACAT